>NW_024070189.1:46790530-47196257 GCF_014754425.2 Oryx dammah
TTTTTTTTTTTTTTTTTTTTACTTTACAATTCTGTATTGGTTTTGCCATACATTGACATGAATCCTCTGCCTTTTCTAAAACCAGCTTGAACATCTGGAAGTTCACGGTTCACGTGTTGCTGAAGCCTGGCTTGGAGAATTTTGAGCATTACTTTACTAGCATGTGAGATTCTGCTTTATTGACTATGCCAAAGCCTTTGACTGTGTGGATCACAATAAACTGTGGAAAATTCTGAGAGAGATGAGAATACCAGAGCACCTGACCTGCCTCCTGAGAAACCTGTATGCAGGTCAGGAAGCAACAGTTAGAACTGGACATGGAACAACAGACTGGTTCCAAATAGGAAAAGGAGTGTGTCAAGGCTGTATATTGTCACCCTGCTTATTTAACTTCTATGTAGAGTACATCATGAGAAATGCTGGACTGGAAGAAACACAAGCTGGAATCAAGGTTGCTGGGAGAAATATCAATAACCTCAGATATGCAGATGACATCACCCTTATGGCAGAAAGTGAAGAGGAACTAAAAAGCCTCTTGATGAAAGTGAAAGTGGAGAGTGAAAAAGTTGGCTTAAAGCTCAACATTCAGAAAACGAAGATCCTGGCATCTGGTGCCATCACTTCATGGGTAATAGATGGGAAAACAGTGGAAACAGTGTCAGACTCTATTTTGGGGGGCTCCAAAATCACTGCAGATGGTGACTGCAGCCATGAAATTAAAAGACGCTTACTCCTTGGAAGAAAAGTTATGACCAACCTAGATACCACATTCAAAAGCAGAGACGAGACATTACTTTGCCGACTAAGGTCCGTCTAGTCAAGGCTATGGTTTTTCCAGTGGTCATGTATGGATGTGAGAGTTGGACTGTGAAGAAGGCTGAGCGCCGAAGAATTGATGCTTTTGAAATGTGGTGTTGGAGAAGACTCTGGAGAGTCCCTTGGACTGCAAGGAGATCCAACCAGTCCATTCTGAAGGAGATCAACTCTGGGATTTCTTTGGAAGGAATGATGCTAAAGCTGAAACTCCAGTATTTTGGCCACCTCATGTGCAGAGCTGACTCATTGGAAAAGACTCTGATGCTGGGAGGGATTGGGGGCAGGAGGAGAAGGGGACGACAGAGGATGAGATGGCTGGATGGCATCACTGACTCGATGGACGTGAGTTTGAGTGAACTATGGGAGTTGGTGATGGACAGGGAGGCTTGCTGCGATTTATGGGGTCGCAGAGTCAGACACGACTGAGTGACTGAACTGAACTGATCTGAACTGAGATGAGCGCAATTGTGCGGTAGTTTGAGCATTCTTTGGCATTGCCTTTCTTTGGGATTGGAATGAAAACTGACCTTTTCCAGTCCTGTGGCCACTGCTGAGTTTTCCAAATTTGCTGGCGTATTAAGTGCAGCACTTTCACAGCATCATCTAAGTTAGGCGGGATGAAAAGGGATATAAGACCAAAAAAAAAAAGTGTGTGGGAGCATGGGGAGCAGCCTGGAAGAAATTGTAACAAAATGTTAGCTAATACTTTCTTCCTACACCTAAATCTCACCCCCTTAAAGGGATACAGTAAATTTCAAGATATATAAACTTTCAGAGAATAAACAGATGACCATTTCCTAAGGCTCAGAATAGCTCTCTGCACTTGTGAACAGTAGAGGTAATGGTAATGATGGTGGCCTTTTCACCACAGTGTTGCGAAGAGATTGTCGTCCAATTAAAATAAATTAATTAAGAAAAAAAAAAGAAAAACAGTCTCCTTTTCACCCTGAGTATATTGCGCCCTTAAGAGGTAAAGAGACTTGTGTGAGTCACTCGCCAAAATTCTACCAAAACAGACCACAAACCTCCAAATTCCCTTGCTCTGGACCAGAATTCCACCCCCCTCCCCCCGAGTATTTTTTCTTGCTTTGCCCTCTTCAGTCCCATTTTTCCAACAGCTGAAAGTATCACTTTGATATTTAAAAATGCAAGTTACTGCCATGTGCCCAAAGTAATAAATGTTTTAGAGTTTCAATTAAATTAAATGTAGAAAAGCTGGATCCTTTTTCTACATCTAATGATTCGCACAGACCTGTTACCCCACTATCCATTATTCTAACAAGGTCAGCTCAGTACTGGAGACTCCTCATGACTATGCAATGAACCCGGCCTGGGTGTGCCTTAAGCAGACCTGCAGAGAGACCTGAAGCCAAGGTGTCTGGTGTCTCTGTGCTATTTCTCTCATTCATCAAAACTCAGGCCTGAGTAGAGGGCAGTTCATACGCCCGAAGGCCAGAGGTGCTAGGGAAATGTTTGAGACTTACACATCTAGCGTAGAAGTCAGGAAGCTCCAGCTCTCATTTTTCCTGATGCTTGAGCACAATGGTCTTCTATAGTTTGTTTGCCAAGAGTTGTTTGTGTCTCCCAAGCTAGAATCTCTACTTCTTAAATGATGACTCCCTAGTACTTATTGGCCATCAACTCTGTGTTAAGCACAATGCTAGACACTATTATTATCACCATCTTGCAGATGAGGAAAATCACTGTCAACCTCAAAGTGGTTAAGTAGCTTGCCTAAGGACACACCGTTATGATAATAAGTAGCAGAGATGGAATTTGAGCCCTGAATCCAAGCCCCATAGTCTGAACTACAAAGTTTTTCCTCTCTCTTCTGTTAACCATTCCAAATGGATTAGAGACAGAGAGCTCTGGACAGAGACCATCTTGTTCCCTGTGGCCTCTCCAGTGAATCTTATATGATTGAAGATTAAATGAGATAATGGAAGAAAAGCCCCTTGACAGAGTGTAGAGATTATTGGTGCTAACACATAAGCAAACATGATTATAGTGCTGGGCACTTAGTAGTGCCCATTAATCTAAATAGATCATTACCTATTTAAAATGAGAGAACTTTACATCTTGACTTCAGAAAATACCTATCTCAACCCTCTCATTGGTATGGAGAGGAAAATAATTCGGTTAGGAGGATGAAACTAACTAAAAACAGAAAAAGGGTTGAGTTCAAGTCTGTTCTCTCTTCTCTTCCCCAGTGGCTTTAAAAGCCAGCTGCCTGTAGTGCTGGGGCTTTGTAAGGCTTGGAGAGAATCCCTACAGAATGAAGATGATAAGGAGGGACTATAGTCGTCCATAATGTTGTCCCTTCAACCAGGGTTGCTCTGCCTTTATCCATTTTTAAACTAGGCTTCTGTACAGTACCTCATGGCTCAGATGATAAAGTATCTGCCTGCAAAGCAGGAGACTGGGGTTTGATCCTTTGATCGGGAAGATACCCTGGAGAAGGGAATAGGGAATTCCATGGACAGAGGAGTCTGGCAGGCTACAGTCCATGGGGTCGCAAAGAATTGGACACAACTGAGCATCTAACACTTTTCTGTATAGTTCATGTGACAGAGGGTTCTACTGAATAAAAAAAAAATCAAAAAGTAGACTTTATATTTCACTGTTGGATCATACAGAACTATATAGAGAAATATCAGAGATTTTACACACCCCTCTCAAAACAACAGAAAATAAAGATATAGAAGATGTTCTTAATGCAATGAATAACCTAGACCTGGTAAAATAAGTGAAATTTGGCACCCAGCAAATGAAGAGCATCAGTGCTTTCAAGCACTTATGTAACTTTTACAAAAAAAAAAAAAAAAGACACAAAGGAAGATTTCAATATCTCAAAGAATCAACTTTATGTAGAATATGCTCTTTGTAGAATAAAATTAACAATTTTTAAGTACAGCTTAAAAATTCAATGTGACTGCAAACAAAAATGAAAAACAAAATGCTATTGAATAATCCTTGGGTTAAAGAGAAATCCAAGAATGAAATTATAAAACACTTAGGGACTCCCTCATAGTTCAGTTGGTAAAGAATCTGCCTGCAATGCAGGAGACCCTGGTCTATCCCTGGGTTGGGAAGATTCCCTGGAGAAGGGAAAGGCTATCCACTCCAGTATTCTTGCCTGGAGAATTCCATGGACTGTATAGTCCATTGGGTTGCAGAGTCAGACATGACTGAGCGACTTACTTTCTCTTTCTAATCAAAGAACAGTGAAATCAATGCATATTGAAACTTGTAGAAAATGGCATAGCAGTATTAAAAGGAAAATTATAGCTTTAAGTGGGCTTCCCAGGTGACCCAGTGGGTAAAGAATCCGCCTACAATGCAGGAGACACAGGAGAGATGAGCTCTACTGTGAGACATGAGTTTGATCCCTGGGTAAAGAAGATCCCTTAGAGGAGAGTACAGCAACCTACTCCAGTATTCTTGCCTGGAGAATATAGATAGAGGAAACTGGCAAGGAGTTGGACATGACGAGCGACTAAGAATGCATGCACACACATAGCTTTAAATATAATTAACAGAAACAATGAAAAGTTGAAGTAGCAAGCTAAGTGTTCAACTTCAGAAAATAAAAGAGCATAAGATATACCAAAAGAGAATAACATGAATTTTTTAAAATATAGAAACCAGTGAATAAAAAAAATTTTTAATAACAAAAATGAAAAAATTCAAAATGGAGCTTGAAAATACTAATAATGTAGGTAAACTGTAGAATGACTGATTTAAAAGATACCATGCAAAGTTTTAAAACCACAGGTTGATATCAAATATAATTTTTTTAATTTTTAAATTCTTAACTATATGTGAATAAAATAAGACAATCTAAATCAAATATATAAATTTCTTAAACTATACATAATTACCAAAATTAGTACCAAAAAAGAAATATAAAACTCAAGTAATCTAATTATCCATTAAAGAAATTAAGAAGGTAATAAAAATACTTCTTTCTCTTCAAAATAATCCTGAGGACTGGATGATTTGACGGACGACTTCTAACAAACTTTCAAGGAAGAGATAGCAATCCCTCTCTTATACAAATTGGTTTTTATTTTTTAACAAAAAAGAGAGAGAGAAAGATTTTCCATTAATTTTTAGGCTTATAAAAACTTTACCAAAAGCTAGGAAAGAAAATTACAAGTAAAGAAAAATTATATGTTTATTCATTTAACCATATATATGAAAATTTTGAATAAAATGTTACCTTTTAATTGTTTCCAGTCTATCATAACCAAGTATGATTTATTCAAGAAAAGTAAATATGGTTAAACATCAAAAAAAAATCATCAATATCATTTTCCACAATCATGCACAAAATAAGAAAAAGTCACATTCTTATCTCAATATAGGTAAAGGCATTATAAAATTCAGTACCTATTTAACTATGAAAAACTGTCCAAAAACTAGGAGTTGAAAGAACTTTCCTTAAGTTGACCAAAGCTACATTCTATAGAATTACATCTAATATTTGATTTAATGAAAACCCTTTAGATATATTTCCCTCAAATCTTCAAATCTTTTTAAAATAAAGAATGAGTTTAAAAAAAAAAAAGAATAAGGTTTCAAGTATCAGCAGTACCATTCATAATAATATGGGAAACCCTGCCCAATCAATAAGACAAGAAAGATAAAAGCATAATATTAGAAGGAAAGAGACAAAATTGTCATTATTAGTGCTGAAGAAGACTCTTGAGAGTTTCTTGAACATCACTGAGATCAAACTAGTCAATCCTAAAGGAAATCAATCCTGAATATTTATTGGAGGGACTGACGCTGAAGCTCCAATACTTTGGCCATCTGATGCAAAGAGCCGACTCATTGGCTCTGCTAAGACTCTAATCAGGTCTGAAAAGACCCTGATGCTGGGAAAGATTGAGGGAGAAGGGGATGACAGAGGACGAGATGGTTGGATGGCATCACTAATTCAATAGACAGGAGTTTGAGCAAACTCCAAGATATAGTGAAGGACAGGGAAGCCTCATGTGCTACAGTCCATAGGGTGGCAAAGAGGTGGACACAGCTGAGTGACTGAACAGCAACAATAATCTGTATGTTTTAAACGAACATAATCAAGAAACAAAGAGAACCGATAATCAAATTTGTTAAAACAACCAGACTGACAATAAATCTATAAAATGTAATAGCATGTGTCTACACCAGCAGTAACAATAGAAAAGAGAAACTTACTTTATAATAGCAACAAAAATGATAAAATAGCTCAGAACAATAAAGGAAGAATATACACCTCTGTTATTTTAAGATAAATTTAATGGCATAATAGAACTGAAGAAACAGAGAGTTATGTTCATAGTTGCAATTACTTCACATTTGTAACTATGCTAACTTTCCCCTTTTTTATCTATTAATTCTGTGCAATTCCAATTAAAATTTCAGGAGAATTTTTTAAGAAATTTGACAAATCATATCCTTCAAATGAGTCCTCCTCCCTTTATAAAAACAAGCAAATTGGTTTTGTTTCCTATAACAAAGGGTAAAAAAAATTCTAACATGAGTTATATTACTAAAATTGTCCAATAGGACATTATCTCAGGACATTTGCACATGCTTATTCCCTCAATGTTCAACACAGCTAGATGATTTTCAGTTTTTAGGTCTTGAGTTAATTCTCAGAGTTCTTTCCTAACCACCTCATGGAAAGGAGGTCACCTTTCTCACTATCCACTATCTTATTCAACTTCATTTTCATTCACGCCTTATACCAAGTTTATAACTACTTATCAGTCAACTTGTTTTTGTCTGCTTCCCCTGTTAGAATGGAAGCACCAAGAGAGTGGAGCCTGAGTCTGTCTTCATCACCATTCTCTTCCCCATGCCTGACACAGCACCTGACACCTAGCAGGGTTTCCAATAAATATATATGAGTAAACGAACACATCACAACATGTCCATCAGCCTTTCTAGGGGAAAGCCAGGAAGGGAGGTCCACATTTACTCATCACCTCCTTCAGCTGAGACAAGCAACAGAGACGAAAGAGAAGGGGTGAGGAGAAGAAATGTGGAACGTGCTTCCAGGGGACTCTGCAGAGGTGGATGACGTGCCAACCCTGTACCTGCTTCTGAGAGGAACCCAGAATCATCAAGTAACCCACAAGAGATGGTCCATGTCTTTTCATCCCATACGGAAACCTTTAGAATAAGGAGCAGCCAGGGAAGAGGGTGAAAGGCACAAGAATAGCAACTCCAAAATTATGCTTCATTTTTGCAGACACTATTAGCATCTTATGGCAAAATAATTTGTGAACCTAATAGAGAACACAGAGAAGCAAGAACAGATTCATCTGGACCATACCGGGGGGGAAAGCTGCAATTAAACTGACATCCCTTATTCAACAGCCTGCAGGCTCTACAGCTAGGCTCTGGGTTGGTGCCGAGTCTCTTTCTTCCTTGGTAACTTAGTCTCATTTTCCCCCTCTGGGGTCTTATTGTAGTAATAGGTTTGTTATTACAGCTCTGAAGTCAGAGCAACACACCAGAGCAGGGGAAATGAGAGGGAGAAAAACAAAAACAAAAAAAAAGCAGACCATGAATAAACAGCTCCTGCCTGAGAGCTCATGCTCCGTTAAGATTGGGAGGAAGGACCGTATGCTCTCGCTCCCATTTGCCTTTCTCCTCCTGGCACCCTCTGAAATGAGCTGCAGGGTAACAGAGGGGGCTGTCTTTGGAGGGTGGATGTTCAGGGCCTTGAAAGAATTAAATTACATTCAAGAGGCACATACTTACCTCCCCATTAGGTGAAGGAAGGAGGAGGGAGCTTACAAGTAGGAATGTCCCTTTCCTGCAAGGCTCTGGGGACTGAGGAAACACTAGCAAAGAGGAAAGTCAATCCCCTCACCTCTCACTCACCTGGGAGAGAGACAGATTATACACTCCTGGGAGAGAGACAGATAAACAAACAAATAAGATAGATAAGCCGAAGAATTGATGCTTTCAAACTGTGGTGCTGGAGAAGACTCTTGAGAATCTCTTGGATAGCAAGGAGATCAAACTAGTCCATCCTAAAGGGAATCAACCCTGAATATTCATTGGAAGGACAGATGCTGAAGCTGAAGCTCCAATACACAGGTAGCCAAAGCTACCTGATGTGAAGAGTTGACTCATTGGAAAAGACCCTGATGCTGGGAAAGATTGAGGGCAGGAGGAGAAGGGGACAACAGAGGATGAGATGGTTGGATGGCATCACTGACTCAATGAACATGAGTTTGAGCAAACTCGAGTAGCTAGTGAAGGACAGGAAAGCCTGGGAGGCTGCAGTTCATGGGATCACAAAGAGTTGGACACAACTAAGTGACTGAACAACAACAACAAGATAGATACGACAAAAAATAAAAATACAAGATCGCAGGAACAGATGCAAGCAAATCTGGAATTTCATCCTGCCAAGAGGCTGTTTCACCTGGGAAACTGGGCTTGTAGGAAACAGGAGTCTGGAGAGTGACAGGACCCTAAGAACAGACAGGGCGGAGCTCCCTGAGGACAGAGGGGATCCTCACCTCAGCCGGCTGACACCAGCCACAGGGTTGTGATTTTCAATGAAAAACCATGGCTCCCCACCCACCGCCGCACTCCCCCTTCCCATACCCCACCCCCGCCTCAGCTCTGTATAGCCGTCCTCTCGCACGGAAACTCTTACGTCTTTTAATTACATGAAAGAAACGTGCATCCTTTGTCCGGATGTGTTAGTATCTCTTCAGCAGTCACAGTTACCCTTGAGACTGATTCAAGAGAATCAGTAATTGCAGAGAGTGACAGAAGTCTAACGGGGAATGAAACCAAGGAATGTGACATTTAGCGACTGGAAAGGGGAAAACAACATTCTCTTGGATGTTTGGGCAAAGCCTCTCTGAGCAGGGGATGAACGCAGGCCATCAGGGCTAAAATCAGACAGAGGGCACAGCAGAAGCCAGCACCTGGACGTAGGAGTGAGTCTGAGCACTTGAAGGGCAGAGTGAAGGTCCTGTGGCGAAACTGGTGCTTCCGGTGTGACCCTCCCAGACCAGCAGCATCAGCATATGTGGGAACAGATGAGAAGGATGCATTCCTGGGTCTCATGAAAGAGTCAGAAACTCCAAGGATGCAGCCCAGCTGTGTGTGTGTATGTGCGTGTTTAACAAGTCATCCAGGTGATTCCAGGGCACATGCAGTATGAAAGCCATGAGGTTGGAGGGTAGTGAGACAGGAGTGGACTTGCGGGAAGGGCTGAGCCAGCCTCCTTTAGAAGTGAATTCCCAAACCATGAAACAAGTCAGCCAGTTCATCTGAGTTTTTCATCATTATATACTCAGCACTTACCATGTTGCCTACTACAGTGTAAATGCCCAATACTTGCTTATTGAACAAATAAATTAATATAAATATAACTAATGAGTCTCTAAATTTTTGATCTCATACCAGGTACTGGACAAAGACAGGTTAAGATCATCTACAAATGGGGGAAAAGAGACAAAAACACAAAAAAACTGAGAGGACTAGAATCAGATGCACTGATATTGACAAGGAATGAGAGGTGAGATCTCCTAAAGCAAGGAGGGTCAGAAAAATGAAAAAGCAGACAGAGGAGCTGGAGCTCAATAAACACAAAGGTGTCAGCATTTACTTTTGGGGTGAACAATGTAGTTCATTAACCACCTAGGGAATGGCGGTATTAATGGCATGGACCAACTATCATTCATTTGTTGTCTCCAAGTAAACCAGAAATGTTATATTGATTCAATCTATCTAAAAAAACATACAAAATAAAAGTCTCGACCTAAATGGAAAAATCCTCAGCTTTATGGAAAATTCCACTATCCAAAATGCTTCATTTCCAGAGGCATTTTAGATAGCCAAGATTTTTACTGTATTGCTTTTTTTTTTTAACCAAAGCACTCTCACAACCCAGAGTAGGGAATATTGGTGCTAACCAAGTCTACCTGGAAGCCGGCCGGATGCCTCCACCTCCAAGAGCCTTCTGAGCCAGTGCAAGTAGGGAAACCCAAGCCAGCCAAGCCCCTCTAGCTGTCAGGACATCAGCAAGGGCATGAGTCACTCTGAGACCAGACGCCAACCTCTCTATTGAACCTCTCTGTAACAGAGTGGATTTTAATAGACTCTTCTTCCCCTCCTTCCTTCCTCCTATTCTGGCAGTTAGCAGATTCCTGAGATGAAAGCACCTCCCAGATTTCCTTCATGCACCTCCGGCTTCAGATCAGAGAGTGCCTGGCTCGTGTCAGAGGACATGGGAGCCACCAAGAAAAGCCTTACCTTCCTTTGATCATTTAACAGGCAGGAAGTCCTTTACTGTCTAATCCAAATCCTTCTGGCTGCATGAAGTCTGCTTCCCTCATTGAATTTGGAAGATCCCTCCGCTAAGGAGAAAAAAAAAGTACTTCATTATGGATGTAGCCGTTCTCAATTGATTTTCCTTCTTCATCTACATTTCCAAATCTTGAATATTTGTCTTACTGGTTTTTTCTATCACTGTTCTCCTGTCAACAATCTGTTTCATAAGGACTCACTTCCTGTATAAGTGAAAACACCAGTGAAATAGCCCTGAAAGTTACTTTTTGGGTGTGTATAGTGCATGCATGTGCACACATACACACACACACACACACAATATGATATTAACAAATATACTTGGACTCTAATCATCAAAAGTGTCTACACGTGGACTGGGCCTCACAGAGAGCAAACCATTTCTGGAAGTAAGATCACTTCTGGTCAGTGGTCCACGGAACAGATGAAGTATTGGGCTAGATGTCCCCAGGGGTCCTTCCTTGCTGAGTTGCTGTGATGCTCTGTGATGCAGCGAGACGCCACACCTGATCGTGAACTTGGGCAATAGCTAAGAGGAGAAAAGGGAGTAGCACAGTCTTACTGGCCTCCTCTGGTACCCAAAGCTACCCCAGGAGTACTCAGGGAGCCCAGCACTGGCAGTGCAGTGGTACCTGTGACGGCGTCATCATCACCACTGCAAACATTCCTCCAACACCTGCAGTGTGCCAGGCACTGCATGCATCATTTCAGTCCATCATACAACAGACCTGTCAGATGGGCCTCTTATTAACCCCATGTTGCTAAGGAGAGGAATGAGGAAGGGAGAAGTTAGACTATCCAGCATCACAAAGCTGGCAACAGATCCAAGACACAAACCTATGCTGCCTGACTCCATCATGCTGCCTGACTCCATCATGCTGCCTCCCTCAAGGGTTGTAATGACCTCTTGTATTTTCTTTTTTCATTAATTATTACTGCAGTATAGTTGAGGCAAAAGGAGAAGAGGGTAGCAGAGGATGAGATAGTTGGATGGCATCACTGACTCAATGGATATGAACTTGAGCAAACTCTGGAAGATAGTGAAAGACAGGGAAGCCTGGCATGCTGCAGTCCATAGGGTCACAAAGAGTCAGACACAACTTAGCAACTGAACAACAACATTTACAATGTTCTGATTTACAATGTTCTGTTGGTTTCCACTGTATAGCAAAGTGAACCGATTATACATATACATATATCCACTCCTTTTTAGTTTCTTCTCCCATATATGTAATGACCTCTTGCAGTTTAAGCATCTTTAGCATTTTATATGCTAAGAAAAGAACATGATTTCTTTCCCTCTTTACAAAAGTCTGAGGCCAGGAAAGTGAAGTGAAGTCGCTCAGTCGTGTCCGACTCTTTGCGACCCGTGGACTGTAGCCCACCAGGCTCCTCTGTCCATGGGATTCTCCAGGCAAGAATACTGGAGTGGGTTGCCATTTCCTTCTCCAGAGGCCAGGAAGCTATCCCTAAATGACACATGGAGGCAGAAGGCCAGGGAGGAGGGTGACTTTTTCACAGTCACCTAGCAGTCAGAGGCAGAACCTCCTGGTACTCTGCCTGCATGCCCTCTCCCTGCCCCATACCGTCTCACTCTTCAGGAACTCCTAGCCTAGTTGTGCGGTGCTTAGTCTCAATCGTGTCTGACCCTTTGCGACCCCATGGACTATAGCCCACCAGGCTCCTCTGTCCATGGGGATTCTCCAGGCAAGAATACTGGAATGGGTTACCATGCCCTCCTCCAGGGGATCTTCCTGACCCAGGGGTCGAACCCCAGATCTCCCACATTGCAGGCGGATTCTTTACCACGTTAGCCACCAGGGAAGCCCAGCAATACTAGAGTGGGTAGTCTATCCCTTCTCCAGGGGAACTTCCTGACCCAGGAATCAAACCAGGGTCTCCTGCATTGCAGGTGGATTCTTTACCGTCTGAGCCATCAGGGAAGCCTCCTAGTCTAGTTACCTGTGCAGAAAAGTAGCACCTGTTAGTCCCTGCCTGAAAACTGGCCACTCAGTCCTGCACCCTGAGGTCCCACATATGCTTGACTCACAGCTGCCAACTCCCTAGGGAAAGAGAGGGCCAGAGAGAGAAGGGGATCAAGAAAGAAAGAGGATTCCAGGATGCAAAACTAGAAGACATCTCTGATGCATCCTTTTTTCAGTTTCCTAAGCCTGCCAGTCCTCAAATGCCAGAGACAATAATAACATTCCCATCTTGCTGATGAGGTTTGAGTGGTTTCCCCCATGTCTGGCCTCCCCATCACACCTATCCTTTTCTCTCCTGACTATTATGACAACCTCTTCACTGATACCTTTTTTTCCCCTCTCTTGTGACTCTTGCCCTGTTCATATGGGATACAGGGCTATGCTTCCTGGATCACATGTAATCACCACCTTCTCCTCCTCAAAGACTTTCAATAGCTCCCTGCTACTTACAAAGACAAACTCCAGCTGCCTAGCCTGCTCTTCAGACCCACCATGATTGACCATAAACCACATTTGTAGCCTTATATTTACTACTTACGTCTAAGCTCTAGTCACAGTGCTCCAGAAAAGAACCCAGGAAAGTCTTTTGTACATGCTTCTCATGATGATTTCTCTGCTGGAACACTTTGCCTATTTAAAGCTGCACTCAGATGCCACCCACTATAAAAACTCTCTCTCACCTCAGTGTCAATCTCTAGGCTACCTGCATCACCCATCAGTATTATACTCTTTATTCTAAATGTGCTTGACAATATCTATCCCATGGTCTCTGGCCGGAGTAATAAACATACTGTTGCCATATGATCAAGCAATTGCACTCCCTGGTATTCACCTAAAGGAGTTGAAAAGTTATGTTCACACAAAATCTGCACACCTGTGTTTACAGCAGCTTTATTTATAATTGCCAAAAGTTGACAGCAGCCAAGATGCCCCTCAGTAGGGGGTGAATGAATAGACTGTGGTACAGGCATATAAAGGCTTCCCAGGTGGCTCAGCAGTAAAGAATCTGCCTACCAATGAAGGCGACGCAGTTTCACTCCCTGGATTGGGAAGGTCCCCTGGAGAAAGAAAAGGTGACCCACTTCAGTATTCTTATTTGGGAAATTCCGTGGTCAGAGGAGCCTGACAGGCTACAGTCCATAGGATTGTAAAAGAGTTGGATACAACTTAGCAACTGAACAACAGCCAGATAATGAGATATTATTCAGTGCTAAAAAGAGATGAGCTATCAAGCCACGAAAATACATGGAGGAAGTAAAAGAAGCCAGTATTTAAAGGCTGTATATTGTAGCCATATCCAACAATGTCCAACCAATGTCCAACTACATGACATTCTGGAAAAGGTAAAATTATAGAGAATAAAAAGATCAGTGGTTGGTAGGGGTCCATGGGGAGGCAGAGCACAGAGGATTTTTAGGAACGTGAAGCTGTTCTTTGTGATGTTTATAACAGTAGATATATGTCATCACACATTTGTCCAAAACTGCAGACTGCACGCTACCAAATGTGAATGCTAATTTAAACTATGGACTTTGGCTGGTGGTGATGTGCAGGTTCATCAAGTGTAGCAAATGTCCCCCTCTGGTGGACAGTGTTGATGGTGGGACAGGCTGTGGCTGTGCATGTGACTGAGGGAGAGCAGATACAGGAAATCTCTGTACCTCCCCTTAGTATTGCTGTGAACCTAAAACTGCTCTAAAAAATAGTCTACTTTTTAAAAATGCCTGCCCACATATGATAAACCCCTTAAGAGAATGAGGCATGCCTTCTGCTCCTGTGTTCCCTTCATGCCCTAGCCCTCCCACAACCACAGCAGGTGCTAATAAATGTTTGTTGAATTGAATTAAATTGACAGGTCACCTGGAGAGGAAAGAGCAAGAACTTGATCATAGTCTGGATTCTGAGACGACGGGAAAGTTGAAGGACCAGTGACCTCTCTCTTCAGAGCTCAATTATCTGCATAAGAACAAACGTCTCTGATATCTAGCTATTAATTTGCTCACAGTTGTCTCGGTCTCCAAAGTTCACAGGTGTCCCTTTCAATTTCTCAACCACATTGTTCATAGGAATTGAGATTCTCTTCTCATTCACCGCATCACGTTAGCCCTAGTACCGTCTCCCTTCCCAATGCTCCCCCTCCAATCGCCTCACACATTCTTTTTTCTCTTTTCTGTTTGCCACGATTAACCCCCTGGGCATCAAAATGCCTGTCACCACAACTTTCCTGGGGCCTGTTAGGAGACCCATCATTTCCTGCTCAGCATCATAAATCAATAGCCGAGGACCGCAGGTTTTATTGGCAGCCTGAGTCAAAGGAATCTATTCTAATTAATCCTCCCCACAAAAATGATGGCCTTTAGCCATCTCGCAGGTGGGAGCCAACAAACCTGGAGTGAAAGGAAAATAAAATGCTTGCCTGGCTTCCTACGAAATCAATATAGCCTCACTGAGTTCTGTTCTGGGTCGCACAGAAGGGGCAGCAAGTGTGGTCGAGATCACTGGCAAGGTCCCTGACCATGAGTCTGACAGCTGGGGTGGCAGAAACTAAGGATGCCCGTCATACCACAGATCCCAGAGGATGAAGGCCTAGTGCCTTTAGAAGCCTTTAGCCCTTTGATACACATTCCTTCATGATTAAAAGTGATTTACAAAACATAACCGTTTCCATATGCTTGACATGACAATATCCTGGGAACAAGCAGGAGATGGGCAAATCTGAGTCTGAATGAGACAAAAGAAGAGAAAATTCACATCATTCCTGATGTTATTCTGCAACAGGGCAGTTGGACAGTCCAATGTTCGGTGACCAGCACATTACATGATTTCAGGGATGGCTCAGGCAGTCCCTGATGGGGAGTGAGGTGGGCCACCTGGTGGGGCATGGCCAAGGAAGGCTCGGGAGAGCAGCAGGGCCTGTAGCCAGGGGGAAGCAATGCTCTCCTTCCAGACAAAGCATGATTTAGCAGAAAGACTGTGACCTGTGAAATGGAGCCCAGGCCTGGCTTTAAGTCCACTTCTTTCTACCTGCATGACCTTCAGCAAGTTACTTAGCTTTTCTGAGTTTTTTTCCTCATCTGGAAAATGGGATAAAGAGTGACAGTTCTTAGTTAACCGTCTTATAGTGAAACTATCTTCATGGTGGAATGGTGTGTGAAACACAATGTGATATGCTTTTTCCCCTTCGTCCTCCTAAGTCCAAGATCTGCCCTTTTCCACTGAGTGGGTTAGAACAATTAGGTCCAGGCTCACTCTCTCTCTCTCTCTCACACACACACACATGTTCCTCCACTCTACTATGTTACAGAATTCTCCACCATTAGTGGGAAGAAAATAGCTGAAGGAAAAATGAGAAATCTCAGGCACTAATAACAGGCTTTGTACCCCCACCCAACCATCCCATCCTACCTCCCAATTTCTTTGGTGGTTCTGGGAGGAGATAAACCCCACCTGTCAAACCCTATGCCATTCCGTGAGGAGAGAAACAAGAGGGCCACTTGGGGTCAAGGACAGGGAGGCCCAGGTGATGGCCCAGTGCAGTGCTACCTGCCAGGAAACACTGGGAGGGACCAAAGCCTGGATTGGGACAGGGTGCCCCTCTGGGTCACACAGTAGCCTCAACTTCAAGGGAAAGGACGGAGAGGGGGAATTCTGAGGTTTCCTGAGTTTATACCCATAAGACCCAAAGAACTGAAACGACAGAGTTCTTCTGGAATTGACAAGAATGTATGTTCTGCCTTCTGCTGGAATGGAGCTCAAGAAGGAAAGCAGATCCAGTTTGGGGAGAATAAAGCAAGTTACACTCTGGTAACCTGAGTCCCTGGCCAGTCAGTCCAGTCGCTCAGTCGTGTCCCACTCTGCGACCCCATGAATCGCAGCATGCCAGGCCTAACCTCAGAGTCCACGGCATATATACCTAAATGTTTATATACATATATGTGTGTTAAAAGTAATAAAAACAATCACTGACATAATGTAGCAGCTATGCTTATTAGGTGCTTCTGTGTGCCAGGTCCCGCTCTCACAGCTTTATACAGATTCTATCTTGTATCTCTCACTAATAGGCATACAAGTTTAGTATTACTGTCCTCTTTGGGGGATGGGCAAACTAAGCATAGACAGGTTAGATAACTTGACAACTAGCCCAAGGTTACAACACAGATGTGGAGGGTCCAAAACTAAAACCCAGGCCATCTGATGGCAGAGCCCATGTTCCTGATCACTTCTGCTCTCCTGCTTCTACCTTGAGCATTCAACATCTTACAGCACATTTACTTACAACTTACTGAGTGCTGACTATGACTTAGGCATTATGCTGCAAGCTTTACTCTTATATTGATACTCTTTATAATAATTCCTGGAGAAACATGTTATTATCACCTTTCTAAAGGTGAAGAAACTGGGACTCTGTATCTGATTCTGTCTGGCTCCAAATGTATAGTCTCAACTCCTTCCTATACAACCTCCATGGAAACACAAATAGAGGGCTTGGTTCACTGCCGGTTTTAGAGCAAGGTTGTCACATGAGAAGCTGCCAATATTTGAATCGTGATGGTAAAGAGGGCATATGGGTCCCTGACAGCCCCAAGTCCAAAGGTGAGGGCCAGAGGAAAGGGCTCTGTAAGAATTAGGGTCCAATCTCACCAAGAAAAGGCCTGGCAAAGACTAGATGGGTACCCAGTCAGGCATAAAGACTCCCAAGGAAAGACTCAGTTCCTGGCAGGTGGAGTGAGTGCTGGATTAAGACTGAATATTGTCTTCAGAGGCCACATATGAGCTACAGCCCCCAAGACCTGCCTCAGGGATCCGTGGCATCATGCACCCCAGGTTTCTAGCTGCAGGGCAACCTTGACCATTCAGGGTGTGGTTATCCTGAGCCTGAAAGCAGAGGCCATCACTGAGCTTCAGTCTGCAAACAGGGAAATCCAGAGACCGTAAGCAAACAGCACGGTCACATGGCAGGTAAGTGGCAGAAAGGAGCACAAACTTGGTGTGCTCCGACTGCAAATTCTGTGCTTTTCCTCACCACTGCGTTTATCCCAAGCAGAGTAAACACCACTTGTGCCTTGACTCACAGGAGAGAAAGGGGAGCAAAGATACACTCTGCCAATCTCCTGTTGTTCACAAGGCTCAGTCCTATATAATCAGCGACTATTTTCCATTGTCTAGGCTTGCCGGCCCCTCCTGGCCCAGAGCCAGCTGACGTCAGACCCCAGACCTCTCCCCGGCAAGGGATTAGGTAGAGAAATAAAGTCCCATTTCACAAGCTGCTAAATCCTATTTGAACAGCCTTGCCACGGATTTCCTGGGCTTAATCACCTGCTAGCCATGGACAGTGGGGAAGAGGCTAGTCTATGACTTTGTCTTTCCTTGTCCTCCCTGGTGTGACTCCACTCCCAAGAACACCCCTTAGGGTTTGCACAAGAATGCTCACTGCAGTAGGGCTCATAATGGCAAAAAAAAAAAAAAAAGAAGAAGAAAGTAAAATCTGTCAATAGGAGATAGATGAATAAAACACTATACAATGGTTAAAATGAATGTGCTAAAGTCTACAGTCTACAAATGTGAATAAACCTCAAAAATATACTCAGTGAAAAAAAGTGAACGGCTAAAGAATATGTATAGTATGAATATTTCTATGAAGTTCTAAAACATACAAAGCAATGCTGGACACTGTACCGGGACTCGAACATGTAGAAAAGTCAGAAGTCATGCCCGCAAATGGGTAACCACTCCATTTTTTCTTCAGAGAAGAAAAAGGGGAAATAAGAATAAGAAGGGGTTCTTGGAGTGGTTCAAATCTATTTGTAATTTTTTACTTCTTTTTTAAAAACCTAAAGAAGGCAAAATGTGAAAATCTGTTAGAGCTGGACTATGGGTACATGGATGTTTATAATACATTATCATATTTACATTTGAAATCTATCATTACAAAACTTTTTTTAAAAAGAATAATTGAATCCTTAAGTATTACAGTATGTAATTAGAATCTAGTCTGAAATCAACGAAAGTTTACATCCAGGGAGAGACGTGATCGGTCAGCCTGATGGAGATAAGGAGATATAATCGTAGCATGGAGTTATTAGGACCTGGTCTAGTGCAATAGCACAGTGAAAACAGAAAGGGCCCAGAAGTCAGAACCCGAATCTTCCAGTAGCACTGGACTATGAAAGTATTGCCTAGACCTGTCCTTCTCATCCCCTATACCTGCCTCTGAGAAATCCACCCTCCTCCTCTCACCCCTCCCACCAAGCACTTCCATTAGGGTTGCCAATCATGGTTTCCTTCCCTAGGGTGGGCATAGGAGTCAGGCTGGCCAATTAACGACACCCCATCACCAAAGTCTATCCTGACGGGTCCAAGAATGGACAATAGCCCAAAGCTCAACCAATGAGAGCCAGTTTTTTTCCTGGGATACTTTCTTCACTGGGAATCAAATGGGATGTAGTAGAGCTTGAAAAAGATGGATACAGATCTCTCCATGGCCACAATCCCTGACCAAGAGAAAAGCTAGTCAGGGGTTGGATAGAATGAAGTCACGCCAGAGGGTAGAGCAGTGATAAGAGCTTTCTAGGTCATAGAGCTCCCAGTTTCAGGTGCCACATTCTGGATACAGCTGCCCTATGTGAGTATGAGTGGGAGCAGCTCCCACAGCATCCTTTCTGAATCAGCTCTGCTGTCACTTTGGACATTGATTCTGGCTTCACAGCCTCCTGGTCCTCTTGTGCTTCAGAACACTCTGTGAGCTACCCAGTACCATTTAATAATGCCCTTTACTGTCTAAATGAGCAAGTGTTGGTTTCTGTTGTTTGCAACCAAGAACCCTGATGCTGACATGCAGTGTAACCACTGTTTTCCCAGGAGACCCCAGAAAGATGACATCTCAAAATGGCACCACATGTAAGGACTAAGCCAACTGGGGCTCAGAGTAATCAGGATCTCACTGTTTCCACGTTGGACTCTTACTCCCTGAGAGCAAGAAGCCCTTTCTAAGAAATGATCTTAACACAGACAACCCTTCACAGAACATCTAGCACCCTGTCACCATTCCTGCAGGCAAAGTGTTAACATCCACAAAGCCCATTCATGCCCATTGAGGCATTTCATCCTGAGTCACCCCAGGCAGTGAGCAGAGCAGGCCGAAGACTATTAGTCTCATTTAATAGAGAAGGAAGCTGAATTTCAGAGAAATCACATACTCAAGTGACACAGCGACTTACCCATTGTGCCTGGAACAGAGTTCAGGCTCCTTAACACAACCCTGACATATCAAAAAGGAAATAAAACTACAGAGCTAGGAAACACCATCAACTAACATTTCCACAGTGCTGGCTATGTGTCTGACAATATGCTAAGTGCTTTTCACACATTAACCCACTTAACCCTGCTTCCAACCCTGTGAGGTTAGTACAAGTGTGGCTCCTATTCTACAGATGAGGGAATGCAGGCACAGAGAGGTTAAGGGACTTGTCCAGAGTCACACAGCAAATAAGTAGCAGGAGATAGGATTCAAGCCGTGAATCTGGTTCCAGAATTTGGGCTCTTAATCACTACATTAAATAGAGTATGAGGAGTGGTCTTTCTGGGGTCTAGGTACCTTAGTCTCCCCTCCATGGAGTAAGGGGAAGTTCTAAAACGCCTGGCTGTGAAGGTACGCAAAGCCCCCCACAGCTTTAGGCAAATCTAAATACAGATATCTCACACTAAAAGCCTGGAAGGGAAGTGTGCTAACAGAGCAGGTGCTGAATTGCAGAAAAGTTAAATATGGAACGAGAGCACGGGAGGCTGCAATAAGAGCAAGGAGGGTAAAAACCAATTTCAAAACAGAGCCCCAGGCAATGATTTCGAGAGAAAAACCAATATATGTGGTATCATATAATAACTATAGCAACGCCTTCCATTTACCTCACCCGTTCCTTTCAAGGAGGCCAAAGAAGTTCACCAGTTATTACTATTCTTTCTTCTTGAGGCCTGGGACCAGCTGAGGATGGCTGAGGGCTCTCTCATTATGAGCAGGAGAAAGGGAAGCACTCAGAGATCAATACAGAAATCACAGAGCAGTAAAGGAGCTTTCAGAGCCAAGTGTCTGGGCCTGAGAGCCAATAGGCAAAAGACAATGCATTGAAAATCAATTCAGCAAAGGACCAATTCATACTAAGCTGTCAGAAAAATCCCGAAGCTCACTCTAAGAAAATCAACCACTGCCAATTTACCTCCTGGGAATGAGGAGAAGGAGCAGATATAGGGGGACAAGCAGGAGCTGGGACATGGGGCAGAGAGTATGGAGCAGGAATGGGGAACAAGTGACAATTGAAAGACAGTGAAGTTCTCATCAGAGAGTCTGCGCTTGGGTAAAGCCCCAAGCAATCCAAGATCAAGTGTCCTCAGTGCATCAGTGAACTCTTCATCTGGCAAATCAATCATTCAGCAAAATGGCTCTCATCCAGCTGGTCTGGGGGTCCTGTGGAGTTTCTTCTGTACTACAGTGGGAAGCCAAGAATTGTGTCTCTAACCATCCCTTCTCTCTATCCCCCCCAACTTCACCTTAGACTATAGGTACCCAGTCCCCTCTCCCCACCAAAGCAACTCTCTGGAAATGATCTGATCAATGTCATCACCTCTTTCTAGCATTATTTCTTTTCCCTTTTTATTCATCTTAAACCCAGCATGTTAGGGCTATCCACTCCTCCCCAAACAATCTCTACAGCTACCACCCCCTACCCCTTTGCTTAAGGGGTTCCTTGGATTGGAAAGACCGCTCTTGGATAGCTGATCCATTTCAGTTTGAAAATTAAAAGTCGCTAAGGAATTAAGATGGTGGTGATGGCTGTACAACTTTGTAAAGATTCTAATAATGGTTGAACTGTACACTAAAACTGGGTTTTACCATGCATATTATACCCCAATAAAGCTTTTTTAAAGTCACCCAAAGGGCATTATTAGAAATGCATTTTTCCATTTCCTACCCCTAGAAATTCTGATTCAGTAAAAGTAGAAGAAGAAATCTACTTTTTTCTTTTGAATTATCAGCCCATGTGATTTCAATGCCTGGAGAACTCACCCTAAGAAACACTACTTTGCACAGAGATTCTGCTCACATAACCCCTCCATCCTGAGGCCCTGCAAGCCAGAAGTAAGCACTCCCTTCTCTAAACCTTATGGTAAGGTCAGACCCTAAATGAATCTAGTGTGCCTTGTAGTACAGCTTTCAGTAGACAGGTCTCTACCTTCTACTAACATCTGGAAGCCCAGGAACATGTCATCTCTTGACATCCTTTGTTTATGTTCACCTTGGTTCACTCCACAGATGAGGGGTCAGACTGCACATGTTGTTATGAACTATGAGAAGACAGTGCATAAGGATGCTTAGAGGGTCAACAGCTGGTTCAACGAAGGATGAGTGAAAGACTGATGGACAGATGAATTGGATGGATGACTGAGTAATGGGAGATAAATAACTGTGAATGATGGTGGGATAAATGAATGGGTGGCTGGACAGATGCATAAAAGGACGGAGTTGTTTTACCCTAAAATGTGCATGTGAGTCCCACTGTTCCCAGTGCAAGACTAATGGGGTCAGGGGAAACAATTCCATCACACACACCTAAGTACAGGGGCATCACTGAGTACGTGAGAGAGCACTGGCCTGGGGGTCAGGTGACCTGGTCAAGTGCCTACTTTCTCCACTGTCTCCAAATGTGCCCTCATCCAAATCATTTTCATTCTCTGAGCCTCGACTATCTCGCCTATAAATGGGTACTAATCCCCCTATTCTGCTGCCCCACTATATAATTTTGAAGATCACACTATCTAATGAAGGCAAAAGCTATGTGATGGCACTGTCTTATGAGAATTTCTAAGGGATAAAGCAAAACAAAAAAAAATTTTTTAAACATATTCTGATGACACTTGATAGTTCTACAGGAGGTCAAAAGAAACAGCTTCATCCAAGCCAAATTTTGTTGCAAACTCAGAACTCCTCATACTGTGCTTCTAAAATGGAAGACCCACATTCCACTTGGGTGTAAATTTTTTAAATAAAATAGGTTTGAGTCAGAAAGAATTGGTTTCAGTCAACAATCATTAGCTATGTGGTTTTGAACAAATTATTTTTTCCTAACCTATAAAGTGAGCATAATAACATCCACTTCACAGAGCTAAGAAAATGAAGTAAACGATGCTTCTGAAGCATCTAACACTGTGCCTTATACAAAGCCCAACAGAAAGTGTTCTGTGTCTGCTCTCTGGTCTCCATCAATGGAAACTGGCATCTTCATGAGCATGTCATTAATGAATAGACAGAGGAAGCCCCCAGTTCTGCCACTGCACTTTTCTCCCTGATCTGCATGTTCAGCACTGTTTAGAGAGACTTTCAGTTCTCTCCACCTTTCCTGAGCCAGATTTCTCATTCCAAGGTTCTACTTGTATCCAAAACAGACAAGAGCAACAGATGCATGGATTGCTCACTTATCAAGCACTTGTTACACATTAAATTCACCAAATACCCACTAAGCATCTATTCTCGTGCAACCAGAGTGGTGCTGAGATCCAGGCTAGAGTCATTTTAGCACATGAGGCTTCACTGAGCAGCACTTCCTTTAAAACACAATCTCTAGAAGGCATCATAAATGGAAAGCAAGAATCACCATCTCTACATACCCCGCTGGCTTACCCTTGTGGCTAAAGTTTCACAAGCCATGAAACTAGATTATGTAAATCTCTCCCAGGGGAAGGAAGAAATATTAATTTTAATGATTCATTCAAATATACAAGCAGAAAAGCACCGGACTCTGGACTGGCAGTCTGGGATTCTGAGTTCTCATCTTGGACCAGTTGTCAATAGGCGAGTGACTTTCAACAAGTCCCTTCTCCTCTCTGGGCCTCAGGTTTCTCATATACAAAATAGGAAGATTAAAAAAAATAAAAGGCAGGAAAGTACACGGGGCTCTGGATAGCATTAAGTTTTGTATTGGAAAGATTAATGCCCCTCCCACCCACTCCCAAATTCAAGTTTACTTGGAACCTGTGAATGTGACCTTATTTGGAAATGGGACTTTTGCAAATATCATCAAGTTAAGATCATCTTGATAACCAATCAAGATGAGCAGGGGCCCTAACCCAGTGGCTAACATCCTTATAAAGCAGGCAGACACATGGGGAAGAAGCCATGTGAAGAGACAGACACAGATCAGAAGATTCATCTGCAAGCCAAGGAACACCAAGGATGGCCAGAAAGCAGCAGACGCTGGAGAGGCCAGGTAGGATTCTCCCCTCGGGGTTCAGAGAGCACACGGCTCCACAGATACTTTGGTTTTGAACTTCCAGTCTCTGGAACTGTGCAGTCAGTCAGAAAGAGAAAGACACATACTGTATATTAATGTATACATAAGGAATTCAAAAAGATGATACTGATGATCTTACATGCAGGGCAGCAAAGGAGACACAGATGTAAAGAGCAAACTTTTGGATTCAGTTGGAGAAGGCAAGGGCAGGAATGATTTGAGAGAACAGCATGGGAAAATGTTACCCAGAGGGATGCGGCAGGAGGTGAGAGGGGGGTTCAGGATGGGGGGCACATGTATACCTGTGGCTGATTAATGTTGATGTATGGTAAAAAAAAATCACACTACAGTAATTATCCTCCAATTAAAATTAATCAATTAATTTTTAAAAAAGAAAAAGTTCTATTGTTTTAAGCCACCTGGTTTGTGGTACTTTGTAATGGCAGCCTTAGGATACTAACACAAATCCTCTCAAACTGCATGCTAACTGCATGTGCTTGGAGGGGTGTCTTGAGGAGGTTTCTGAGGCTGTATAGGATATAGGGATTAACTCATGATGTCTTTCCTACAGAGAGAAGGGAGTAGAGACCTGGGTTTTGCCATCTTTTAGCTAATTATTTGGAGAAGGAAATGGCAACCCACTCCAGTGTTCTTGCCTGGAGAATCCCAGGGATGGGGGAGCCTGGTGGGCTGCCATCTCTGGGGTTGCACAGAGTCGGACACAACTGAAGCGATTTAGCAGCAGCAGCTAATTATTATGATATCTTTATGCTCATACAATCTATGATTCTATAATTCTAAATCCATATACTCCTCCAGGAGTAAAAGCATTGTGAATGGGGAAATGTGGGGAGAGAACTATGCCTTCCCTGTAAACACTGCCTCCAGATCCTCCTGGATAAGACCAGCCCCACTCTGCTCTGAAGACAGCCTGGGAGTCTGTTGCCCTCTTAGCTTTGCCTTCACCGGATCTAATCTGAGATCAGATTGGCAAAGACCTGAATAGGTTTCCCAGCTGCCACTGCCTGAGGATTATGACCAGAAGTAAACTTGATTTACAGCAGTATCATGGTTGAGATACAAAAAAAAAAAAATCCTCAGTGGAGTGGAAGCCACAGAAGGACTGAGCTTCCCCTCGGAAGGATTCTGAGAAGCCAATCTGCTGGAGCCTTTGAGGGGCACAGATCAGGACAGGGAAGCTCACCATTTCTGCCCGTCCTCTGCCTGACTGTTCCAACACCCCGGGTAGAACACGGCTAGACAGCACCTGGGGTCCAAAAAGAAGGGTCCCTGTGATGGTGTTTTGTAGGCTAGGTTTGAGTCCAGTGCCCCCTTCACTAAGAGCAACCCAGTCTTTGGAACAGGGTCTTCCTCTACCTGCACAGCCCAGTGTGCCAAGCACTCCACTCACCCACCTGCCCTAGGAAGCTGGAAGCTCATTAAGAAATGAAGCTGCGGGCTTGCAGAGAGCTCATGAGCGCTGTCAAAGGTCACAACCTCCCTGGTGCTGTCTCTGGCGCAGCACACAGCCAGGTGGGTCCGAGGGAGACAGTATACATACACACCTGCTGCTGGCCCAGACAAGGGCTCTCAGCTCCAGGTCAGGGCACGAATGAGGGCCTTTCCTCCTGGGGAACTTAGGTCCCTCTGCACTCCCAGCAATGACGCTTCCTGCCTCCAATGCACGAAACTGTCCAAACAAAGCTCTCTCCCCTGTTCTCTTTTGTCTGCCTGACCAAAACCCCTGCCAACAAATCCGCCTTGGTTTCGGGTCCTGCCCAATCCCAAATCCATCCTCGAGGGCACCTTCCTGAGCCACAGTCTCCTGAGCCCCGGCTCAGCGCCCTCAATGCTCCCAGTTCCTCCTGCGCCCCTCTCCACTCCGAGCTCCCACAGCAGCCAGAACTGTCTTTGCAAAACTCAACTCTGATGTTGTCACGCTCCTAGTCAAAATTGTTCAGTGACTTCCAGATAAAGACCAAAAGCCTCCTGCCATGAACAATGAGACTGCCTCCCTCACATCATTCCATTGAAAATACTGAATCATATCAAACTGAATTGCCTGAAAAATGAATAAAAAGACATTAAAAATACAAGATTTAACAGGCATAAAATTACTATCAGATTGCAATAAAAGCTCACTCTCCACTCTGTGCCTGCCTCCTCATAGATTTGTAAATAGCAGTCTGGCAACCATCCTGGTGCACAGACCACGCTGAGTAGCACCGGGCATCTAGGTGCGGCCCTCCCCCAACCCCTGCCATCTGCAGCCTCATCCCACTAGTTTCATCCCACTTCAGCCCTGGCTCCCTCTACAGCCACTGTCCTCACCCACCTCTGGCGCCCGCCACTCACTTTCTCCTGCCTCGTGGCTTTTTAACACACTGTTCCCTCCATCCGGAACTCTCTCCCTTCTCTTCATGTCTCATCCATTTAGTAGCTTCCAACTCATCCTTCAGGCATGGATCCCAGTCCTTCACACAATTACCTAAGTTTCTATTCATTCATCCATTAGAACAATCATTTGCTTCATACCTGTCTTTCCCTCTGCTCTACAAGCACCAAGAAAGGGGACCATCCCTCTTGGCTCTCACTACACTCCCAGCAGTTAGCACAGGGCTTGGGCTCCCCAGGACCTTCAACAAGAGCTCGGAGAAGGTAAACAGGACGTGACTGAGGGGCATCTGGTTTGTCAGTGCTTCCTCCTCCACACAGCGCAGCTCCTTCAACCTGAAGCCACCCACGTTCATCCTGAGGCCACATTTCTACAAACATCTCCCTTTAGTTCTGTGTCTGTGTTTGGCACCGCCCTGGATCCCAGTAAGTTCAAGTACCTTGGGCCTCCTCCCTGCCCATCAGCTCTCACTTCTGACGCTGCTCTCTTTACAGTGTTCACACTCGTGAAACGAACATTCACATTAATATTAATTCTGCATGCCAGGCAGCAAATCACTTAGATACGTGTTTTACTAAACAAGGTTCTGGCCACGTCTCCCAATCACACATGCCTTCTCCAGCAGGCACTTGTAGAGGGCACAACAGCAGGCAGCGTGATGAATCCTTAATGGCAGCATTCCAGGCCCCAAAAGCAGACCGGATGAGAGGGCCAGTCGAGGGAGCTTCTCTGTTTGCCTGGAGTGCTAAAACGGAGGCAAAGACCTAAACCTTAAGAGACACTGCTTCTAAGAGCTCATCTTGCTTCAGCTAGAACAGCCATAGCTACAGGAATAAGACCCCAAACCAAGAGAACCACAGTCTGGACAGCACCAGCAATTTGCTGTGTGTCTCAGCTAAGGTCACCTCCCCTCCCTGAGTCTTACTTTCCCACCAGTAAGATGAGATTGGTCTAATAGTCTCTAAACCCCCAACTGAGACATTTCACAAATCTGCAGAATGCTCAGATTTTCACATACTAGAACTCAGCATCATCTCTAATCATTGTATTGATTTATTCAGTAGATACTTATTGAGCCTCTACTCAGATACATTAATACTCAGGACTGGGGTTTGACAGATAAAGACTGACACAATGCCTATCCTTCTGGCCTCAGAGAGGAAGCAGATGCTAAGTAAATAATTAATTATTGCAATTGAGACTATAAGGGAAGAATGAGGGATTTCATGAGAGCCAACAGTGTGGAGTTCCATTAGACTGTGGAGGATGAGGGACTGCTGTCAAAGGAGGCGACATTTGAGCCAAGAGGCAGTTTTTACATGTGTGTGAGGCCAGAGAGTTCCCAAACTATCTCATTTAACCACACGATACCTATAAGGTGAGAAAGGCTAGCATCAAAGAACTCTTGTTTCTTGGCCCATGGGACCCTCCCAGACCCAGCCCTGCCACATCAGACCCCTCCCAGGGCAGTATAACTTCCCTTCACCACACCTGTCACAGGTTCCATTTCCACGTCTCTGCCTGTGCCCTCTTCCCTCTACCCTGGGGAAGCCCTGTGATGGGAGGGACCATGTCTGTTTTGCACGTCACGGTGGTTCCAGCTGCGCACAGTGCCTAGGGCGTACCAGCTGTTAAGAGCATGGCTGGATGAGTGAATAAATCCTCACATCACAGATGAGGAACCTGAAGTCAAGTGATGGGGAATGTTTTCCCCAGTTCCTAAGTTAGCATGTAACACAGATGGGTCTCAAACTCAGCCTAAGTTTGGGAAAGGAGGTATACTCCAGGCCTCAACGTCCACCCTCCTTCATTCGGAACAGAGTCCCTTTACCTGTTGTGTATTTTGACTCTCCAATCAAGAGTTCATTTGTTTAAAAAAGGATCTGCTATTCAGTGAGATTTAAACACTGTGGCCTTACCCCAAGCTGGTTCTCATGCAAAATCCATCATCCCCCACTCTATCTTAGATATCTTGGATACGCAAGTCAGGAGACACACACAGGCACTGCCCCCACAGATGAAGATTCAAGCCCATCTGCTCTGCTCAAAGTTAGTGCTCATCCGTGGTAGACCAGGAGGACCAGGAACACGCACGGTGAGCCTGAGATGGGGATAGCAGAATAGTTTGTGGTCACTAACATCCATGTGTGGTTTGGGGCCTCGGGAATGAAGCTACAAGTCAACAGGATGTGCTTGGTGAAAACATACACACACCAGAGGGATGCTTCGAGTGGGGAGCAGCGCCTGAGGACAGATGTCAGTCTTGGTTCTCAGCACAGCCAGTGGACGGCTCTTTGCTGGCCACCTTCCATGAGCCCAGCCATGTGCTGATGGTGGGTGGCGGGGTGGGGTGGGGGGGGCAGTGAGGGGGTGGGATGAGGAACATCCAGAAAGCAAAAGGCTGCTGCCAGGCCTGGGAGCAACCCAGGCAGAGGCGGGTAACCCTGGAAGGGATCCAGGCACAGGGCACCAGGCAGAGTGAGAGTTTTCAGAAGCAAGGCTCTGGGGTGGCTGGGGAACTGGGTGCTGACTGACACCACTTTGGGGGCTGGGCTGCTCTCAAGCCCATACCTGACAGTGGGCTTAGTCCTGAAGACGGGGTGGAGCAGAGAGCAAAGGGGATCTTTCGGGGTTGAGGGCAGGGCTATTTTAATTGTGGATGTATCCCTAATATCCAGCACTATACTTGGCTAACGTTTGTGGAATGACTGAAAGGTAAAGAGGAGGAAAGAGGCACGGGCCACCAACCCAGGAGGCAATCGTTATAATGCTGTTGGCCATTATTAAGTGAGCATTTACTAAGTGCCCGCACAGGGCTAAGCACCTCACACCCAGCATAGTCCTGAGAGGGATGCGCCGCAACCTTCATCTGACAGTTGAGCAAACCTGACATAGAGCAAAGCGAATAATCTGCATAAAATAGTGGAGCGGGGACGTGACTTCAGCTCTGCCTGATTGGAGCGTCTGAGTTTTTCACTACAGTGATCTTTAGTCGACTCGCCTAACAAGTTGCTCTAAAGGAATGGAGGACTTTTAGAGAGAGAGGGGGAAGAAAGGATATTTTTCCTAGGAGGAAGAAAAACACAGGGCTAGATACAAACTAGGAATGAATATGGGGAATGATCTCAGATTAAACAGCACCAAAAATAAATAAATAAACAGAAACACACAGAAAATAAATAAATAAACAGCACCATTTCCCCCAAAGAAGCCTTCCCTGATTCCCCTTCCTAAGTGGGGGATCTCTTCTCACATATTTTAGCACTCCCTCCCTCTTTGCAGCACTTGTTACCATTTGGACTAGACAAGCGATGGTGAATGGAGTTATTTAAATGTCTATCTCTTCATGGAACATAGGTCTATGAGAGAAGGTGCTATGACTGATAACTCACTAGTGCTTCACCCCAGTATGTGACATGGGGCCTATCCCATAGTAAGAGCTCAAGGATTTTTAATATGAGTTCAGCAATGGTAGACAATTGGGAAAAATTCTCATAGCACACAATAAGGAGAAACAGGAGCAAAGACAATGGAACAATGTCCCAAAATCCCTTGAAGACCAAAGAGAAGAGCTTCATGTTGCAGCTGCAGGTCGCAGGGAGTCACTGTAGGTTCTTATCTGCATAAGGAAGATAATTCTGCTTCAGAGAAGAAATAAATCTGCTAAGGGACAATCTGATGCTTGAGCTCCAATATTATCAACATTCAAACCAGGCCCAGTGCTTGAAGTGACAAAGATCTTGTGAGGGTGGTGGCAGGAAAGCAGAGAAGAGATAAATCAGAGAAACATATGGACGCAGGTTCCACCCAGAACATTGTTCATCAAAAGTGAGTGAGCAGTTAGGAACATAAATCTGGGTCAGTAGAAAGGACAAGAGGAGATATGACTTTGCCTTGGCTCTAGAAATTCTACTTTCTCCCTTTATAGAAGAGAAGATTTCACTGAAACTCAGTTGATGCCAAACAAGGGTAGAAAATATATTTCACTATCATTCCATTTGTTTCTCAGCCTATACATGACCAGCCAGGAGTAAAAAGAATGTCTTCTAAGGTCTTCACAAGGCTCTGAGTCATTTCCCACTGAATCATTTACTCATCTACATCTCTAAACCTCCAGCTCTAGATCATAGACTTTGGAGCAGAACTGCTCCCAGGGCAAGGCCCCTGCCCCCCCTCCCCCTTCTTCTCTTGGACGGACAGCAAGAGGGAGCGGTAAGACTGCATGTTAGACTCAAGATTCTTGCTTTTCATATGGAAGACCTGGTTTCACACACCAGCTGTGATACTTACTAGCAGGGAAGCACTGCTTATATGAGCTAGAGATATATAAACTGCTGCTTAGAGGTCCATGAACCAGAACAATGGATCTGGATTCATGGTTCAGAAACATGAATCCTCCTTGAGGATTCTCACTCATAGGAATCCATAGGTAGTCACTGACTACCAGTGCCAGGCACCATGCTGGTTACTAGGAACTGGTCATAAGTGAAATTGCTGAAGACTCTAGTCTGGGCAGACAGATACGAAACAAAAATCATACAATCCAACGTAAAATTGCAACTCTGCCAAGTGCTATGAAAGACGGATTTGAAATAACAAGGAAGCCTATAAAAGGGATATTTGAACTTGTGATAAAGGTCAAAGAAGTTTTCAAACTGAGGACTAAATTAGGGAGAGATACAGTATAGGCGAAAATAGGATATAAAAGTACTCCAGGAAGGACAGTCATGGACAAAGCACCCGTGAGAGAAACACAGTCAATGGGAAACAAGACCAGGTGATCAGTCTGTCTGAGCAAAGAAAACACAAGGGACAACATGATGGAAAATGTCCCCAAAAGACAGCCAGGGTGCAGATCATGACGGACCTTATAGCCATGTCTCTGAGCATGTTTTACCTTGGGAAAAGTCAATGGGAAATCACAGAAGAGGTGTTGGTGGGTGGGATGGCATGGGGAGGACATAGGATAACTGATGCTCAAAAAACTGCTCTGGCTGGCCTGGAAGAGGCTAGAGAAGATGCGGAGCAGCCAACTGGGAGGTTTTGTAGGGGTCCAGACACTTTCACTCTTCACTTTCCTGCATTGGAGAAGGAAATGGCAACCCACTCCAGTGTTCTTGCCTGGAGAATCCCAGGGACGAGGGAGCCTGTGGGCTGCCGTCTCTGGGGTCGCATAGAGTCGGACATGACTGAAGCGACTTAGGAGCAGCAGCAGCAGCAGCAGCAGACCAGAGATGGTGGTATATTTGATCCAGATGGTGCGTGGGCATGGCAAGAAACAGACAGATTCAATGTTTATGGAGGAAGCAGCATAGTAAGGGCTTTCTGATACAATGGATTGGGGAGGGCACATCAGAGACACCCTGGGGCTCCTGGCCTTCAAAACCAGACAGTGTGTCCATTCACTGGGAAAGGCAAACTAACAAAGATCAGGTTTGGGAGCAGATTACGAGCTCTGGGTTAGACATATTGAATTGGCAGTGAATTTGAAGCATCAAGGAAGAAATATTAATCAGGTTTGTATATGCATATCTGGGGCTCAAAGTATACATTTAGACATTATTAGTATAAAGTGAGTAATTGAATCTGAGGGCAATGACAAGATCATACGAACAGTGAGAAGTAAGGGCCTGTGATTAGGTTTGAAGAACTTAACATTTCCCTGCTTAGTTCTCATGCTTCAAGGGCTCTGCTTTTTGAAATATTAAAGGCAGTGATGATGGTCAGCTGAACTTATTCAGACTTACTCTTTCCCAGGCACTTTACATAAATCAGATAATTTAACTTAATCTTTCTTATAACATAGAATGTATGCCCAAGTTTTTCTGTTTTCATTTTGCAGATGTGGGAATTGAGGCTTAGAAATATTTTCTTTGCCCAAGATCACATAGCTGGTACGTGATTGGTTTGAAGCCTAGATATATCTGATATAAAAAATATTCTTTATGATTTGCCCTTGCTTTACCCTCTACAGCTATTATGCAGAGGTACAGTTGGGACCAAACCTGAAGACAATGAGTTTAGCCAGTGGAAGGACCTTTGAGGGTAACAGTAAAAGATGCCAACTAAACTCCTACAGCTAATGGCCCAGCCCATATGCTCCACCTCTGCTGAATGTCTGTGTCTCTGCAATGTCCTGCTTTCTCCCCACATTAGTCCCCAGGCCAACATGAAGAGTGGATGTAATGACTTCACCTCCATGTGGACAACTTACATTAAACCTCATGAGGATTCCTGTGATATGGCAGAACAAACTTTGATCTGAAAAGATTAAATGTTTACTTCTCTTTGGAACTGAGCAAGTTACTTAATTCTTCCCTGACACTATCCTTTGAAAACAGGGAGAGCAATATGCTTACACCCTGAGTTATTTTGAGAATTAAATGATATTTGACAAAGTGCTCTGGAAACTGACAATGATGATGAAATCAAACTTACATGTGGGAAATCCTGCCTCTCGAATGGATGACTTTTGGCCCCTAAGATCTGTTTGAAGCACCAATCCAGATTAGTGAAAATGAAATGATTGGCAACAGTTGGTAAAGAATTGTATCTAATTGGTCTTAAAAGGGAAATGAGAAGGTGATCAAATAAATTATTTCTCCTGTCAGGAAAAAAAAAAAAAGGATGATGAATGTGAATCAGGCTTAGTCTTTTCAAAAAGATAAGAAGTGTGTCTTGGTGGCCCCAGATAACCCCTCGTCATCACTCTTACTCTCGTTGCTACCCCTGTGCCTGGTGCTGATAATTTTTCCAGGAGTGGTCAAAAAAGTAACACTGGTAGCTAACATTTAATTATTAGTGATCATGTACCAACCATGTGGCTAAAGGCTTTACCTGTGTTATTTCACTGAGTCCTTGTGGAATGAGAGGTATTGATCAAACAAAGAATCTATTGAATTGAAGGACAGGAAAGTATCAGAATTAGTCAAAGAAGTCAGAGGATCATGTACAAGTTACCAAAACTATGTGATAAAATAAAGGGGTGTTCTGACAGAAACTGCACAATGTCTACATTTCGGGGACTCCAAAGAGAGATGGTCAGAGTGGGAGTTGGACCAACTAGAGTTAATTTTTCACTAAATCCACACCACACATACTTTACTCTGAATGGCTGCTGATCTTGAATGAGTTACACAATATCATTTCCAAGCTCTCATTCAATGTTACTGGAATAATGATACAAATATTATTAATAGCAACAACAATCCCAGCCACATTTACATTGAGTGCTTAGAATCTTCCAGGCAATGTGTTAAGTGCTTTTATGCATTCGTTTCATTTCATCATCTCAACAACCTAATGACATAGTCTTGTATGAATCTGTTCGTTTTCCATGTAAAAAAAACCTAGGTTCAGCAAAATTTAGTAATTTTGGTCAAGCTCACATACTGTGTAATTGACAGAGCCTGGATTAGCATGCAAGGCTACTTGGATCTAACATTCAAGATTTTAATCAGGGACCTCCCTGTTGGTCCAGTGGTTAAGAATCCACCTGCCAATGCAGGGGACACGGGTTCGATACCTGATCCAGGAAAATCCCACATGCCACAGAGCAACTAAGTCCGTGAGTCACAACTACTGAGCCCACATACCTAGAACCTGTGCTCCCCAACAAGAGAAGCCACTGCAGTGAGAAGCCCATGTACCTAAGTGAAAAGTAGCCCCTGCTTGCTGCAGCTAGAGAAAGATTGCATGCTGCAATGAAGACCCAGAGCAGCCAAAAATAAAATATTTTAATCAGGACACCTATTCACATTCCTCATCCAGCCCAGCAAGTCCTCATTTGGGAGCAGATGCTCCAACATGAGCCCTACGTGTTGAATGCTTTATAAAATGACATTTTCAGAGGTTCAGATGCAAACACGTTAAGTAGGGACAGTTTGTCACAGAAGTAGGAATGCTGTCCACGATCTTAGTTTTTGGGCTCAAAGTGTCTCACAGGTGACTTATATCACCGAGCCGTCATCTCCCAAAGAACCCTCAGTTCTCGGAAGGAATTTTAAATTCAAGAGTTAGAAAACCTAGTGAAATCTAGGCCAAGATTATTCCCCATGGGAAACTAAACAAACTTCTTTATAGGGAAAAAGATAAAGGAGAGTTGATATGTGCAAATTCACCAAGGGAAGCAATAAGAAACTCCACATGCTATTCACAGGAATAAAACCACAAAGCATGGATTCAATCTTTCTCTAGATTCAGTGCTTTCAGCCTTCGTTTTCTTATCTAAATGGAGACCAGTCTGGACTGAAAGATTTCCAAGCTGCCTTCCAGCTCTTACAGTCTATGATACTGTGATAAAATGCTTTCTAAAGAAGCTGACAAGCATTTGAAGGATTTAAGAAATGCTGCCTTTGGAGGAGAGCTGAGTAAAATTGCCTCAGTGCCATTCACCATGCATCAAGAAAAGCTGAGTTACTCAGCTCTCAATTCCAAAGGTTCCTGAAACTGGCTTGATGTCCACAGGGTCCCCCTACCTCTCCTGCAGGTTTAAAGCCGTGTGTAACATGAGAAACACTGCTTCTGTCTTCTGGAGTGTAGACTGTGAGCTTCCCCATTCTGACAATCTCCAAGGATATCGGTAGGTGGATGGAGAAGTGAGGGTTGGACAGGTGAGATGCTTACACAGATTTCACGAGGAGTCTTACTGGTCAGTCACTTGTGCCTTCCCCACATGGATGACATCTCCCAATAGCAGCAGCCAACTTTTCCTTTGGGAATCACTCACTTTCTGTCCATATAGCTCAGATGAGTGTGACCCCATTTACAAGCCAGACCTTGGCCCATGTACATACTCTGCTTTCCGGCCACTGAGGGTATTTCAGGGATGAACATGTAATCCAAGCCAGGTCAAAGAGGACAATGCACCCAGACTGTGTCTATTAGAAAACAGCTGCTTCCTGCCTGTTGCAGCTGCCAAGATATAAGCTAGAATTAGAGGGTGGTAGTTTTTCTACTCCTTCAGGAAACTTGCCTGAGAAAGATACCAACACAAAAGAAAGCAGATGCTGAACTCAGAGAAACCCAATGACTGATAACAGTACATGAACACCTAGATCAAACTATGCCTGAAGTCCCACTCCACCCCCTTGTCTTCTCATTACGTAGGCCAACAATTTTTCTTTTTGCTTTGACAAGCTCAAGTGCATTCTTTTCACATATAATCCAAAAAGTTGAAAATACATATTTTAGCCAGAAAACAAGTCTTTATTAATTTCTATTAACTAGGTGTTGTAGGTATAAGAGGAAGCAATATATGTCAGAGTCACTTTCCTTGAGTAATTGATGCTAGTGGCATTTTGAGATTCCTTTAAGTAGTGACATTTTATGATTATTGGTGAAGGGAGTGACTCATCCACTCCAGAGATAATCACATCATTCCTGGTCTTTTCTTCACTGCCCTCTGGGCTTATCTCACCTAAGCCTTCCTTCTCTGTCCAAGGTCCCATGCCTTAGCCAAACCTCAGACTCACAGAAGATCAGACTCTTTGCAAACCGTTCAACTAATAAACTACCCATGCCAGACCCTCAGGGATTGCCTTAATTCTCTTTCCATTGCCCCTAAAGCTTAATTTATCTTGAAACTTTCCCATCTCTCCATTTCAATTTGACTATCTTAGGCCAGGCCACCGTCATTTCTTGCCTGGACCACTGTGACAGCCTCCCTTCTTTCAATTCTGCTCCCCTTAAATTGTCTTATAGAAGGAACTTCCTAAAATGCAACCATAACTCCCTTAAACCTTCTGTGGTTTCCCAACTATACTTGAAATAAAGTCCAAACTCCCTTGCTCTCCCTAAAGACTACGGATGATGTGATCTGCTTCCTCTCCACACTCATATTCCTTCAGTCTCCCCACCAGCTCCTCTGCTATTTGTCCTCCTTGTCCCTTGATTTTCCTCCAGTTTTTCAAACATGCCAAACTACTTCCTTCGCCATGCTGCTGCTGCTGCTGCTAAGTCGCTTCAGTCGTGTCCGACTCTGTGCGACCCCAGAGATGGCAGCCCACCAGGCTCCCCCATCTCTGGGATTCTCCAGGCAATCACACTGGAGTGGGTTGCCATTTCCTTCTCCAATGCATGAAAGTGAAAAGTGAAAGTGAAGTCGCTCAGTCATGTCCGACCCTCAGTGACCCCATGGACTGCAGCCTTCCAGGCTCCTCTGTCCATGGGATTTTCCAGGCAAGAGCACTGGAGTGGGGTGCTGTTGCCTTCTCCTACTCTAGACCTACCGAAACAGAAATCTTCTCTGTCCTACCTCATAGCCTTTGCATATTCTCTAATGTTCTCACTCCAGTCCTTACCTGCCTAGTTCCTTCTTTTTCTTTGAGATTCACATGTCATTTCCTCAAAAATAGCTTTGCCCCTCACCACTGCCACCAACAAGTTAGTCTTATTCCCACAACCTTGGCCTTTTATTTCACCATCTTTATCACAGTTTCAAGTTATCATGGTTTTTTTAGATTTATATCATGTATACTTATTTGTTTATAGTTAGGCAACCCAACAAAAATATAAGCTACATGAAAGTGAAGTCTTGATTTGTTTCATGTATTCGCAGCTTCAGGCAGGATGCCAGACTTATGGAAGATGTACAATAAATACGTATTGGATGAATGGATGGATAGAAGTGGAAATGTTGGAATTCTAATGTGGGTCTATTTAACCTAGGTTTCAGAAGAATAAACATCACCTGTGAGAAGATTCCCCAACTTATAATCAGTAGTTATTTTCTTAGCTGTGTTGCATGAGATACATCACCTCACCTATTTCTCTCTGTAGAATGGGATTGCCATGGTGTACTATGAAAATGAATTAGGAACTTGGTGCCCTACAGCTGAAACATACAGAAAAAAAAATAAAAAGCTCCATGACGTATACCAGGCATTATAACCGATTACATGTAGACACAGGGAACACCCAGCCAGTTGCAATCCTCAACAAACTTTGACTGAAATTCAAACAAAATGGACTTTCTAACCTTTAGTTTTTAATAAAAAAAAATATTGAGGAAGGATGATGAATGTTAAGACAATCACAAAAGAAGATATATTGCCTTCCATTGTTTTCTGCTCAGATCTATAGCTATTTCAGAGAGAGACTTGGTTACAAGGTAAATTTCATTTGTTTTGGATAAAGAACAATGTGACATTTTTGACAATGTACTGTAAAATATGCCACATTTTTTAAACAAAGTGAGATATAATAAAAATGACATATAAGATTTCAGGGGAAAGCAATGATTAGAAAAGAGCTCATAGTTCTTTCTGGACTACCCATAACATTTAGGAGAAAACAGTCTCTATACCCTCACATGCATGTATAAGTTAAATAATGACAAGTGTAATTAAATAACTATTTTGTGGCTTATTTATCATCTTTCCCTCACTGGACTATAAGCTCCATGAAGGCAGGGACCATGTCTGTCTACGGCTCCAGTACCTGGAAGAGATATAGCCAGGTGTCTATATAGCCAGCCTCGAGCAGAGACACAAAGCCTAGGAGAGAACAGCAACTCACACCCCTAACTTCCACCACACCAATTAAAAGACAGACATCTGGAGTCAGACAATCTGGGCTCATATCCCACAATCACTATTTACTAATACTATGACCTTCGGAACAACTTTAATTTCTTCATCAGTAAAGCGGGTTTAAATAGTAGTAGCTTCATCATAATTATGCTATGACGATCCCATGCCTAGCATATAATAAGCACTCAATAAACGTTTGCAGGCACCATCCTTGCCACTCTCACCAGGCCATAGCTGCCTCTTCTTCTTCCCTCTCAGAGCCAAGTCTGAAACTTCCTCCACTTCATTCTTGGCTGCACAAGAGCTGCAGAAGCCAGAGCATCCATGCCTCTGACATAAATCAAAGGCAGATGATCTCCTTTCACTGACTCCTCCCCATAAATCAGTGCAGCTCCCTGAACAGAGACAAATTTGGATTCCAAATGTGTTCTCTAGTCTCCCTCTACCTGGTGAAAGATGACTTCTCAAACCAAAATTAGAACTTTGAGAGATGACCCAGTGCAGCCCCCTAAATTTAGTTAGGAAAACTAAGACCCAAAGAGGAAAATGAGAATTTCCCAGTTAGGAACTGAGAATTACCACTTGCAGGCGGAGACAAGACTTAACACCCAGAAATTCTAATTCCCAGTCCCAACCCAGTGCAGCTTTTACTTAGTGGTATAACAAGGGCCAGACGGTGGGAATAATTGGTCCCAGGCGTGGGCAGTAAGGACGTGCACTGCCATAGAGAATGCAAAACAATAATTTTTAAAGTGACCAGAAATCAGTTCACATTTTATCATTGCCACTTGCTTCAAATCCTGAACAATGCCAGTGACAAAATACACAACCCTCGCAAAAAAAAAAAAAAAAAAAAAAGGTTTGTCTAAGTTATAGACAATCGCTGAGGTCACTGCCAACTTTTGAAAATATGTAAGTAATTTGAAACAGGTGGGCTCAGCCTCAGACAGTAATTTCACTAGAAAGTCTGTGACAATTAGAAATTACTTGAACTCACTTCAGCCACTGTCGCAGTCTCCAATCCCTACTGTTCTGGGTTGGCCAAAAAGTTCATTGGGGTTTTCCAGAAGATGTTAAAGAAAAACCTGAACTAACTTTTTGGCCAACCTAATACTATATATGTCAGTATTTAAGCAGTAGATTTGAAGGGGGAAAAAAAAAAACGGTTAATGAAAAGAAGGAAAAACAAAACTTAAGATCATTTTGTCATCTTATGTAACTTGAAGTTTTTACTGGAATTTAACATTTAAACCAGTGAAATAGTTAAAATGAAAACTGTAATAGTTTTGTTTGGCAAGTGAAAAGTAAAGTAGAGATGTGAAATATTTTACCAACTTTGAGTAATACTATTAAAGCTCAAACTCTTCTGTCTTGTGTGTCGATTGTTTTAAAACCAAAAATTGAATCAAGAAAAGAGGGATTACTCCTGATCACTACATTGTTAGGGCTTCCCTGGTAACTCAGCTGGTAAAGAATCCACCTGCAATGCAGGAGACCCTGGTTCAATTCCTGGGTCAGGAAGATCAGCTGGAGAAGGGATAGGCTACCCACTCTAGTATTCTTGGGCTTCCCTTGTAGCTCAGCTGGTAAAGAATCCACTTGCAATGGGGAAGACTTGAGTTCAATCTCTGGGTTGGGATGATGCCCTAGGGAAGGGAAAGGCTACCCACTCCAGTATTCTTGCCTGGAGAATTCCATGGACTGTATAGTCCATTGGGTTGCAGAGTCAGACATGACTGAGTGACTATCACTTTCACTTTCATTATGTTGTTACCACTGAAAGCAATTCTGTTGCCTAACAGAATTAAGTGATCTTCTCCAAAGATCAAATGTGTTCAGGATATGATGGGGTTTTTATATGGTAAATGTTGGGGATATTCTTCTTATCCACTCTTGATATTCCTTCCACTTGGAGCAGACTTCATTATTGTATACCTTCATTATTGTAAAACCCCTTTCCTCACTCCTTTTTCCAATCCTGATCCCCACCTCCAGCAGGAGCAGTGGTTTGTGTGACATGCAACTGGCGGGTAAGATACAGGAAGCTCTGACTTTTCTCTCTTCCCTGTTGAGAACCAGGTGACTTGCAGGGAGTTCACCCCAACCTCTAGATGGTGAATCATACAGAAGTGGGTTCCCCTAAGATGTGGGTGAGTGCTGGCCAGGAAGGGAGAATCACTCTGTAATTCTGTCCACGAGTCAGTCTCCGGTGCTAACTTTCCAGTTATAAAGGTGATGTTTTGCCCTCCCACCTGACTGACTCCTTTGTCTTACCTCATTACTGATGCAGAACAGGCAGGGAAAAGGATTGCTACTTATTGGACCCCCCTGGACACCTCAACAGTCATGATGGTGATAAAGATATAACAATAGCAATATTCTTAAGTTATCCTGTTTTACAGTGAGATGAAACCAGTCAATCCTAAAGGAAATCAACCCTGAATATTCATTAGAAGGACTGATGCTGATGCTGAAGCTCCAGTACTTTGGCCACCTGATATGAAGAGCCAAATCATTAGAAAAGACCTTGATGCTGGGAAAGATTGAAGGCAGAAGGAGAAAGGGATGACCCTAGGATGAGATGGTTAGATAGCATCACTGACTCAGTGGACATGAATCTGAGCAAACTCTGAGACAGTGGAGGACAGAACAGCCTGGAGCACTACAGTCCATGGGGTAGCAAAGAGTCAGACACGACTTAGGGAATGAACAACAGCAAAAACAACATCTTGTTTTGCATATTTGTTGTGACAGTTACGATGATGAGTTTAAATGCATTGTCTTGCCGAATCTTGCTGATGCAACTGTGAGAGAGGTTCTATTGTTATCTCTACATCACAGATGTGAAAACGGAGATGTAGGGAGTATTAAACCGGCCCGTCATCACATAAGCAGCAAATGATGGCAGAGGACGTGAGCCTGGGTTGATGATGCAGGACCCAAACACTTAACCACTATGCTCCTTTGCTTAATGGTGGGAGAGAATCCACTTAGGAGCCCCACTTATTAGATTTACTCTCAGAGCTAATGCACTCATCCCAGGATTACTTGGGTCTCCAGCTCTCACCTCTGTTCTGCCGACTTGTCCTTCCTCACCTCTCTCCAAGTGAGAAGTCCAGGAGATTTAATTTGGAGATGGGCTTTACACTGTGAACATGCCACACAGCAGCCTGGTCATGCCCAGCTCCGTGGCCCCACTTTTGCCAGTCATCTCATCTTGAAGTCTTGCCTTCCAACTTGGCTGGGCACTTTCCTGCCCCCAGACTGCCAGCGACAGTGTCTTCAGGCTGAGAGAGGCAGGAAAGCACACTTTGCTACAAGGTAACAAACTCAGCTATTGCCAAGCCTTCTTGGCAGGGCCACTTCTGTGGTACAATTTCAGGAGCACTGGGATTTCCCAGTCTATACCCAAACAGACCTCTCCTCCTATCACCCCAAGTGGCCGATCATGAGGCCTGAACTTACACCATTCTATAAATGTATCCCTTTGACTTAAAGCATCATTCCCCACGAGAAAGCAAAACATGCATGGAAAGGAACACACTCAGCCTTAGTTTCTTCATATAGAGCAGGGAGTATGCACAATACCCACTTCAAAGAGTATAATGTAGAACCAAAAGGGATAATACATATATGTAGTAGACTTGTCAGAGTGCCTGGTATAAAACATACACTCAATATATATTATTAATAGCAGTTACCGCGTCACTAGCACCACCACTAAATTTGGATGTGTTCATCTGTATGATTTCTTTGTTCACAAGTTTAGACATGGAGCCTAGGACTGATCCCAAGAGGCAGTCAGCATAACTGGAAATCAGGAAACTTGAATTCAACATCCCGAGTTGGATGTTAACTCCCTGTGTTCTGGAAATATCATGGATATTCTCTGGGCCTTTTTAATTGTCTTCATTATTGTCATAATTATAAAAATGCCTGTTATTTTTACAGTATATTCAGATTTACAAGTATTCACTGGTATTCTTGATCTCATTCAAGTTTCCCAAAGAATCTAGAGTTAGTAGTAGTGTGGAATTTGAGGCTCCGGGTGTGTGTGTGATTTCCCCAAGGTCAGGGAGCTGGCTAGCAGAGGCAGTGTGACTTTCAGAAGACATCACCCAGTCTCTGGTTCAAGAGAGATTTGCCAGCATTAAAGAAGGAGAATTCTAGAGACAAAAGACCACTCTGGTGCAGTCTAGTTTAGTGATGGCCAGTACCAAGAGCACAGGACCCAATTCCCCTTCCCACACCTGCAGCAGAAACCACTAATTGATCAGGACAGGCCCAGTAATATTTCTCAACATGGTGCCCTGAGAAATTTTTAACTCTTAATTAAAGCTACATGTGAAACAAACTCATTGTTTTCACCCATTTATACCAGAGGTTGGCAAACTACAAGTCAGCTCGTGAGTCACCACCATCTCCCAGTCTGTGCTGCTCAGACTTTCAGCACACCTATGAATCACGATGGCATCCTTTTAAAATGTACATTCTCAAAAAAAAAAAAAATAAAAAAAAAAATAAAATGTACATTCTCAGTCAGTGGGTCCAGAATGGGGCCCAAGATGCTACATTTCTGAGAGGCTCTCAGGGTTGCCACTGCTGTCAGTCCAGGGACCGCATTCAGGAAGATAAGTTCCCAGGTGATGGGACAGAGATGCCCCACCTGTGTGTGTGCAAGCCTCAGACTGAGGCCCGCCTCTTAAGAACACCGATCCTGTCCCAAGGCTGCCATTGATGCTACCAAATACTGCATTCCCGGGAACACAGGTGTGTTAGAGAGGGGGGCAAGAGATAACATACAGGGTGACATTGTTCTCCCAGTCCCAAAGCAGCACCCCTGACACACACATACACACACACACACACACACACACACACACACACATTCATGCACAATGATTCTGAGAGTTCCTGGGCATTCGTGTGGTGCAGCACACTGCACATTCCCTGAGAATCCGGGGACCTGAGTTCTAGCTTCCTCTGTAACTTTCACTCTGTGATCTTGGTCAAACCACTCCAGGCTGCCTCTGTCATCTTAAAGGACCACACTGAGCAGTGAGTCCAGTCCAAAAGCCAACTTGCTATCTGACCCCAAGATCACTTTCTTCCCTGGATAGTTTGGGGACACAGTGTTAGAAACTTGGCCAAGGGCACTTACTGAGGTCCCACCAGGTTTATTGTGGGAAGTCACAGACAGATGAGCAGGAAGACTCATAAGATGTCAATGCTCAAAGGACCTCAGCACCCAGCCAGTTCAACATCTTCACAGAACACTTTGTTCCTCCTAGTTTGTTTTTTCATCTTGTTTAAAACAAACAAAGAAACCCAAGCACCTTTGCCCCGGAGCCTCAAGCAATGCTTTAGCAATTAAAAGATACTTAGAAACTCCAACAAACACTACAAACCGTGGCAGCATCTTAATGACTCTGAAGTAAAACCTGGCTTAGGGAAAAAACAGAAAGGCTTTCCTTTTCTCACCTGACAGCTTCTCGCCCTGATGACACTATCCTTGCCGTGAACGGATATGAATCGAGGCTGTTCAGTGGGCTGGTGCAGGCAGAGCTGGCAGGAAGTCAGGAGACCTGGGCTCCCATCCAGCTCTGGCACCCTCGGGCAAGTCCCTTTCTGAAGCAGATTGTCAGTTTCCTCATCCGTCAAATGGGGGTGACAATAATAATAGCAAACACAAACTGAGTGCTTAATGCCTGCCAGCACTGTGACTTGTATCATGTCATTTAATCCTCACCAAAGCTCCAGGCTATGTGTATCATTATACCTAATTTATGGTGAGAAAACCAACACTTGGAGAGATTTAATTCCATGGCAAGGCCCCCATAGCAAGTTGGTCCTCTTGACTCCAAACTTTAGCTCCGATCTCCTGTACTGGATCAACTCTTCTTGCTGTGAACCCCTCACATATCTATGCAGTTCACAGAAAACAGATGTGAAAAATCACTTCATGCTCCTAAGTGTATGCTTACACTTATGCTCCTACATATATATATATTACTGTGGTTGTGAAGCTAAGGCAATGACTGCCAACTGGATAGATCTCTGGCACCAGAGTAGTGGTGAGGGTGGGGTGGGGGAAACACAGAGAAGAGTTAGGGTTCTTCTCAGGGAGTGTGGGACATAACCCATTCTCGATTCCACTTCTCTATAAGCTGACTCTAATGCTCATCTCTCTTCTTCCAGAGACTCCACCACTCAAGATATACTCCGCATATCTAATTAACTCCCTTGCTTTAGAAATTCCCTGGGTGAGGAAGGGGTCTTCCTTGGTGGTCTGGCAGTTAAGGCTCTGTGCTTCCACTGCAGAGGGTGTGGGTTCAACCCCTGGTTGGGGAACTAAGATCTCACATGCTGCATGGTGCAGCCAATAAATAAAATAAACTTTTTTTTTTTAAAGTGAAATTCCCTGGGGTCGCTCAGTGCTAATCTCCCGCCATGTTTTTACCGTCAATGCTGGTGCATCTTCTCACAGGTGAATAGTGAGATGCGAAGAGGAGGTGGGGGTTGGAATTTCACCCTTCGCAAAGTGAGCCGCCTTTTAATTCAATTCTCCTGTCACCCATTCTTTCATTATAGTTATGGATTTGGGCAGCCTCTTGCCATGCTTACACAATCTTCTGATTAAATTCTGCCAAGCAGCCAGCTCCAGTTTCAGAAACTGAATGAATAAATAAACTGCTGCACTAAAGCAAAGAGGAGACACAAGCCTTGGGTACAGGGAGAGTTCTCTGAATTCTAAGACGAACGAGGCCACATTAAAAGAGGTCTAGAGGTCTGAATAAGGGAGGAGAGAGGAAAGGCTTTATTCTTTATGGCATTTAAGAAAGAAACACTTATAAGAGTAGAATATGCCTAGCACTTAGAAGCAGAGCAGACAAATAGGTGTGGGGCACTAGAAAAGTCCCTTTCCCTCTCTAAGACTCTATTTCCTTAGCTGTCAAGTAGCATAATCACATTAACTGGCAGTTGTTAAGCACTTACTATGTGCCAGGCACCGTGCCAAGTACTTTAACAGTTAACATGTCACACAGATTAGGTGAAAGAACTGAAGATGTTTAGCCCAAGGAAAGGCAGCTGGGGAAGGAAAAGTCAACTGAATTTAAATATTTGCTATAACCTAAAAAGAACACAAAGTTTATTTTGTGTTCCTGTGGGCCTCAGAGTTGAAAGAACACAGGGTTTCCTGTCAGACTTCAGGGAGGGTACCGAATCGTCCAATGCCTCACTATTTTGATGTTGTGAGATTAACTAAGGCTCTCAATCTCAATTTTCTGGGCTGCAAAATGGGGATAATGCCACCTACTTCGTACATCAAAGGGAGGGTTAAATTAGGTAATTTAAAAAGAAAAAATAATAATGTAAGTAAATGTTAAGTATATAACATACACAAGGGTTCAACAAATGTTTGCTCCTCTTTATCACAGAGAGTTAGAAATAAAGGACAACTACTTTGTACCACAGCCTTGACCAAAGAGAGACTCAGATAGCCTGGGGACATCATCATTCCATTACTTGAATGCACCCTTCACCCTGGCTAGAATCGTTGCATACTCACACGCATCTATGCCAAGGTAAATTTTGGACATTCCAAACTTCATTGTCATAATTCTCTAACCGCACAGGGTCGGGGGGAAAGTCCATTCATCCTATCAAAATAAATGACAGAATCTTCTTGTCCCTTATGCCCTGATAGCTCTTGAACTAGGAGGAAGCAGGTGAATCTATAGCCCATAAGGCCCTGAAGGCAAGGATCAAGTCCATCTAACTTATTCTAGGAATACCAGCTCTGGGCAGAGTCCAGGGTGTATTACTGGTGCTCTATAGATAAGTTCCTGGTTGACTGTGGTTGACAGGACTATTTCTCTGTTTCTTGCTTTACTATTTAAATACTTGGATGCATTTTACTTTCTCCCTACCCCTCTAGCCTCTCTCCTAAGAACTCTTCCAGAGTATGGGATGGCATATTCCTCCAATTTCCTTTATTTTAAACATGCTCATATTCCTAGATTTTTATCTCCAGCCTGGATCTCACTCATGAGCTCTACATTCATATAGGTATTGAATCCAAATAAATAAATTAATAAATAAAGGGACTTTGAATATTTCTCCAAAAGAACTCTTAATCTATCTTCAAATAAATAAATCATGAATAAAATCCAGCCCTCCCTTCAATCTTCCTCATCATGAATAAGGGTACCACCATCTCTCCAGTTGCTCAGGTAAAAAACCTGAGTCATCCTTGCTCTTGCACCATCAGTCTACATTTAATTCATCAGCAAATACTATCAGCTCTTCCAAAATATATCCCAAGACTGTCCATTTCTCAGCAGCTTCCCCGAAGCATCTTAGCATAAGCTGCCATGGTTTCATTCCTTCATTCCTACAATAGCCACTAAGAGATGTCCCAGTTTCTTCCCACCCTCCCCTAATACACTTGTCATACAACAACCAAATGATCTTTGTAAAATACATCACTTCACTCGCCTCCTCAAAACCCTCTCCTTCATCCAGCAGTCAGCATTTATGGTGTCCTGTCTGAGCTGTTAGGAATGTAGTAAAGTGAACAAACTGAAAAGACCTGCCTGCCCTTGGGAACGCACGTCCTACTTAGGAAGGCAGACAATAAACAAGTAACGGGGAATGTGGGAATACAATCTTCATACGGGTAGTTGGGAAGGAATAGCCTTAAGGGGAAGGTAGCAGCTGAGCACAGAGCTGGGCAAGTGAGAAGGTGAGCCACGTGGACATCTGTAGAAAGCTCTGCAGATGGAGGTGACAGTCAGGGCAAAATTCTGGAAGCAGGAGCAGGCCTGGCATGTTCCACAAACTGGAAGAAGCCAGCGTGGCTGGAGCAGAGTGAGCAGAAGAGAGCAGCGAGAGGGGAGCTCAGGAAAGGAACATGAGGCCAGGTCATATAGGACCATGCAAGCCATCCTGAGGACTTTGACCTTTCCCTGAGCGAGATGGGGAGAACTTGGAGGGTACTGGTTAAGAATGATAGGACCTAATCTATACTTTTGCAAATACACCCGGGTTCAGTCAGTTCAGTTCAATCGCTCAGTCGTGTCTGACTCTTTGTGACCCCATGAATTGCAGCACACCAGGCCTCCCTGTCCATCACCAACTCCCGGAGTTCACTCAGACTCACGTCCATCGAGTCAGTTACAAATACAGTGAAGGAGGTCAAATCAGGAAGATCAGGTAAGAGATTCGTGCAACAGATGGACTAAGAGGAGGCAATGTGTGTAGCAATTAAGAACTGGGAGGCAGAACCATCAGCATTTGCTAACAGAGTGGATGTCTGGGGCTTGGGGCATCAAGGCTACTCAAGAAACTGAACAAGCAGATTCACCCTTCACAGAGACAAGGGAGACTATGGGCGAAGCAGACTTGTGGGACAGTAGGAGATGGTCAGGAATTCAGATTTGAATGTTAAGTTTAAGTTTCCTTTTAGACACTGAAGTGGAGCCACTGAGTAGTCAATTGTATATACAGGTCTACAATGCAGGGGAGAGGTCCACTCCACAAGTATAAAATCAGGGGTAAAACGATCATGTGGATAGTATTTAAAGTCAAGAAACTAGATGAGATCTCCTGGGAAGAGAGCCGGGAGAGGAAAAGGAGAGGGCAGTCCACAGACTGGGCCCTGGGATGCTCCACAGTTAAAAGATGTTTTTTTGTTTTATTTTGTTTTGTTTTGTTTTAAAAAAAAGGAGGAATGATTTTTTTTTTTAAAGGAGGAATGATTTTTTTTTTTTTTAAGGAGGAATGATTTTTTTTTTTTTAAGGAGGAATCAATCAGATAAAAGATGGATCACTTTCCAGGGCACAAGAAAACAACTGAAACCCCTTATCTGGAGGCCTTGGTTGATCTAATCCAGTCTCTCTGACTTCGTCCTTTGCCTTCCTCCCTCCCCCTACTCACTATGCATCAGCTACAGTGCATCTCATTTCATCCCTAAAATAAGTGGAATTTATTCTTCCTTCAAACCTTTGGACTTGCCTGGGAAAATCTTCCAGACTTTCTGGCTGACTTCTTCTTGTCACTTAGTTCTCAGAGCTTTTATGTTGATTTCATGAAGAGGCATTCTCTCACCTACTCCCTATTCAATCCATATAATCTCTTATCTTGGTTTGCTTTTCTTTCTTTCTCTCTCTTTCTTCCTCCCTCCCTGTCTTACCCCTCCTCCTCCATTCCATTTCTATCCGTCCATCCGTCTATATATTTCTCTATCTATTGTCTATATTTTTATTCTGTAGCACTTACCACTATCTTACATGTTCTTATTTCTTTACATTTCTACTGTCTATTCTACCCCTCTCCCTATTCTGGCCAGGTAAACTCAAAGAGGGTAAAGACTGAATCCTCCCATAGATGTATCCCCATCATCTAGACTGACACACATCATTTAGTCTTAACATATATTTATGGGATGACTATTAACTAAGATCCAGAAAGGTACAGTAAGCTCCCTAAGTTCACCCAGAGAGCTAGTGACATAAATAAGACTAGATCCTGAGTTTCTGAACCCTAACCTCAAGGTTGGTTGTTTTATGTTCCAGATATTGCAGAGGGAGGAAACGGGGGCTCATAAAGCCATCCACACTTATTTTTAAAATACCACTTAAGTAGTGTAACCTTCTTTTCTCTAGCTACTCTTTATTAATTCCAAAAACCTGTAACTTTAATCATATAAAATCACGGCTAACATCAGAAGCTGACTCATCTGAAAAGACCCTGATGCTGGGAAGGATTGAGGGCAGGAGGAGAAGGGGACGATGGAGGATGAGATGGTTGGATGGCATTACCGACTCAATGGACATGGGTTTGGGTGGACTCCGGGAGTTGGTGATGGACAAGGAGGCCTGGCGTGCTGCGGTTCATGGGGTCACAAGAGTCAGACACAACTGAGCAACTGAACTGAACTGAACTGAACTGAACATCAGAAGGGAGATTTTAGAAGGCAAATCATAGTGTACTAAAGCTTAGATCAGAGAGAGACCATTGTCCTTTTTTAACCAAACTTTTCCTTTTCCCTATAATCTCATGTTCTAGAAAGGTGTTTGGTCAGTGGCCAAGAAAAAGAACAAAACTAATGTGCATCTCCACTGGTTACCTGGTCCCTTTCAGATATCCCCTAGAGAAAGAATTGTTTTTCATTTGTTTACTTGCTTGACAAATGTATATTGAACCAACTATTCTAGAAGCTGATGATACAACACTGAACAAAACGATAATTTTCTTGCTCTGAAATGCTTACATTCTGGTCAGAGAGACAATAAATAAGCAAATGAACAAATGGGCAAAATAATACCAGGTGATGTTGTTCAGTCGTTCAGTTGTGTCTGACTTTCTGTGACCCCATGAACTGTAGCACGCCAGGCCTCCCTATCCCTCACCAGCTCCTGGAGTTTGCTCAGATTCATGTCCATTGAGCCAGTGATGCCATCCAACCATCCCATCCTCTGTTGACTCCTTCTCTTCTTGCCCTCAATCTTTCCCAGCATCAGGGTCTTTTCCAGAGAATCAAGTATTAGTGATGTTAGGTAATGTGAAGGCAATATAATAGGACAATGTGATACACAGTATGCAGCTGGTTGAGACGGCAGCGGCCTTTTGGGAGAATTTTAGATACCTGGTTCCCACACTGTATTCTGACTTAGTATCAAGTCTACACAGATTTTTATGGTCCTCCCCTTGGAATAGTGTTCAGTGTCTCCTCATGGGAAATCCCTGGGACCCTGATGCCCACATGATTCACTTCATAGATCAGAAAGTAAGCTGAGTTCCAGCTCCTATATATGACCCAGCATGCCCTCAACTCCATTTAATGCCAAAGCCCATTGCTCAGGGTACAATACAGACGAGGGCTGAGTCCACAAGCCTGACCTTGTCACGTTGCCCACTGAGCTACTTACTTACTCCACATCTAACTGAACCTGAGGGTAGTCTGCCAAATGTCTTGGGCAGCATACTTGGCTGGGGCCCAGACCAACCAGGTAAACAAGAGGAGGCACCAATATCTCTGCTGTTGAAAAGACTCACACGAGCTCCTGCCCTCCATATGTCTTAGCCAGAAAGAAAGTTTGAGTATACTGGGACACAGCAGGACGGGCTCCAGGGAAAATAAACAGAATTAATAATGCTTTAGCCTCAATGTCACAGGCAACCCTGATCCAGAGTTTGTCACAACTCTGTTAGACAAATCATTTGGAGAGACTATATTAATAAACATAGATTTGGGAATCATAGAAATTTGGGTTTGAAACCTATCCCTGTCACTAATTAGCCATGTGACCTCAGGCAATTCATTTAACTCCTTAAACCTCAGTTACTTACCTATGCAATGGAAGTAATACATATATCTGTCAATCTGTTATAAGAATGAAACAAAACAACATAACAAAAGCACTTAGAGTATCAGGACACATGTGTCACCCAAGAGCTTAGACTTTGCAGCAAGAAGGAAATTTACAGATCATTTACTCTCATTTCCTGGAAAAACAGGTAAGAAACCTGAGACCCAGAGATGGGACAGGATTAGCTAATGGGAATAGTCAATGCTGGACTGCACCACAAATGCCTATAAGACCCACATTTGACCACCTTCAAGACTAAAGAAAGAGCCCAGAGTCAGCAACAGAGATATCAATGGTTTAATGGATTGGGGGTTGGGGGGCGGTTATACATCTGAAGCAAGGTCCTGAAGTGACACTCTACCACGTGTGGCAGACAATGGGCAGGACTTGGCCTCTGTCTTCACTGGGGCATGGGAAAGGGGGTTTGCCGGTTATAGGGGGAATTGACATCAGGTTGGCTCATGGGTGGACTCCCTAGTGGCTCAGACAGTAAAATATCTGCTTGCAATGTGGGAGACCTGAGTTCAATCCCTGGGTCAGGAGGGTCTCCCAGAGAAGGAAATGGTAACCCATTCCAGTATTCTTGCCTGAAGAATCCCATGGACGGAGAAGCCTGGTGGGCTACAGTCCATGCTGGGGTCACAAAGAGTTGGACATGACTGAGTGACTATCACATACACATGGCTCAGGGAAATTTGCAGGGGCCACGCCCCTTTGATAAAAACCATCATTAACTGAGACCTGTGACAAGTATGTAGGAAGGTCAGTCATGGGTGTAGGTGAAGGTACTCAACCAGAAGCAAACACTGGTTGAGCAGGGCATGTACAGAGAGCAAGAGAACAACCACCCTGAGTGGCCTGAACACACAACCAGAAAGAAAACCTCCAGCTCCTGGATCCTCCATGTCATTTTGCCTTCCTAGGGCTTATCCATAAAGACAGAGAAGGCCCACCCTTGCAGCTTCTGGCTCTGGCAGCAAAGATTGGACAAAGCAAAGTCCATCTTCGAGTCTGCAAAGTCAAGTTCAAGCTGATCCACCGACTTGCTCTGTAACACTCGGGTTCTCTACTTCCTGTAGAAATGGCAAGGGACCACAGTGAGACTTGCCCTGAGACTGTGAGACTAGTTGTATGTGCTCTGTAAATTCAATTCAACAATCTCTGCTGTAAGATCACTCTGACTCCTCTTCATACAAGCTTTCACATACTTGCAGGCTGGGGGCCAGTCACACAGTGAATTGAATCCCGTCTATAGGAAGAGGTTTATAAAAACTCCAACACTACCAGAATTTACCTCTCAACTCATGAGACACTGAGTACCAACATTCTGGGGCTGCTGTGTACTTCTCAGACTGAACACTAGCCCTCTGATTCAACTTCTAACTTCTGGTAGTTTTGTATGCATACCTCTTGTACCTCTGTTCCCCAGCCAGAGCATTCTCCAGAGAATCAGGGCCCTAGAGAAAGATGCCTAAGAGACAGTGAATCACATGAGTAGATGATGATGATGGCGGTGGTGGTGACAGTAGCTAAGACCTAGTGATGTGATTTGTTTTCAGGCATAGCACTCAGATCTAAGCACCACCTCATCCAATCCTCACCATGAGTCTAATGGTAGAGGCACTGTCAAAACTCCCATTTTGCAGATGAGGAACTTGAAACCCAGACTAGCCAAAGTAGCTCACTCAAGGTCACTAAGTGGTAAGGCTAGGATCCAAACCCATTATGCCTAAATCCAGACCTCAGTCTCTTAATTGTCAGACTACATTTATAGAAGAGCCTTAGAGAATTTAGTTAGACCAGCCTCCTCATTTCTTACAGAAATCAAAACTGAGACCCAGAAAATGGCAGACAATTCATTCACTCACCAAACACTCAACTGAGCTCCACTGTATGCCCACTACTACATAAGTGCCAAGGAAAAAAACCAGTAAAGGAAATGGATTCCCTGCCCTAAGCAACTATAGACTGGCCAAGTTCACCTAACTGGTAAAGAGCAAAGTCAACCCCAGTTTCTAGTGCTCTTTTACTTTGCTAGGCAAGGGTATCAGTCAGGCTTTTCCAGAGAAACAGAATCAATAGGGCATGTGTGTATGTGCACAAAAAGACTTATTTTAAAGGATTTGGCTCACACAATTGTTGAGACTAACATACCTTACGTCTGTAGGGCCAGCCAGCAGGCTGGAAACTCAAGCAGGAGTTGGGTTGCAGCTTGAGACAGAGCTTATTCCTCTCCTGGAAATGTGGTTTTGCTCTGAAGCCCATCCACCTTACCAAAGGTAACTTTTTTTCCTTAAAGCTGACTGAATGTAGATGTTAACCACATCTATGAATATCTTTGTAGTAACACCTAGATCAGTATTTGACTAACTAGTCCAGCATTCAGCCAAGCTGATACATGTAACTGTCACAGCAAGTCAGTCTATCATCCTTCTCATAATTAATTAGAGCTGTTCCCAGACTGGGGCTTTCCTGGGGGCTCAGTGGTACAGAATCCACCTACCAATGCAGGAGATGCACTTCGATCCCTGGGTTAGGAAGATCCCTGGGAGAAGGAAATGGCAAGCCACTCTGTATTCTTGCCTGGGAAATCCCAAGGACAGAGGAGCCTGGCAGGCTACAGTCCAGTAGGCCTCAAAGAGTCAGACACAACTTAGAGGCTAAACAAAAACAACCCTCATACTACCCCAGGATACCTCCTCCCTCTGAGGCCTTTCTCAGTTACAAATTGAGAAAATTATTTCTCAGGGTCCTTCTATCAAATGAAACCTGACTTACTTTTCCCTCTCTAATCTGATGGAACCTAGAAACAGATAAACTAAAAACACTGCAGTACAAGTTTGGCATACTTTGGACCTCTCTCTTTTAGAAGACTGCTATCATGCTTTAACGAAGATCATGAAGAAAGGAACATCTCAATCTCCATAGAACAGTGTGCTCCTAAATCTTATCACCTGCTTTACACTATGGGGAGAAAGGGAGAATAGATATATATCCTATCATGTTTGATAGTGCTTGTGTTGAAACTTTCAGCTAAGTAATTAATCAGCCTCTTCTCACTGTTCAGGTATGACCTAATTCAAATCCCTTATGATTATACAGTGGAAGTGATAAACAGATTCAAAGGGATAGATCTAATAAATAGAGTGTCTGCAGAACTATGGACAGAGGTCTGTAACATTGTACAGGAGGTGGTGATCAAAACCATCCTCAAGAAAGAAATGAAAGAAGGCAAAGTGGTTGTCTGAGGAAGCCTTACAAATAGAACTCCTATGAGGAAAGAAGAGAAGCTAAAAGCAAAGAAGAAAAGATATACCCACCTGAATGCAGAGTTCTGAAGAATAGCAAGGATAGCTAAGAAAGCCTTCTTGAGTGATCAGTCCAAAGAAATAGAGGAAAACAACAGAATGGGAAAGACTACAGATCTCTTCAAGAAGATGAGAGATACCAAGTGAACATTTCATGCAAAGATGGACATAATCAAGAACAGAAATGGTATGGACCAAACAGAAGCAGAAAATATTAAGAAGAGGTGGCAAGAATACACAGAAAAACTATACAAAAAAAGATCTTAATGACCCAGATAACCATGATGGTACAATCAGTCACCTAGAGTCAGACATCCTGCAGTGTGAAGTCAAGTGGGCTTTAGGAAGCACCATTACGAACAAAGCTAGAGGAGGAGATGGAATTCCAGCTGAGCTATTTCAAATCCTAAAAGATGATGCTGTGAATGTGCTGCATTCAATATGCCAACAAATCTGGAAACCTCAGCAGTGGCTACAGGACTGGAAAAGATCAGTTATCATTTCAATTCCAAAGAAGGACAATGCCAAAGAATGTTCAAACTATCGCACAATTGCACTCATTTCATATGCTAGCAAGGTAATGCACAAAAGTTAGGGTTAGGGTTCAACTGTATGTGGACTGAGAAGTTCCAGATGTACAAGGTGGATTCAGAAAAGGCAGAGGAACCAGAGATCAAATTGCCAATATCTGTTGGGTCATAGAAAAAGCAAGAGAATTTCAGAAAAATGTCTACTTCTGCTTCATTGAATACCCTAAAGCCTTTGACTGTGTTGATCACAACAAAGTATGGCAAATTCTTAAAGAGACGGGAATACCAGACCACCTGACCTACCTCCTGGAAAAAAAAACTGTATGGAGGCCAAGAAGCAACAGTTAGAACCAGACATGGAACAACAGACTGATTCCAAATTGGGAAAGGATTACCTGAAAGCTGTGTCACCCTGCTAATTTAACTTATATGCAGAGTACATCATGAGAAATGCTGGGCTGGAAGAAGCACAAACTGGAATTAAGATTGTCGGGAGAAATATCAATAACCCCAAATATGCAGATGACACCACCCTTATGGCAGAAAGTGAAGAAGAATGAAAGAGCCTCTTGATGAAGGTGAAAGAGGAGAGTGTAAAAGCTGGCTCAAAACCCAACATTCAAAAAATGAATGTTCAATTCAGTCGCTTAGCTGTGTCCAACTCTTTGAGATCCCATGGACTGCAGCATGCCAGGCTTTCCTGTCCATCACCAACTCCTGGAGATTGCTCAAACTCATGTCAGTTGAGTTGGTAATGCCATTCAACCATCTCATCCTCTGTTGTCCCCTTCTCCTCCTGCCTTCAATCTTTCCAAGCATCAGGGTCTTTTTCAAGGAGTCAGTTCTTTGCATCAGGTGACCAAACACTTGATGGCAAATAGATGGGAAAACAGTGAAAACAGTGGCAGGCTTTATTTTCTTGGGTTCCAAAATCACTGTAAATGGTATCTGCAGCCATGAAATTAAAAGACACTTGCTACTTTGAAGACAAGCTATGATAAACCTAGATAGTGTATTAAAAAGCAAAGACATTACTTTGCCAACAAAGGTCTGCATAGTCAAAGCTATGGTTTTTCCAGTAGTCATGTATAGATGTGAGAACTAGACAATGAAAAAGGTTGAGCTCCAAGGAAATGATGCCTTCGAACAAAGAAAACTGTTTTTAATGCATTCATTTTAATTGGAGGATAATTATTTTACAATATTGTGATGGTTTTTGCCATACATCAACAATAATTTGCCACAAGTATAAATGTGTTGCTCCCATCCTCAACAACCACCCCCCACCTCCTTCCCCACCCTATCTCTCTGGGTCGTCCCAGATCACTAGATTTGGTGCCCTGATTCATGCATCGAACTTGCATTGGTCATCTATTTTATATATGGTAGTGGACATGTTTCAATGGCATTCTCTCCAATCATCTCACCCTCACCTTCTCTTGCTGAGTCCAAAAGTCCGTTTTTGCATCTTTGTCTCCTTTGCTGCCCTGCATATAGGATCATTGGTGCCATCTTTATAATTTCCATATATGTGTGTGTGTCAATATACAGTGTTTGTCTTTCTCCTTCTGACTTACTTCACACTGTATAATAGGCATCAGGTTCATCCACCTCATTAGAACTGCTTCAAATGCATTCCTTTTTATAGCTGAGTAATGTTCCATTGTGTATATGTACCACAATTTCCCTCTCCATTCATCTGCCAGTGAATATCTAGGTTTCTTCCGTGTCCTAGCTACTGTAAATAGTGCTGCAAAGAACATGAGGGTATATTTTTCTCTTTCAATTCTGGTTTCCTTGGGGTGTATTCCTGATAGTGTGATTGCTGGGTCATATGGCAGTTCTATTCCCAGTTTTTTAAGGAATCTCATAGTCTCTTGGACAGCAAGGAGATCAAACAAGTCCATCCTAAAAGAATCAACCCTGAATATTCATTAGAAGGACTGATGCTGAAGAGGACGCTCCAATATTTTGGTCACCTGATGCAAAGAAGTGACTCATCGAAAAAGACCCTGATGCTGGGAAAGACTGAAGACAGGAGGAGAAGGAGATGACAGAGGATGAGATGGTTGGATGGCATCACTGACTCGATGGACATGAGTTTGAGCAAGCTCCAGGAGATGTTGAAGGACAGGGACACCTGCCGAGCTACAGTCCACAGGGTCACAGAGTCGGACACCACTGAGCAACCAAACAACAACCACCACCTCCCCCCACATACAAATACTGCGTGTCTCTTGTTGACATTTCCCCGGTCCTTGTGTAGTACCTGGCACACAGGGCTGCTCGCCGAGCATTTGATGGGTGCGTGAGTGTTCTGCCCTTTTCTGGCACTCAGTTCCTTGTACAAACCTACTGCTGGTCCATCAGTGATTTAAAACTTGATTGGTTGAAAAATAAATAAATAAAGTCATTCAAAGGGTCATGTAATTTATATTCTTATCCCAATATATATTCTTATTTAAATTCTTGATTGTATCTTATTGCCATATAACCTCTCTTACCCTTGGTTTTTTCCTCTTAAAAACAAAGAATTTATTTGGAAGATTAAAATCTGTGCAACTACTGATGTCAATCATTCCATACCCTATGAAATAGCTAAAAAGAGGCACAAGATCTGCCAGTGGACAGACAACAAAGATAAACCTACCCAATCTCATAACTTTGCCAAAGGCCAGCATACCTTCTTCAGTGGAAGGGCAGATTACCTAAGTTGAACAATACTTATTAAGGTTGGCTTGGTTGACTAGTTGGACCTTAAGTGCACAGGCTGACATTAATCATAAATCTTGAACTCATCATTGGCTTGCTTCTATGTGTTTGATAATTTTTTTCAACCTTGATTGAAGAATAATTGAGAAATGCAACTACATGTATAGCTTAAATAAAAACAAGATGATTTTGTATACACGTTCATTGTATTATGAAATGATTATCTCAATCAAGATAATTAATACACTCATCACCTTGTATACTGTCAACTACAAGCTGACACTTGCCAAGAGCATTATCAGTGACTGAACAACAGCTGCATTTCCCATCTGCCTCCCTGGAGACTGAACCCTGTGCTGTTGCAGCTGGTAACCCTCAACAATCCCTGAGGGAGTCCAAGGTGGAGTGAGGTACTCTGTGCTCCAGGGAAGCAGGTGGGACAGGTCTTTCTGTTCAGTTCAGTCGCTCAGTCCTGTCTGACTTTGCAACCACATGGACTGTAGCATGCCAGGCTTCCCTGCCCATCACCAACTCCCAGACTTTGCTCAAACTCATGTCTATCAAGTTGGTGATGCCATCCAGTGATGCCATCTCATCCTATGTCATCCCCTTCTCCTTCCACCTTCAGTCTTTCCCAGCATCAAGGTCGTTTCCAATGAGTCAGTTCTTTGCATCAGGTGGCCAAAGTATTGGAGTTTCAGCTTCAGCATCACTCCTTCCAATGAACATTCAGGAAAAATTTCCTTTAGGATAGACTGATTGGATCTCCTTGCAGTCCAAGAGATTCTCAAGAGTCTTCTCCAACACCACTTCAAAAGCATCAATTCTTCAGTGCTCAACATTCTTTACAGTCCAACTCTCACATCCACACATGACTACTGAAAAAACCATAGCTTTGACTAGACAGACCTTTGTTGGTAAAATAATGTCTCTGCTTTTTAATATGCTGTCTAGGTTGGTCATAACTTTTCTTCCAAGGAGTAAGCATCTTTTAATTTCATGGCTGCAATCACCATCTGCAGTGATTTGGGAGCCCAAAAACATAAAGCCTCTCACTGTTTCCATTCTTTCCCCATCTATTTCCCATGAAGTGATGGGACCAGATGCCATGATCTTAGCTTTCTGAATGTTGAGTTTTAAGCCAACTTTTTCACTCTCCTCTTTCACCTTCATCAAGAGGCTCTTTAGTTCTTCTTCACTTTCTGCCATAAGGGTGGTGTCATCTGCATATTTGAGGTTATTGATATTCCTCCTGGTAATCTTGATTTTAGCTTGTGCTTCATCCAGTCTGGCATTTTGCATGATGTACTCTGCATATAAGTTAAATAAGCAGGATGACAATATACAGCCTTGACATACTCCTTTCCCAATTTGGAACCAGTCTGTTGTTCCATGTCCTGTTCTAACTGTTGCTTCCTGACCTGGATACAGATTTCTCAGAAGGCAGACCAGGGGGTCTGGTATTCTCATCTCTAGAATTTACCACAGCTTGTCATGATCCACAGAGTCAAAGGCTTTGGTGTAGTCAATAAAACAGAAGTAGATGTTTTCTGGAACTCTCTTGCTTTTTCAAGGATCCAGCAGATATTGGCAATTTGATCTCTGGTTCCTCTGTCTTTTCTAAATCCAGCTTGAACATCTGGAATTTCATAGTTCATGTATTGTTGAAGCCTGGCTTGGAAAATTTTGAGCATTACTTTACTAGCATGTGAGATGAGTACAACTGTGTTGTAGTTTGAACATTCTTTGGCATTGCCTTTCTTTGGCATTGGAATGAAAACTAACCTTTTCCAGTCCAGTGCTGAGTTCCCCAAATTTGCTGGCATACTGAGTACAGCACTTTAACAGCATCATCTTTTAGGATTTGAAATAGCTCAACTGGAACTCTATCATCTTACTAGCTTTGTTCATAGTGATACTTCCTAAGGCCAACTTGACTTCACATTCCAGGCTGTCTGGCTCTAGGTGAGTGATCACACCACCATGTTTATCTGGGTCATGAAGATCTTTTTTGTATAGTTCTTCTGTGTACTGTTGCCATCTCATTTTAATATCTTCAGGACAGGCCTTTAGATAGTTGGATATTTTCAGGAACAGATTTTATGATCCCAATCCTTGCATCTCCTCATATCTAAAAAAGTACTAAATCCCTTCGTGATGACATCAGCTCCTTGTGAGCAGCAGAAAACCTCTTGTAAAATAGGCACTTGATTGCATTGAACTCCCCCTTCACCGAAATCTTATATATTGACCTTCCCTGACTACATCTTTGGAGCAATCTCCCAGAGCTAATCATTCCCAGTACCTAAAAAGTGCTGCCTCCCTGGCTTCAGTACTCATTTTGCCCCAAATAAAACTTAACTTGCAACCCTCACATTGTGCACCTTTTAGTTGACAATACTTCAGAGGAGAGTGAAAAAGTTGGCTTAAAGCTCAACATTCAGAAAACGAAGATCATGGCATCTGATCCCATCACTTCATGGCAAACAGATGGGGAAACAGTGGAAACAGTGTCAGACTTTATTTTGGGGGGCTCCAAAATCACTGCAGATGGTGACTGCAGCCATGAAATTAAAAGACGCTTACTCCTTGGAAGGAAAGTTATGACCAACCTAGATAGCATATTCAAAAGCAGAGACATTACTTTGCCGACTAAGGTCTGTCTAGTCAAGGCTATGGTTTTTCCAGTAGTCATGTGAGAGTTGGACTGTGAAGAAAGCTGAGCGCCGAAGAACTGATGCGTTTGAACTGTGGTGTTGGAGAAGACTCTTGAGAGTCCCTTGGACTGCAAGGAGATCCAACCAGTCCACTCTGAAGGAGATCAGCCCTGGGATTTCTTTGGAAGGAATGATGCTAAAGCTGAAACTGCAGTACTTTGGCCACCTCATGCGAAGAGTTGACTCATTGGAAAAGACCCTGATGCTGGGAGGGATTGGGGGCAGGAGGAGAAGGGGACGACAGAGGATGAGATGGCTGGATGGCAACACTGACTCGATTGATGTGAATCTGAGTGAACTCCGGGAGTTGGTGATGGACAGGGAGGTCTGGCGTGCTGTGATTCATGGGGTCACAAAGGTCGGACATGACTGAGCGACTGAACTGAACTGAACTCAGCGTGTATGTGTATGATCCTCTCAGCAAATTTCAAATGTAGAATACTAACTCATTAACTATGCTCACCTGGCTGTACATTAGATCCTCAGAATTTAATCTGCTATAACTGAAATTTTATATCCTTGACCTACATCTTCCCATTTTCCCCTGTCCCTCCACCCCCACCCCCCGCCCACCACTATTCTGCAATTTCTATGAAATTGGCTTTTTTTTTTTTTCAGACTCCACACCTGGTATATAAGAAACATCAGGCAGTATTGCTCCTTGGAAGGAAAGTTATGAAAAACCTAGACATTGTATTAAAAAGCAGAGATGTTACTTTGCCAACAAAGATCCATCTAGTTAAAGCTATGGTTTTTCCAGTAGTCACATATGGATGTGAAAATTGGACCATAAAGAAGGTTGAGTGGCAAGAATTGATGCTTTTGAATTGTGGTAATCTAGAAGACTCTTGAGTCCCTTGGACTGCAAGGAGGTCAAATCAGTCAGTCCTAAAGGAAATCAACCCTGAGTATTGTCGACTAAAAAGATGCATAACTTGAGAGCCACAAGTTAAGTTTTATTTGGGGCAAAATGAGGCAGCACCTCAGATAGCTCAGAGACTGCTCCAAAGAGGCAATAGGGGAAGGTCAATATATAAGATTTTGGTGACAAGGGAGAATTCAATACCATTAAGTATTCATTTTACAAAAGATTTTCTGCTAGTCACAGGATCTGATATCATCAAGAAGGGATTTAGTGCTTTTCTAGATATGAGGAGATGCAAAGATTGAGATTATAAAATCTGTTCCTAAAACATCTATCTAAAGACCTGACCCACCAGATTGCCTGGAGCAAAGTGTCTCTCTCTACCCTGAACTCTCTCAGGGAGTGTTGAAGGTCAACAGCTGCAACAGTGCAGGGTTCAGAGTTCATTCTCCACAGAGGCAGATGGCAAATGCCCTTGTTGTTCAGTCGTTGGCAATGATCTCGGTAAGTGCCAATTTGTCATTGACAGTATTCACTGAAAGGACTGATGCTGAAGCTGAAGCTCCAATATTCTGGCCACCTGATGGGAAGAACTGACTCACTGGAAAAGACCCTGATGCTAGGAAAGACTGAGGCAGGAGGAGAAGGGGACAACAGAGGATGAGATGGTTGGATGGCATCACCAAATTAATGGACATGAGTTTGAGCAAGCTCCAAGACGGTGAAGGACAGGGAAGCCTGGCATGCTGCAGACCATGTGGTGGCAAAGGGTCAAATATGACTGAATGACAACAACAACAAGTGCATTATTATCTTTCACTATCAGGCTTATCTTCCAGGTTCATCTAGGATGTTGCAAATGGCAAGATCTTCTTTTTTATAACTGAGTAACATTCCATTTACTATTATTATTATTGAAGCAACAGTTAGAACTGGACATGGAACAACAGACTGGTTCCAAATTGGGAAAGGAATACATCAAGGCTGTATACTGTCACCCTGCTTATTTAACTTTATGCAGAGTACATCATGAGAAATGCTGAGCTGGATGAAGCACAAGCTGGGATCAAGATTGCCAGAAGAAGGACCAATAACCTCAGACATGCAGATGACACCACCCTTATGGCAGAAAGCAAAGAACTAAAGAGCCTCTTGATGAAAGTGAAAGAGAAGAGTGAAAAAGTTGGCTTAAAACTCAACATTCAAAAAGTAAGTCCATGGCATCTGGTCCCATCACTTCATGGCAAATAAATGGGGAAACAATTGAAACAGTTACAGACTTTATTTGGGGAAGGGGGGCTCCAAAATCACTGCAGATGGTGACTGCAGTCATGAAATTAAAAGATGCTTGCTCCTTGGAAGAAAAGCTATGACAAACCTAGACAGCATATTAAAAAACAGAGACATTACTTTGCCAACAAAGGTCCATCTAGTCAAAGCTATGGTTTTACTAGTAGTCATGTATGGATATGAAAGTTGGTCTCTAAAGAGAGCTGAGTATTGAAGAACTGATGCTTTTGAACTGTGGTGTTGGAGAAGACTCTTGAGAGTCCCTTGGACTGCAAGGAGGTCAAATCAGTCAATCCTAAAGGAAATCAGTCCTGAATATTCATTGGAAGGACTGATGCTGAAGCTGAAACTCCACTTTGGCCACCTGATGCAAAGAACTGACTCATTGGAAAAGACCCTGATGCTGGGAAAGATTGAAGGCAGGAGGTGAAGGGGACAACAGAGGATGAAATGGTTGGATGGCATTACCAACTCAATGTACATGACTTTGAGCAAGCTCTGGGAGTTGGTGATGGACAGGGAAGCCTGGCATGCTATAGTCCACGTGGTCACAAAGAGCTGGACAGGACTGAGCCACTTAACTGAACATTCCATTGTATGTACATACCATACTTTCTTTATCCATTTATCTATCAACAGACACTTAGGTTATTTCCGTATCTTGGCTATTCTGAATAACACTGTAATGAACACAAAAGTACAGGTAAGTGTTTGATACATTGATTTTGCTTCCTTTGGATACCTACTCAGAAGCAGAAATGCTGAATCATATGGTAGTTCTACTAAATTTCTGAAGGGCCTCCATACTGTTGTTCATTGTAGCTGTACCAATTTACATTCCCTCCAACAGTGTACAAGGGTTGCCTTTTCTCCACATCCTCACCAACACCTGTTGTCTCTTATACTTTTCATGATAGCCATTCTAACTGGTGTAAAGTGATAGTTCACCGTGGTTTTGACTTTGTGTATCCCTAGTGGTTAGTGATTTGAGTGCCTTTTCATATACATACTGGCCACTTGCATGTCTTCTTCAGAAAAATGTTTATTTAGTAATGGGTGGAGATATTTGCAAACCATATATCTGATAAGGAGTTAATATCCAAAATATATAAGGAACTCACAAACTCAATAGCAAAAAATAATAATAATCCAATTTAAAAATGACCAAAGGGCCTGTATTTGGTTATTTTTAATATATTTTAATCTATACTATTTAGTATCTCCAATCCACCACTCAAAACCAAAAATGCACTTTTACTAATAATTTACTCTAGCCACATGAGCCCCATCTCATCCTGTTTCTCTTCCCCTATCTGAGATAAGCATGACTCTAAATCTTGTGTTCTAAGTAGTTTGTTTTCCTTTTTATACAGCTTTTAAATATCTACATTAATTCATTAGAAGTATTTAGTTATAGGCATTTTCATTTTATAAAATGATTATCAATTTGGATGAAAATGTGAATTCTTGCTTTTCAAAACTTTTTATATTAAGTTGCTAAGATTCATCCCTCCTGATGCATTTCTCTGTACTTCATTGTTTTGACTATTGTATAAGATTCAGTTCTGTGAATGTGACACCATTTATTCACACACACTTTCAAATGGGCATTGGGCCATTTGCAGGTTTTTGCCATTATTAGTATTACTGCTATGAACATTGTTTTACATATTTTTATGCTCTTCTACAGAAATGTCCTGGCTATTGTCAGCCCTTTACTGTTTCATATAAATTTTAGAATTATCTTTATCAAGTTCTATGGGGGGGAGGGGAATCCTGCTGTAACGTTCACTGGAAATCCATTAAAGCTATAAACAAGTTTATAACTGATTCTATAATATTAAAAATTCCTATCCATGAATGTGGTATATGGCTCCCAATCAAGCATCTCATTATTTAGGTATTCTTTAATATTTGTCTCTAATAAAGTTTTATATTTGCTCTTTATTAAGCTTTTCACATATTTTGTTAGATTTGTTTCTAAGACCTTGATATTCTCTAATACCCTTCTAAATGATTTCTTCTCTTTACCTATCGGTTTTTGTATCCTGTATTTTAAAAGTTCAAATTCATGCAAATTATAATGACATCTTTAATACAAAGCTTCCCTCATCTATCATCAGAAAGATAAGATTTTTAACCTTCAGTACTAGAGCCATACATTCTGGAATGTGAAGTCAAGTGGGCCTTAGAAAGCATCACTACGAACAAAGCTAGTGGAGGTGATGGAATTCCAGTTGAGCTCTTTCAAATCCTGAAAGATGATGCTGTGAAAGTGCTGCACTCAATATGCCAGCAAATTTGGAAAACTCAGCAGTGGCCACAGGACTGGAAAAGGTCAGTTTTCATTCCAATCCCAAAGAAAGGCAATGCCAAAGAATGCTCAAACTACTGTACAGTTGCACTCATTTCACACACTAGTAAAGTAATGCTCAAAATTCTCCAAGCCAGGCTTCAGCAATACATGAACCGTGAACTTCCAGATATTCAAGCTGGTTTTAGAAAAGGCAGAGGAACTAGAGGTCAAATTGCCAACATCTGCTGGATCATCGAAAAACCAAGAGAGTTCCAGAAAAACATCTATTTCTGCTTTATTGACTATACCAAAGCCTTTGACTGTGTGGATCACAATAAACTGTGGAAAATTCTGAACGAGATGGAAATACCAGACCACCTGCCCTGCCTCTTGAGAAACCTATATGCAGGTCAGGAAGCAACAGTTAGAACTGGACATGGAACAACAGACTGGTTCCAAATAGGAAAAGGAGTACATCAAGGCTGTATATTGTCATCCTGCTTATTTAACTTCTATGCAGAGTACATCATGAGAAACGCTGGGCTGGAAGAAGCACAAGCTGGAATTAAGATTGCCGGGAGAAATATCAATAACCTCAGACATGCAGATGACACCACGCTTATGGCAGAAAGTGAAGAGGTACTAAAAAGCCTCTTGATGAAAGTGAAAGAGGAGAGTGAAAAAGTTGGCTTAAAGCTCAGCATTCAGAAAATAAGATCATGGCATCTTGTCCCATCACTTCATGGCAAATAGATGGGGAAACAGTGGAAACACTGTCAGACTTTATTTTGGGGGGCTCCAAAATCACTGCAGATGGTGATTGCAGCCATGAAATTAAAAGACACTTTACTCCTTGGAAGGAAAGTTATGACCAACCTAGATAGCATACTGAAAAGTAGAGACATTACTTTGCCAATAAAGGTCCGTCTAGTCAAGGCTATGATTTTTCCAGTGGTCATGTATGGATGTGAGAGTTGGACTGTGAAGAAGGCTGAGCACCAAAGAATTGATGCTTTTGGTTTTTTTTGGTTTTGTTTTTTTTAATTAATTAATTTATTTTTTTATTTTACAATTCTGTATTGGTTTTGCCATACATTGACATGAATCCACCACGGGTGTACATTGAACTGTGGTGCTGGAGAAGACTCTTAAGAATCCCTTGGACTGTAAGGAGACCCAACCAGTCCATCCTAAAGGAGATCAGTCTTGGGTGTTCATTGGAAGGACTGATGTTGAAGCTGAAACCCCAATACTTTGGCCACCTTATGCAAAGCATTGACTCACTGGAAAAGATCCTGATGCTGGGAGGGATTGGGGGCAGGAGGAGAAGGGGACGACTGAGGATGAGATGGCTGGATGGCATCACTGACTTGATGGACATGAGTTTGAGTGAACTCCGGGAGTTGGTGATGGACAGGGAGGCCTGGGGTGCTGCATTCATGGGGTCGCAAAGAGTCGGACACGACTAAGCAGCTGAACTGAGCTGAACTTATTGGGTGAAAGGATTTGGAAATGAGATTTTTTAGAAGGTGTATTTCGTCTTTTTATGATTTTGGCTCTAATCCCAGCTCTGCCATTGTTGGTTCTTTGGTCTTGTGATAAATCTTTGCATTCTCTGGGCTTCATATTACCTATGGTAGCTTTACCATTAGTATCTTCCCTCCCTATAAACAAATCATTTCCCCATTGAAAGCTAGAATTTATTCCCTCACCCCTTTGTATTTGGACTTGTCTTTCATTTCTTAGGCAAATAGAAATGGTGAAATTGTGTAATTTCCAAAGACAGGCCACTAGAAACCTTGCAGCCTCTGTCTGAGCCTCTTTAAATGCTCACTCTGAGTGGTGAGCATTTTGCCATCTTGCAAAATGAGACCACCATGTTGAGAGGAAGCCCAGTTTAGTCATATGGAGAGGCTGGTTAAAAGAGAGATACCTAGTAACCCTTAGCTCCTCTGGTCATCCCAACTTAAGCGAGAGATATAAAAATGAAGAAGTCTCCCAATGACTCTAGCTCCAGATGCCATCTGAATGCAACTGTGCTGTGCTTAATCACTCAGTCATGTACAACTCTTTGCAACCCCATGGACTGCAGCCTTCCCATTTCCTCTGTCCAGAGGGATTCTCCAGGCAGAACATTAGACTGGCTTGCCATGCCCTCCTCCAGGGCATCTTCCCAATCCAGGGATCAAACCCAGGTCTCCCGCATTGCAGGTGGATTCTTTACCATCTGAGCTACCAGGGAAGTGTCACTTGAATGCAACTGTATGCAACTGTATTCTTTCTCTCTCAAAAAAGAAATACTCAGCTAACCTGAGTCAACATACAAATCATGATAAATGATAATAAATTGTTTGAAGCCACTAAAATCTAGACTGCTTATATATCAATCAGAAACAACAAGCAATATGTAAAGGAAACTCAAGTTTTTCAGACTGTTTAGTAGAACACTGGAATTCATAAACAAACAAAAAAAGGAAAAACAAACAAACAAAAACCTTGCTGGCGAATAGACTGGTCTGTCAGGCTCCATATGTTTTCCTCATCACCCACTTCAGCCAGGGAAGGTCCTGTCTTATCTCTTATAATTGCAGTCCTACAAAGAATTTCTTTTGAAAAAGAAGAAGAGGAGAAAGATAAGGAAGGGGGTTCTGGTGCTATTAATAGACACCAGACCAGATGATATTCAAGTTTCCACAAGTCATTATCTTTCTATGATGATCTTACTAGATAAAATATCATCCAGAGTAAAAGCAGATAAGACAATGTCAAATTAGAAATAATAATGAGAATTAGGAATGTCTGATCTAAAGGGAAAATCAACACAACTCAGATACTCTGGACTGAAGTTGTCTAATACTGAAGAGATCTGTGTTTTGAGGAGGCAGCTCTCATCCATCCACTCCACCTCATCCTTTGCTCACTGTCTTCCTACACTGAACATGATTTTGGTCCAGATTACATTTCTCTCACTTAACTGAAGACCCACTTGTGTGTTTGTGTGTGTGTGTGTGTGTGTGTGTGTGTGTGTGTGATCTGTCATCCAGCATGAACTTCAACTTGGGAGGAATCCCTCACTTTCTTGGTAACTATTTATAATACAATTGTCATATATCTTTGGTCTGCTCCACAACTGCTCAGTTATCCTTCTAAAGAGAGGCCTCATTATTTTTCTTCTGCTATTTTTGGCTGTCCTTTGATTCTGAAAGTGCACAATAGAAAAAACAGATTTTTCATTCCTACCTACTTAAGCCTTCTCTAAACAGGGCACAGAGCATAGCCCCCCTTCCTCAGGCCACCGTGTGCTTGTATCCCTGGAGCATCCACTGGGCTTCTGAAAGCTCAGTCCTTGTTGCCCATATGGAGTTTCTCTCCATGTGCCATCTGTATGAAAACAACAGTGCTTTCCCTGCCACAATTTCATCATAGACACTCCATCCAAATGCCCTAAAGAAAGGCTCAAAGATGTTCGGGAAAATACACAGTAATCCTTGGCTGACTAATTTAATATCCTTTGGAGACATTCAGTAGAGCACTAAGCTACTGGAAGCCATAACTTTTACTTTTATTCTGGAAGCTCCACTTGCAAGTTTTGCCAGCACTGTTATTTACTCAGTTTCCTTTAAATAAGACTACTTTTTCAAATAAATGAACTTGGAGTTGATTTTCCCCTAATACACTCCAAAGTATATGTACAATCATTAAAGTGATATTCAAGTCAGACTAAGTAAAACCACCACATTCCTCAAAACACTGGACTGCATGACCCTTTCAACTCTAAGCTTGAATAGCCTTCAAAATATATTAGCTTATTCAAAACTGCATTCATTCCAGAGGTCTATTTTTCCCATTTATTTCAAGGTCTTGCTCATGTCCTTTTCTTCCTCCCTAAAACTTTCTCTTATTCTCTATATTGACAAATTCCCAAGGGTAAAATACTCAGTTCCCTTTAGAATAAAAAAATAATAACCTTTATGGAACACTTACTATACCTTATACTGAGTATTTTGTATGAAACCTAGATGTTATTTTTAAAAAGCAAAATATAAGGGAACATTTATATTAGCTCAGCCTCGTGGGTTTCTTTAATTCCCACATCTGGTTCCTTTTTACTCTTGGTCACATAATTACAAAGAATGATGTTTCATTACTTAATTCTCTAAATGAGGTGGCTGTGGAGATCCTTATTTTGGAAAAATATCAACCCGTGATGCCAAAAGCTAGCCACGTGGTAGCCTTATAATAAAAAAGGAAAAAGCCCTGAGTTTAGCCTTTCTAGAATGAAATTAATTGTGAGAATTCAACTCCTTCTAATTCTCTGGGTGCTCATGCCTTTCTCCCTGAAAGACAGTTATAAATGATTTTGCACTTTCTGTGCTGAGTAATGTGGGCAAAAATTTACAACCTGGAGAGGGGGTAGAACATTGAGATATGGCTTAAACGTCCCACTCCAGGGACTCTCTCAGGGCTGCATGGCCTGGCTCCTTCTGCTCCATGAATCAGTAACAGTCCCTGTGTCCATTATTTCTTAGCCTTGACTACCCACCTGAGCTTCACATTGTTATTCTTACATGCCTATACCACTTAGAGGCTATTAAAATTGCCTACACAAGTGTCTCCTCAGCCAAACAGGCCTGAAATCTTACCTACCCCTCTCTCTGAAGCACTGTCTTCCCATATCGCAGCTAATAAGATTATTCATTTTGAGTTTGTTAATTCAAGAGACACTATCAGCTCCTGTTGTGTTCTGTACATTATATGAGACTACGGTGGGGGACGGGATATATCAGTGAATATCTAACTTTAATAAGCTAAAACGTAAAACCAAATAGTTAAAATAGACCATAGGCCAAGCTCCCTCCACAGCCGTCAAGCACTGAAATGCTAGTATCATCAAGACAGAAATTGTGTTTTACATATTATACATTCCAAGCACCTAAAAATGTGCCCAGCTATGATAGCAGTTAATAAAATATATTTTGAATGAATAGAAAAATGCTGTGGTAATTCACTCAAAAGAAGTCAGTTTGGCTAGGGGTATCAGAGGAGGTTTCTTGAAAGGAATAGAAATTGAAGTAAACTCGAAGGAGAGATAGAGAATAAAATTTGTGAGATATCTCTTTACTTATAAAAGTAATATACGTAGCAAAGAAAATCATCAACAAAATGAAAAGGCAACCTACTGAATGGGACAAAATATTTGTAAATGATATATATGATAAGGAATTAGTATCCAAAATATACAAAGAATTCATACAACTCAATAGCAAAAAACTCCAAATAATCAGATTTTTAAATGGGGGCAGAGTACGTTTCAGGATGAAAGGAGAGGCCAAAGCTTGCTGACATGCACGTTTGGATATGGGGTCATTGTGGGGGTCTGGGGCTCCTGGGTTCCTTGGTCTGGGTTAGCGGTGACATCCACCTGGGTGACATCCACCTCTCCAGCCTCTTACAACTCAAAGTGTGGTCCTGGGACCAACAGCATCAGCACCAGCTGGGCCTCACCCAAACCTGCTGAGTGAGAATCTGCATTTTAACAGGATTTCCCTGAGTGACTGGTGTGCCCAGTGGAGCTGGAGAAGTTCAGCTCTAAATTTCTATCATCCACAAAGCACTAATCAGTCACATGTCTCCTCCCAGCATGAAGCCTGACAGCTAAATGGAAGCTGCCCACAGGGGTGGGAAGGCAAACAGGAGGCTGGGCCTTGAACAAGCCAAGATACCCTCCAGAAGTCCAAGAAGAAAAGTGGGCATAGATTAGTTCATGTAACTGATATGAACAGACTAGAAAGGACTTCAGGGACAACTGGATCGAGAAACACCAACAATGTTTCTGGGGCTCTACTCATCTCTGTGTTGGCCTCATTCCCTCATCCTGGATCTTAACATGGGATATGAAGAAGGCTGACACCTCTAGACTTATATCACCTAGAGTAAATAAAGTGATCCCTGATTTTAAATTTAAAAAAATAAATAAAAATGGGAAGAAGATCTAAAAAATATTTTTCCAAAGAAGACAAACATTTTTTTAATATAAATTAATTTATTTTAATTGGAGGTTAATTACTTTACAATATTGTATTGGTTTTGCCATACATCAACATGAATCTGCCTCAGGTATACACATGTTCCCCATCCTGAACCCTCCTCCCTCCTCCCTCCCCATACCATCCCTCTGGGTCATCTCAGTGCACCAGCCCCAAGCATCCAGTATTATGCATCGAACCTGGACTGGCAATTCGTTTCATGTATGATATTATACATGTTTCAATGCCACACATGGCCAGCAGATACATAAAAATATGCTCAATGGCATTCATCAGTTCAGAAACAGGAATCAAAATGTTTTCAGAAACCATCATTTCAGAAACAGAAATCATCATTTCAGAAACAGAAAACAAAACCACAATGAGATACCTGCTAGAACGGCTGTTATCAAAAAGACAAGAAGTAGTAAGTATCAGTAAAGATAGGGAAAAAGAAAACCCTTGCGTACTTTTGGTGGGAATATAAATTAATGCTGCCACTGATTAGAAAACAGTGTGGAGGTGCCTGGAAAAGTTATAAATATAACTCCTAGGTATTTATCCAAAGAAATAAAAACACAAGTTGACATGAGTGGAAAAGATATTGGCATCCCCATGTTCTTTGTAAGTGTTACTTACAATAGTCAAGATACAGAAACAATCTAAGTGTCTAGCAATAGAAAAAGAAAATGTGGTACACACACACACAAAATTAAATACTGTTCAGCCATAAAAAAGAAGAAAATCTTGCCATTTGCAACATGGATGGACCCTTAGGGCACAATGTTAAGTGAAACAAGCCAGACAGAAAAAGACAAATATTATAGAACCTTACTTTTATGTGTAATCTAAAAAAGGGAAAAAACAAGATCTTAGATACAGAGAACAGATGGTTGGTTGCCAGAGGCAAGAGGTTAGACAGTGAATGAAATGAGTAATGGGGTCAAAAGGTACAAACTCCCAGGTATAAAATAAATAAGTCATGGAGAAGTAATTCACAGCATGCTGATTATAGTTAATAATACTCTATTGCATATTTGACAGTTGCTAAGAGAGTAGATCTTGAAAGTCTTAATCACACACACAAAAAATTTTTTTGTATCGAGGTATGATGACAGGTATCAACTAGACTTACAGTGGTGATTATTTCAAAATATACACAAATACTGAATTATTGCGTTGTACACCTAAAACTAATGTTATATGTTAATTCAGTTCAATTCAGTTCAATCACTCGTGTCCAACTCTTTGCGATCCCATGGACTGCAGCATGCTAAGCTTCCCTGTCTATCACCAACTCCCAGAGCCTACTCAAACTCATATCCGTTGCATTGATGATGCCATCCAACCATCTCATCCTATGTCATCCCCTTCTGCTCCCACCTTCAATCTTTCCCAGCATCAAGGTCTTTTCAAATGAGTCAGTTCTTCGCATCAGGTGGCCAAAGTATTGGAGTTTCAGCTTCAGCATCAGTCCTTCTAATGAATATTCACGACTGATTTCCTTTAGGATGGACTGGATAGATCTTCTTGCAGTCCCAGAGACTCTCAAAAGTCTTCTCCAACACCACAGCTCAAAAGCATCAGTTCTTCACTACTCAATTTTCTTTGTACTCCAACTCTCACATTCATATATGACTACTGAAAAAAACCAAAACTTTGACTAGATAAACCTTTGTTGGTCAAAAGTAATGTCTCTGCTTTTTAATATGCTGTCTAGGTTGGTCATAGCATTTCTTCCAAGGAGCAAGCAATTTTAATTTCATGACTGCAGTCACCATCTGCAGTAATTTTGGAGCCGAAAAAAATAAAGTCTCTCACTGTTTCCACTGTTTCCCCATCTATTTGCCATGAAGTGATGGGACCAGATGCCATGGTGTTAGTTTTTTGAATGTTGAGTTTTAAGCCAACTTTTTTACTCTCCTCTTTCACTTTCATCAAGAGGCTCTTTAGTTCTTCATTTTCTGCCATAACAGTGGTGTCATCTGCATATCTGAGGTTACTGATATTTCTCCCACCAATCTTGACTCCAGCTTGTACGTCATCCAGCCCGGATTTCGCATGAGGTACTCTGCATAAAAGTTAAATATGCAGGGTGACAATATACAGCCTTGACGTACTCCTTTTCCTATTTGGAACCAGTCTGTGGTTCCATGTCCAGTTCTAACTGTTGCCTCTTGACCTGCATACAGATTTCTCAGGAGGCAGGTCAGCTGGTCTGTTATTCCCATCTCTTTAAGAATTTTCCACAGTTTGTTGTGATCCACACAGTCAAAGGCTTTGGCATAGTCAATAAAGCAGAAGTAGATATTTTTCTAGAACTCTCTTGTTTTCTTGGTGACCCAGCAGATGTTGGCAATTTGATCTCTGGTTCCTCTGCCTTTTCTAAAACCAGTTTGGACATCTGGAAGTTCACAGTTCACATGCTGTTGAAGCCTGGCTTGGAGAATTTTGAGCATTACTTTGCCAGTGTGTGAGATGAGTACAATTGTGTGGTAGTTTGAACATTCTTTGGCATTGCGTTTCTTTTGGATTGGAATGAAAACTGATCTTTTCCAGTCCTGTGACCACTGCTGAGTTTTCCAGACTTGCTGGCATACTGAGTGCGGCATTTTCACAGCATCATCTTTTAGGATTTGAAATAGCTCAACTGGAATTCCATCACCTCCGCTAGCTTTGTTCATGGTGATGCTTCCTAAGGCCAATTTGACTTCACGTTCCAGGATGTCTGGCTACAGGTGAGTGATCACACCACTGTGGTTATCTGGATCATGAAGATCTCTTTTGTATAGTTCTTCTGTGTATTCTTGCCACCTCTTCTTAATATATTCTGCTTCTGTTAGGTCCAGACCATTTCTGTCCTTTATTGTGCCCATCTTTGCATGAAATGTTCCCTTGGTATCTCTAATTTTCTTGAAGAGAGCTCTAGTCTTTCCCATTCTATTGTTTTCCTCTATTTCTTTGCATTGATCACTGAGGAAGGCTTTCTTATCTCTCCTTGCTATTCTTTGGAACTCTGCATTCAAATGGGTATATCTTTCCTTTTCTCCTTTGATTTTCACTCCCCTTCTTTTCACAGCTATTTGTAAGGCCTCCTCAGATGACCATTTTTCCTTTTTGCATTTCTTTTTCTTGAGGATGGTCTTGATCACTGCCTCCTGTACAATGTCAAGAACTTCCATCCATAGTTCTTCAGTCACTCTGTCAGATCTAATCCCTTGAATTTATTTGTCACTTATAAATTTCCAATTACATTTCAATTAAAATTTAAGGTAATACAATATATACAAATATTGAATGATTGTGCAGTATACCTGAAATATTGTGTATCAACTGTATTTCAATTAAAATAAATTTGTTAAAGTAATACAAACTTCAAATAATTGAACACATACAAATCTTTTTTAATGTTTATTCATAAATAAAACAGCTAAGTCCAAGTGGATATGGCAGAAAAAATATTCCTCTAATACTTACTAAGTGCCCCCAAATTGTAAAAATCAATAAAAATGTAAAAGGTACTGGCAGCATCTAGGCCTATGAGGTGGTAGGAAGGGGGGAACGTTCTATAACCTGCTTTATTGACTATGTTTTATTGACTATGCCAAAGCCTCTGACTGTGTGGATCACAATAAACGGTGGAAAATTCTGAAAGAGATGGGAATACCAGACCACCTGATCTGCCTCTTGAGAAATCTGTATGCTGGTCAGGAAGCAACAGTTAGAACTGGACATGGAACAACAGACTGGTTCCAAATAGGAAAAGGAGTACACCAAGGCTGTATATTGTCACCCTGCTTATTTAACTTCTATGCAGAGTACATCATGAAAAACGCTGGGCTGGAAGAAGCACAAGCTGGAATTAAGATTGCTGGGAGAAATATCAATAACCTCAGACATGCAGATGACACCACCCTCATGGCAGAAAGTGAAGAGGAACTAAAAAGCTTCTTGATGAAAGTGAAAGAGGAGAGTGGAAAAGTTGGCTTAAAGCTCAACATTCAGAAAATAGTATGGAGGTTCCACAAAAAACTAAAAACACTTTTATGTGGAATCTAAAATATACAAATAAACTTATCTATGAAATAGAAACAGACTTATAGACATAGAAAACAGACTATGGTTGCCAAGCAGGAGGGCGGGTTTGGGGAAGAGAGCTTGGGAGTTTGGTATCAGTTCAGTTCAGTCCAGTCTCTCAGTCATGTCCGACTCTCTGTGACCCCATGGACTGCAGCACAGCAGTCTACCCTGTCCATCACTGACTCCTGGAGCTTGCTCAAACTGATGTCCATTGAGTCAGTGATGCCATCCAACCATCTCAGCCTCTGTCGTCCCCTTTTCTTCCTGCCTTCAATCTTTCCTAGCATCACAGTCTTTCCCAATGAGTTTGGTATAGCAGATGCAAACTATTTTATGTAGGATGGATAAACAACAAGGACCTACTGTATAGCACAGGGAATTATAATATATTCAATATCCTGTGCTAAACCAAAATGGAAGAGAATATGAAAATATCTGAGTTATTTTGCTGTACAGCTGAAATTAACACAGTATTTTAAATCAACTATAGTCCAAGAAAAAAATTTTAAGTAAAAAATGAAAGCGTATATTCTGTTGTCTCCACCTCACCATGAGATTAACAAAATCTCAGGAAAGAGATTAGGATCCAGTTTCACTCTCTGGTAATTAGTAGCAGTCATTTGATTATATTATGCATGTTAAGCAAACATTTGCACTATCCAGCAATATGGCAATTATCTATTTTATACTTCCATCTTTGAATACCCTAGTTTTATTGATTTGTAACATAAAAATCTAAACATGAACAACTTCCTTAGCCCCTTCTTCCAACCTCTGCCACACCTAAATCAATTCAATTTAAAACTACTGGACCTGCCACCACTCTAAAAAAGACAAATAGGTTATAAGAATCATGAAAAATTCATTGATGCTCTATCAAGCAACTGGAAAACTAAAACTTCTCATACTAAGTATAAGCAAAATTTTTTTAAAAATTTAAAAAGAACATGTCAAGTGTACAAATATGCTATAGCAAAATATTAGAGTGGAAGATAGTATACAAAAGACAGTTGAAAGAACCCCATCTGGAAGAAAACATGCTCTGTAAAACAGGAAAATTCCCCACAAATACTTCATGTGACTTAAAATTTTAATAAGACTTAATAAAATAAGACCTTAAATGCCAAATGATGAAAGTACAGAATGAGATTAAAGGTAATTGTATAGCTATGGAAACAAGAGTCAAGATGCTATTATTATAAAACTGTTAAGTATAATAAATTAGAAACAAAAAGAGAGAATAGACATCACTATAAAATTAATTACTGAAATGAAACAAAGGCTTAACGTAACCACAATGAATGAAAAAATAACAAAATCAAAACAAGATACAAAAATTATAAGTCAGTCAACATGGGGGACAAAGGTGCTCTAACTTGGGGATAACTAGTATCCCTGAAAAGACAGTTAACCATTTAAAACACCATAAAACAAAAAAATTATTCCTTAAATGAAAAAAGTAAATCTGTACACTGAAAAAAAATAGTAAAATAAAATTGATGCATACATATTAAAACCCAGGTTTTTTAAAAATTTTGAGTATAATTAATTTACAATATTGTGTTATTAATAGTTTCAGGTGTACAGCAAAGTGTATCTGTTAAACAAATACATATATCAACTCTTTTATATATTCTTTTCCCATATAGACCATTAAAGAGTACTGAGTAGAGTTCCCTGCATTATACAGTAGGTCCTTATTAGTTATCTATTTTATAGATATATGTCAATTCCAATCTAAATTTTAAAAACTCAGGTATTAATGTATATGTGTATATGCATATGTGTATAATATTATATAAAATATATATTATATAACATGCAATGTTATGTAATACAGTGTACTCTCTACATTTTTTCCTTCTATAAAGCAAAAACGTTAAGCTCACTTAACAGCTCTCTTCAGCAGCATCCGTTCCCAGAAGTTAATACAGGGGTGTGTATAAAGTTCTAAAAAAAAATCATGACCAGAGAATAGTATATCCCACCAACTCATTTCTCAAGAATAAAAGCAATTTTTTAACATGGAAGAATTCAGGGAGTACGAAACCTGTATGTCCTTGTTAAAAAAAAATTAATGTAAAGTTAAATCCAGCCAATAAGACATGAATGGAGAATCCAGGCCAATGAGACTAATGTACCAACCAAAGTCAGCAGACACTTCAGAAAAGTCCACAGAGCTGTGAGGCAACTGAATTTAATACACACCTGCAACTGACTGACTGACTTCACTCAGGTTAAGAACAAATGAGCAACCTTAGATGTTATCATTTGACTTGCCTTTGTAGCTGGCAAGATATTTGACTTGTCCCTTAGGAACACATGGCTCCATTCTGCTGTCAAAATTTTATGTCCCTAAAGACACAGAAAAGGCACACAGAACTGATTCCCCTGTAAGCTCTATTCTTTTCCACTCCCATGATATAACTCGTCTAATTCATCTCTCCCCCAAATGGCTCTAATCTTTATTTACAAACTTTTCCTATAGATTACCATTATAAACAATTCAGTACTATATTTCAAGGACTTCAAATATCTTCATATATTTTGATCCAATAAATTCTTCCCCAGAAATGAGTGTTCAAAAATCATTTGAGATATGGGCAGATGTATGCTTATTATAGTATTTATAACTATATTTGCAAAATTTTACAAGCAATATAAATGTTCCCAAAGAAATGATTAAATTATTGTATATAAAAGGAGTGTTGTTATTTTGAAAATTGGCTGTGCTAGCAGAATATGAATATAATAGAATAATACCTGGAAAAATGAGGATACAACAAATGAGGGGGTATATATACATATATATATATGGTAAGGTTCAAAATGTGTTAAAAAATGTTTATGAAGATAAAAGATAATGGAAGGAAACACTCTAATTTCCCCTGGGTTGTGGTTTTAAAAACTAATTTTATTTTTAATAATTATTATGATGAAAAACTCAAGGTGTATAGTAAAAATGAATTAGAGAAAAAATAGTGACCAAAACTCCATTATTTCTATATATTATCATTAACATTAGATGAACACAATTTCAGGTATATTCATATGTATATGACTTTCTCTTTGTGTGTGTGTATATATAATATGCACTCCTAAATAAGAATGACTATAATATAGACCTATCTTTAAATGAAGGGTAATAAGTATAATTATACTTGAACAGAAAAAAATAATCAACTAGCAGAAATTAGACCATAGAAAACGGTTTTTTTTTACTCCAAGAAACGGTATCTCTTAAAATATCTTTCTTAATAGAGAAGGTATGAAAAATCATTTAGAAGCTATAATCCTATTTTTCAGCCACATTTCAGTTTTGGATAATGTCATCTCAGTCTCTATGATAAAAATGCCACAATTCTTTATAAAACTGTCACAACTTTTATGTTTTATTCTCCTTTTCCACATTCAAGTTTTTTGTATTTTCATTATTTCACATTGTCAAGATGTGTAGCATTTCTATTGTAATTCATAATTGCAACTTGTAGTTACTCAGTCTTCATTCTGTACTTATGCTTACCTGTCCTTTCAGCAGGGCTTTTCTATAGCCTATTCTCTTCTTTTGATTCATCATTTCATGGGCTAGATTTTTTTCCTCCAACAAGCATTTACAAATCTTGATTCCTTTCCATTTTACATACTTGAGATAATGAGATTTGTTTGCATGTATACCAAAGGACAACTTGATAGAATAATTGGCTTTCTTTGAGCTGCAACACTGTGATCTAAAGTCTAAGACTTGCTCTTTGTTCCCTAAAAACTTTGTCCACATTTAAACCTTTTCACATATGAATTTCAGAATTTATCAAGTGAGAACTTAATTCTCTGGATTTTTCCTTCAAGGCTTGAGAAGTGTCTCTGTGTTGGGTCCAGGGAGGGGACTGTATTTTAGGTTCTGCAAAATGCAGCACAACCAAGACAGACAAGGTCCCTTCTCTCAAAGAGCATGCATGATGAATTAGAAAAGGAAAAGGATAAAATAAAAAAGAAAGCATAGACTGGCAAGGCCTACCATAGGGGTCATATATGGCTGTCATGAAACAGGATCTAGAGACCTGGGATAAACTTACTATTCATCCATGAGAAATACATCTTTCTCTGGGCCTTAGTTTATCTTTAAATTGAACATATTAAACTAGGTTATATCTGGGATCATTTCACTACTCCCCAAATTTCCTCCCATAATTTATTCATGTGACTATCTTCTGCCCATACAAATCCTATCCTGGTCTCATTCTACCTCTTTCTCAATAAGGCTTGGCAAACCGCTTAAGCTCACCAATATTCTCCACTCAGTACAATATATGATGTCAGTAGGACTTATTGTACACTTATCATGTCCTTCATCTTGGACTTCCCTGATGGCTCAGATGGTAAAGCGTCTGTCTACAATGCGGGAGACCTGGGTTCGATCCCTGGGTCGGGAAGATCTGCTGGAGAAGGAAATGGCAATCCACTCCAGGGATATTGCCTGGAAAATCCCATGGACAGAGGAGCCTGATAGGTTACAGTCCATGGGGTCGCAAAGAGTCGGACACGACTGAGCGACTTCACTTTCACTTTCATCTTCTTAACTAGCTAAAAGTTCCCAAAAGAAGAGACCAGATCTTAAGCTTTATATTCACACAGCACTGAACATATTGCCCAGCATTTCCAGTGAAGTACAACTCAAAGTCACAGAGACACTGCCAGAGTAGAGACACAGACCAGCAATGAACATTGGTATATATTTGATATTCTACAAATATGAAATACATTTAGAAGTTTTAACCCTAGTCCCAGATCTCTGTGGACTTCATACTCAGTTTCTTTGCTTATAGAGTAAGGAAATAGGACTACAGATAATCTCTAAAGAGATGGTGAAAACTTAGGTTCCTAGGCAGTATATACATGGATGAAAAACCTGAGTTTTATTACAGTAACATCTTAATTATCTTTTACAACACAAATATTTGCTCTTTATTTACATGAATAATCTATGTTCTCATATTTTTCTTGAAGCTAAAGGCCCTCTCAATCCAGCATTCATTTTCCCACTAGCATAAAGAAATGTATATAATCAATATTGTTTTAACTCTACTACAAAAAAGTACATGCAAAATGATCAATGCCACTGCCAATCAACCTCAGTCCAAACTGAAGACTGAGGCCCCATCTAACCCAACCCAAAAGGAGTAGCTGCTTCTCACTTCCAGTGAAATACTTCCTGTTCTATTTGTTTTGTTTTGTTCTTGCAAGAGAGGCTAGAAATCTGTATTTTTGTGTAGACTCTCCCAATTAAGAAATATTAGTGATTGATTTAAACAAAACAAAACTGTCTATAAATATGTGGCCCACAGACTGAAAGTCTAAAATTCCTTCAACTATTAACACATAATGAATTGCTCTACTCAAGGTAGGGTTGGAGAGTAAGCTCTATGCAGGGTTAATTCTGTTATCAGTGGTACTGAAACTTCTCTTCCTACTCAGCGCTGCCCTGTAGACATGACCTTATCTGATCCTTCGCTGTGGAAATGGGCTGTATGCATAGAATGTAATAGTGGGATTCTAAAGTGATCTGTGTGGTTTGCACCCTTCTCAGCAGATTGTGCCTTTAAATTTTATTATGCAAATAGAATGCACTTAAGCTTCTAATTTTTAACAGCAACATAAACCCTAGTGGTCTCAGTGTTCACAGAGACATGTGAAGAGAGCTACATCTCCCCAGCCAGATTGGAAAATCTCATAATTTATGGGGCAATGAGCAGATAATTCAGAAGAGTCTTGTCTCAGTAGAGAGAATAAAAAGCCCTAGAATAAAAATTACTCAGGTCTCATTAAACAAACCTTAAAAGTACGACTTGAAAGAATCAACTGTTTCTAAGTAACTTAATTGCCTTCCAAAATAAAGCTCAAAGATATTTATAGGAATAGAAAAGTATTCAGCACCTATGAAATAAAACTTATAGCCTCGGATATCCAATCAAAAATTACCAGGAAGGTCAATAAACAGGAAAACATGACCCATAACAAGTAGGAAAATCAACCAATCAAAACTAACCCAATACTGACATGGATGTTAGAATCAGTAGACCAGAGTGCTGAAACACTGTAACTGTATTACATATGTGCACCAAGCTAGACGAAGAATTAAAGATGTTAAAATTAGTGATGTGAAAGAAAAATTTTAAAGACCAAGATCAAACTTCTAGAAGTGAAAACTGTAATGTCTGAGATGAACCAGACACTGAATGGGATTAACAGCAGATTAGGCCTTACAGAAGAAAACATTACTAAACTTGTATATCAATAGAAACTATACAAAGTGAAACAGAGAAAAAAGATTTAAAACAAAAGAAAAGTTCAAGTAGTCTAACATCCATGTACTGAGGTGTTCCTGAAAGAGGGGTCAGGCAGGAGAGGGGGAGACAAATAATTTTTTTAATAGCCAAAATGTATCTATATCTTATGAAAACTATAAATCCATCTTATTAGTTTACAAAGGCTGCTGTAATAAAGCACCATAAACTGAGTGGCACCATAAACTACAATAAAATAAAATAGATGTGAAGCAAGTAAGGCTATAGTGGATCAACAAATTTAAAGTAAAGGGAAAAAATGGTCAATGTAGAATGTTATGCTCACCTAAAATACCTTTTAAAACTAAAGATGAAGACTTCCAGACATACAAAACCCGAGAAAAATTTACCATCAATAGACCTGCCTTAAAAGACATGTTAAAAGAAATCCTTCAAAGAGAAGGAAACAGGAGTGAATAGAAATACAGATCCACACAAAAGAACAAAATCACTGGAAATGGTGACAATGTGGGTCAACATACAAGACTTTTTTTATTATTTCAATCTCTTTAAAATACAACTGACTTTCAAACAAAAATAATAATGGAGCTTATAACAAGAAAAAAGTAACATGCCTGACAATATTAGCACAAACTGAGAGGAGAGAAATGGACGCAACACTATTGTAAAGTTCTTATACCATGTAAAGCAAAACAATCTCACTTCAAGCAGACTGTAATAAGTCACGGTTCCACACATATGTGAAAGTTAAAATAACAAAAATGAACTGTATACAAAACAGAAAAACTCATACATAGAGAAAGACTTGTGATTGCCAAAGGGGAGGGCTGTAACAGGCAGAAGGATTGGGAGTTTGCTATTAGCATCTGCAAACCAGTATATATAGGATGAATAAACAACAGGTATATAGCACAGGGAACTATATTCAATATCTTTTGATAAACCATAATGGAAAAGAATGTATCAGTTCAGTTCAGTCACTCAGTCGTGTCCGACTCTTTGCGACTCCATGAATCGCAGCACGCCAGGCCTCCCTGTCCATCACCAACTCCCAGAGTTCACTCAAACACATGTCCATCGAGTTGGTGATGCCATCCAGCCATCTCATCCTCTGTCGTCCCCTTCTCCTCCTGCCCCCAATCCATTCCCTCCCAACATCAAGGTCTTTTCCAATGAATCAACTCTTCACATGAGGTGGCCAAAGTATTGGAGTTTCAGCTTCAGCATCAGTCCTTCCAATGAACACCCAGGACTGATCTCCTTTAGAATGGATTGGTTGGATCTCCTTGCAATCCAAGGGACTCTCAAGAGTCTTCTCCAACACCACAGTTCAAAAGCATCAATTCTTCGGCACTCAGCTTTCTTCACAGTCCAACTCTCACATCCATACATGACTACTGGAAAAACCATAGCCTTGACTAGACAGACCTTTGTTGGCAAAGTAATGTCTCTGATTTTGAATACGCTATCTAGGTTGGTCATAATTTTCCTTCCAAGGAGTAAGCATCTTTTAATTTCATGGCTGCAATCACCATCTGCAGTGATTTTGGAGCCCAAAATATATATATAGATATATAACTGAATCACTTTGCTATACAGTAGAAATTAACACAACACTGTAAGTCAACTATACTTCAATAAAATTTTTAAAAATAAATAAAAAGGGGCATGAAGAAACTTTTTGAATGATATGTATGTTCATTATCTTGACTGAGGTGATGGTTTCTAAATGCATACATATGGAAAAGTATATCAAGTTATACACTTTAAATGTATAAATGTAGTGTATTTTATGTAGTTTGTTTTTAAATGCAGCTTACTTTATGTTAATTACACTTCAGGTTTTAAACAAAAGTGTTACCACCACAAATCCACTTATAACCACAGGCCAGGACTTCCCTGGTGGTCCAGTGGTTAAGAATTTACCTTGCAATGCAGGGGACTCAGATTTGATCCCTGGTCCAGGAAGATCCCACATGATGTGGAGCAACTAAGCCCATGCACCACAACTACTGAGCCCAGTCTCTAGAGTTGGAGCTCTACAACAAGAGAAGCCACAGCAATGAGAAGCTTGTGCGCTGCAATCAAGAGTGGTCCCTGCACACCACAACTAGAGAAAGCCCATGTGAAGCAATAAAGATCCAGTACAGCCATAAATAAATAAATAATAAAAATCAATTATACCATAGTCTAGGAAGGGCCCATTCTAAACAGGATAAATGCTACATAGTAAGACTGTTTAAAAAATGACACATGGCAAGTTTGCAAAAGTCATACATCAAGTCTACACCAACGCCAGGCTGGAAAACATCTAAGCCACACTCCATTTGGAGGACTGGATTGGTTTGGATATTTGCTATCGCCAATTCTTATTAATGACATTAAGGCTTTCCAAAGCAGGTTTTGAATAAGACTAAAGCTGCAGGTGGTTAGTCAGCGTCATGCAAAAGAAAGGAAGGAAGGAAGAAGGATCCGTAATAAAAGGATGGGAAACTTTCAAACTGCATTTTCTACTTCAGGACTTTCCCCACCTTTGACAGGCCAGTGTGTGTTTTAACTGTGAGGCCATGAGGCCATGACGTGTATACAGTGGTTTCGAGAGTATTTAATCCTGGTATCCTTGTTTTCAGAGACCTTTTTCCAGGAGTACTATCCCACTGAATATCGTAGGTACATTCTTTGAGAGCATATCTAGTTCCTCCTTATCCTGCAAATCCTGGTAGCTCAGGCAGTAAAGAATCTGCCTGCAGTACAGGAGACCCAGGTTCTATCCCTGGGTTGGGAAGATCTCCTGGAGAAGGGAATGTCTACCCACTCCAGTATTCTTGCCTGGAGAATTCCATGGACAGAGGAGCCTGGCAGTCTACAGTCCTGGGGTCACAAAGAGTCGGACACGACCACGAACAAATGTCTGACACTTTCACTTTGACTGACTGGATAGTTTTAAACGAGCATAAAATGTGAGGCGATCATATGCATATAGGCTGTTCCCAATAGTTCAAAGCATGAGAAAACTGAACCCCCAAATAAATTGCTTTTGCATTTTTCATTGTTTCATTTTTCCAGGACACTCACATGAAAGATTTCTTCTCACCATGATGACACTCCCCTTTATAAATACAGATAATCAATCAGCAGTTGGCTGTGCTCAAAACAGAGTGACAGACTCAGCAGAGGGACAAAGAATGCCCATTAGAGGACAGAGAGAAAGGAGGGGGCTTGGGAATCACCCCTGTTAAGAGAGGTGATCCCCACCTCCAACAGTGACATCTCCGGGGGCCCCATTTATTACCATAACCTCCTACTTCAAACACGGAGTTCACGCGTCTGGGTACCTCCATCCATTTTCCAGTTGACAAATAGCATCATAAATCTTCCTTTCACTTCTCAAAAGGGCCACAGCTGAGCTTGAGCATCCATCCCCCAGTCTCTCCCCGCCTCCTGCTTCTTCAACCTGGGCACCATTCTTTTGGAGCAATTAAGCAAAATCAAGCGGTTCCACCCAGCAGTAATAGAGCCTGACCTTCTCCTAAAGGAGCCAGGGTCTCAGCCCCAGGAGACAAGCCAGCTGGGAAGACTGAACAATGCAGTGGGCAGAAGAAAGAACATGAATATTCAAGCACGGCCAGGGCCACTGAGAGTCACTCACCCCAAAAGGAAGCCTGACTGCTCCCTCCCACTGCATAAAGGGAACCAGCCAGAAAACACTGAGCCCTTCTGATTCCCAGCAGTAACCAGACTGAATTCCAGTAGTCAGAGCCTGCTCAGATTCAAGAATGGAGAGTGAGGAACCTTACTGGTAGCCTTCTCCTGCACCAATTCCTTTTCCCAGGGCCTCTCTGCACGGTCCACACCATCTCGAGTCACCCCCTAACTCTATAAATTGAAAAATTCATGCTCAGAGAAGAGATTTCACTCAAGTATACATAATGGGTAACTGGTAAAAACCAGGGCTAGGATCTAACCCCTACTCCACTTCATTATACATTCCATTAGATGAACTAGAGGCTTCTAACTTGAGGGCCAAAAGTTACCTTCTATACATCTAGGTAAACTTCAGAGATATGTGCATACTTCTCAGAAGAGATGAATGAGTTTGTATTCATTACATATTCAAGGGACTAGATAATGGCAATTAAGCATCACTGACTGCTGAGCCTTCCCCCGCAGTCCAGTGGTTAAGACTTCACTTTCCAATGTCTCGGTGCCATCCCTCGTCTGGGAGCTAGGATCCCACATGCCTCACAGCCAAAAAAGACAAAACATAAAACAGGAGCAATATTATAACAAATTCAATAAAGATTTTTTAAATGTCCACATCAAAATAAAACAGAATTAAAAAAAAAAAAAAAAAGAATCATTGCCAGGGAACAATTCAGTTCAAAAGCAAAAGGAATGGCAGAAAGAAGCTGGACTCAAATACCAGGTGCCAATTTCCAGGACAGAAGGAAAAACAAATAAAGCACAGTATTTGGGGGACAGGACATTGGTAGGGCTGCCCTAAAATAACCTATGAGATGGGGAATATAGATTTTGCATTCTCCCATCTCACCTTTTAGCTTGATATCCCTAATCTGGTCTTCCATATTCTTCAACCTTTTCTTCATTTATCCTCCATAATCAAATATATATCTGTGTCATATCCCATGCCCTCAGGCTTCAAGTTCTTTTGCAAATAAGTCCATGTTAGTATATTAATAATGTACTAAGGTTTTTCTTCACATGAGTCTTTGCTGCCTTAAACAAGGGAATAGGGATGGAATATCACTGGAGTAATCTGGCTTAGGAGCCATTTGGGCAGCAAAAAAAAAAAACCCTTTTGGGGATGCTCACAGATGGAGTTAATTTCTGAAGTCAGAGAAAAGAGTGAAAACAGTGATTAATCAAAACTATCTTTGAAAAACCCTTAAATCTCTCATTAAGTATAATATAGTAAATGATACCATTTATATCAACACTAGACAGGAATATGTATAGACAGCAATTGTGCTATATGTAAAAGTTCAAATCTTTAGTCACTGGCACATCACTTAAGGTGGCAAAATGTTTCAGAGACACTGTAGAAATCAAGACCGACTGAACGCATGTCTTTCACATCTCCCTTCTCATGTGTAGTCCGGAGCATACCATCACAGGAGGGAATGATAGACAATCTAAATTGCTGTTTTGTTGTTACTATTGTTTTGGCTGTATTCTTCTGTTTTGGCCAAGCATGTTTCTGGGTTTGCAAGATGTATCTCTCATGCAACTTCACATGGAGAGAGTGAATTGTAGGTTTCTGCCCATATAATCACTGGCTCAAAGACTCACTCGTTTTGAAAAGTCCCCTTTATTAGCTGTCTCATATGTCATCTTAGAAGAGAGAATTTGTCAGTTCTCTTCTGCTCTCTCATTTCTTAAGGAGGAGCATGAGTAAGGAAGACACTGAATCTGGATACATCTGGACTTGAGGAGTCTAAGTAAAAGAATGGGCATTGGTGGATAGTTAGATGTGAGTTCACATCCTTGCTCTGCTAGTGACTCACTGGGAGGCCTCAGAACAGCCTTCCCCTTTCTCCCTCCCAGGATCTTCACTTAGGCAAGGAGGCGATGAACACTGAGAAACCCTAAATTTCTTGCTAGCTCTGAAATTCTGTGCCTTTGACCCAGTTTTGCCACCGGCTGGATATCCTTAGCCAACAGCATACCCTACCCGGCTCAAATTTTGTCTCTTCCACTTCTACCTGTGTGACCTCCACCCTTACTTAACCTCTTTATGACTCAAGTCCCTCATCTGTAGAGGACAGAGTAAAGGTCCTGACTTCACAGAACTATATGAGATAACGCAAAGAAAGAACACAAGCATCACATGCCCTTAGTGATGAATAGACTGAAGCCAGTATTACAGTAAAAAGAGAGCTGGGCTAGCTGACCCACGAGTCTCTTCCAACCCCACCCTTCCCCAGGTCTATCACTCGTTTTCTGGGCAGTCATGGATCAGCATCACTTCACTGAGAATCAATCATTCCTCAGACTGCTGTCCAGGGCAAGCAACTGCCTGTGACAGAGGAAGCAAAGAAATGTTTGCCTTGGTGCAGAAAAATTTATTCAAGAGTTTAAGATGAAAATATTATCTAGCAGGAACAGCCCATTCACCAAGAACTGAAGGTTGGGATTCTGGCCATTTTCCATCACGAAGTGGGACCTGGATAACTCATTCTGGCCTTGCCATTACCAGAAAGGACTCCCTGCTTCCTGCAAGGCCGCATAGGGGCACAGGTGAATCCCAAGTTGGGGAGGTGTGACATTTCTCTGATCCCAGCCTTCTCTATTAGCCACTTTACAGCTCTCCACAAAGAACAAGGTGTGGGATTTGCCATGTTCGTGATATTATGCCAGATTTCTGTTTGAGATGCACTTTGCTTGATCCTTGTGTCAACCCTGTGGGGGAGGCAGAGCAGCTAATATCCCCATCATCGGGGGCCCAGGGATGTGACATGATTCACACAGGTCACAGAGCAAATTAGTGCAACCGCAAGAAGGCAAGCCACATTCTCTTCACTCCAAATTTAGTTCTTAGGCGCTTATTTTATTTTCCCAGCCACCAAACATAAAGGGTTCTTGCCCTCTTCCTGCCACCACCTTTCAGTCCAAAATACTTCAGGGTCTCTATGGTGACTAAAAAATGCCTTAATAATCCAAGTCATCACTGACATCCTCAGCTCTGGCCTGATCCCTGGCCTCTGCCTCATTTTGAATCATACCAAGTCTACTCGAATAAAGCCCTGTCCAGCCCCCACCTGCCTCCCACTCCATAAAAGAAAATGGGCTGAATGATCACACTTGCTGACCGGTTGTCCGGCCCCTGAAAGTTCACCCACCCTCTCTATTCCGCCTCGCTCTACGCCCAGCATGAGAGTCCAGAGGACCGCCTTAGCAGCCTCTGCATTGCGACGGTCCTCTCGCTGTCTCCCAAACCACGCATGACCAGGGGAAGAAGAGCCGAACAGTCTCTTCTGTCTTCAACCAAGGGCTACAGGGCTGCCAGACAAGGCTAAGGGTTGCAGATCAGGGTGAGGGGACTCAACTCTCTGCTCAACCCCAACTGCAGACCAGCAGTCTCCATCTGTGACATTCCCACAGCCACGCAACCCACGCGTCCTCTCCAGCACGCACATTTGCGCTGACTCAGATTGGAGCTGGGGCTGCTCAATAGCTCTTGGCGAGATGGATGGAGATCCAACCCCCTCCCCCTTGTCTGGATGGAAACTGGACTCTTGGCAGTGAGGCTGCACTGGAAAAGCATCTGTGCTGCGGGAAACCCAAATTTACAGAGAGAAAATTGATTCAATGCAGAAGAGGTGTGCAGCATTAAATGAAACCCGTTCCCAGTTAAATTTGTGCAGCGGCAGGTTTGACGTCAACCACCTCAGCCTCCGCCTTCTGCGCAAGCTCTCCGCAATCCATCATGTCTTCTCCTCCCACCCAGGGACTTGCTGTCTTCATGTTGTCTTCCTCTCCGCCTGTCAAAGACTGCTTTCAGAAAAGGCGTCTCCTATCTGTCCTTTCCAGCAAAGTGAGGATATCAGTCACTGTATCTTCTCCGCTATCAATATTTTCATGTCCAGCTTCATCTCTTGGTGAGGCATGGAAGGTGTACATTCTTTGGGGCGTAGAATAAGGTATGAATGAGTGATCAGGGGCTGGAGAAGGACGTAGAGAGTCAGGTGCGACCTCAAGTGAGATACTTCACTTCTCTGAGCCTCCACACTATTGTCTTATGGGTGGCCAGGATAAGATCAGATATAGCTATCTCCTGGGGCTGTTCCATCAGAGTTTGTTGACAAGAGTCAGTGATTAGAAACCTGGGCTTAAAGTCACTGGTCCCTGAATTTAAATCCTAGCTCTAGCTGTGTGACCTGCAGCAAGTTACCTGCTCTTTCTGAGGCCCAGCTTGTCCACCTGTAAAGCCAGGGCAATTACATTTTAAATACTATACAGGGTTGCAAGAATGAAAAAACAAAAACAAACAAACAAACAATGGAACCTATATAATGTATTGGTTAAAAGCATGGACTCTGGCATCAGATTATGTGAGTTCAGGCCCAGCTATGCTCTTCACAAGCTGTGTGATATTGGCAAAGTCACTTAACCTCTCTGTGCTTCAGTTTTATTATCAGCAAAATGCTAATAATAACAGTACCTACTGCAGTTGATAGTTATGAAGATTCCGTGATTAAATAAAAATATATTTATATAATTATATATTTAATATAAATATATATTTATAAGTGATTTAATATAAATATTAAATATAATCACTGAATCCTCATAACTATCAAGTTTTTGGGGGGCGGGGGGGCTTCCCTGTTAGACAGTAAAAAAATCTGCCAGCAATGCAGGAGACCCAGCTTCAACCCCTGGGTCAGGAAGATCCCCTGGAGAAGAGAAAGGCAAACCATTCCAGTATTCCTTCCTGGAAAATCCCATGGACAGAGGAGCCTGGCGAGCTACAGTCCAAGGGGTCGCAAAGAATCAGACATGACTGAGTGACTAACACACATGCATAAAAAGTATTTACAAGAGTCACAGAATAAGCCTTAATAAGTATTAGCTACTATTAGTGTGGTTATAAAAAGCATTGGCTACTATTACTATTATTTAAGTAAAGCCCTTGGTACCATTCCAGATACATATAAGTACTCAATAAATGATGGTTATTACCATAGAATCCAAATATATAATAGTGTCATCCCTATAGTGTTACCTTTAAAACAGTGACTCCCTTTGACACCCCACCATGTGAGGATGACTCTGGTCCTTAAACACCAAGTGACAGGGTTGGTACTGAAACAGACAGGATTTTCAATGACTTGCAAGGCAATGCTTGTCATTGAAAGAGGCAAGTGGGTGGAATCAGTCGTTTGCCCAGTGTGCTCCGGGTAGAAGGAAGGGAGTGGTTTGAAAAGAGAGTAAGGGAAGCAGCTTTGCTCTCACACATAGATTCTGCAGCTGGCGTGACCCTCTGCCTGCGTCGACTTACCAGTGTGACAAAGCTCTCAACAGCCTTGCCAAACTTGCTGACCAAAAATGTATTTCTATACAATGATGGAAAATGCCTCTCCATGTCACAGAATCAGAATTTCGTGCATTCCATCCAATTTCCTTACTTACACATGAGGCAGTTGAGGCCCAGAGAGGGAAAGGAACTTACCCAAGGTCACACAGCTGATGAGGGGCAGTCAGAACTATAAACAGGATTTCCAAACCCAAGTCCAAGGTCATATCCCACCAGGCCACATACTTATTGATGGTAATTGTGGCACAGGGAAGTGACCCTCAGCCTTAAAACAAGTCCTCTTACTGGGAAATGCACAGGAAAATGGTGTTGGGAATACCCAGGTGTGCACTCTTGCCTTCATCTAGGTGAGAGATGTTTACCTGCCCCTTATCCTCTCTGCTGTCCTGCTTCAGCTTCCATGCCCAAGTGCTTTGCAGACACACCCTAAAGCTTGTCCAGCCCATTGAATTATACAATGTCTCCTTACCATGCTTCCCTGAGGGGCTCCAGATGTTCATGCCATTGGTATAATTGCTGCAGGGCTCACTCAGAAAGGGAGGAAGTTTCAGACACAGTTGAAAGCAAAAGAGAAAGATTACTCCATGGCAATCTTACATGATCTATCCCCATATTTATGATGACTGCCTTGGCTTCTTCTTATTGGCCAGACGGTCCTGGAGTTTACATATTTCTAGCCAGTAAAATGCAAAAAGGAAGTAGCTATAACTGCTGCTGCTGCTGGGCCTCTTACGGGCTTTTCTGCAGATGATGTTGGGGAAAGCAGCCTAAAATGTTCTGCAGAGATGAGAGTCAAAACATCCACGTTAGATCGACAGGTGACACTGCCCAGAGTCTCTACCAACTCCATCTCTAGAGCTGAATCACTAACCCATCCTTTAAGCTACACTAATCCTCTCTGGTCCTTATGTTATGAATGCAAATAAAATCTCATCATTGAACAAGCAGTTGCCAAACATCATTACACAGTACTCCATGAGGTTACAGAGACAAAATGAAATATAGTTCGTTCTTTCAAAGAGTGAAGAGTTTGGTGGGGGAAGCATATTATGTACTTATTAAAAATCAGACAGAGCTCTAAAATGTGTCTTTTTATTACCCCGATGCAGTCTTTGTCAACTTCCCACTAAAATATCCAGATGACAGAAGAAAACACATAAAAATTCATAATAAAAAAAAAAAAACCAGAATGTGGTAGGAATGTTTACTAATCGTGAGGCAGCTGATATTGCTAGAGAAAAATTTGGCAAAATCTTGCATCAAGATGCCAGGCTTCATCTCTTAAAGCCCTAAAACATATCTCCTCACTGTCTGCCTAATTCAGAGACTCAAGCAGACCACCAAACAGCCATGTCAATAATACATGGACGCTTCCCTTTGAGGAGGCTGTAGCGCAGTGTTTGGTACACGTGCACACTAATTAAGCATCTGCTACATGGCTAAACGAATGAAGAAGCCCTTCCCTGATCCACCCATTCTCACACTGCCATTCCTAATACCCTGACACTACATCCTTTGAGAGACAGCACCTCTGTGGGCATGAAGCAGGGAGAGCTGGAAATGGTGAACCACATCTTGGAACATGACATCTGTATATATAAAGTGGCTCAATTAGGAAAAGAAAAAAAAGGGATTTTGGGGAAGCAATAGACACTGAACACTGCATTTTGTATATGTTCCACTGACTCAGAGTATCAGAAAGGTCCAGGGACTAGGTAAAATGCCACCTTAGCAGAATAGATCATAGAGCTGTCATAGATCAGAGTTTCTCAATTTTGGTACTATTAACACTTAGGGCCACATAATTCGTTTTTGTGGGTAGTATCTTATACATTATAGGGTGTTCAGCAGCATCCCTGGCCTCCCATCACTAGAAATACACTCCTCCCCAATGTGTAACAATCAAAAATGTCTCCAGATGTTATCAAATGTCCCCTGGCAGACACAATCACCCTCAGTTTAGGACCACTGTCATAGATGAATGTTTAAGAAGCTAGAAATCATATGGTGAGCTATTCACATCACTTTGCCCACTAGCTGTAAAGCTGACCCATCACCATATAAATACACTTGGAAGAAAGCCAGAAGAAGGCAATATCCTTGAATATCGACAAACTGAAGGTTCTGAGAAACTTAGAAGGATAACTAGTGTGAAAAAAAGTTACAGGCTTCATAGGGGGACAAAATGCAAAACAAAGGGAAAGAAAAATTATCCTAAAGACCCCAGAAATAATCTACTGTGAAATACAGGAGAAAACCTGAGAAAACTGTTTTGTATTCTCAACAGACAGCCCAAAGATCTGGCACCTATGAGATAAGCAGAAAGCCATGAGGACAGATGGCTGTAGAAAAAGGTAATAAACATGATAGGACCCAATGAGGTAGAAGGACAGAATGAAATAAAAACGGATGAGGTTTTTTTGAAAGTTTTAACAAAGGCTAAAACTATAATCACAGGATCCAACAGCACAGGAGAGGCAGTAAATACGCATAATTGATAAAGCAGAAAATCGCAACAGTAATGTGAGATGCAATACCAGACTGCAAAGAGAAAAAGATAAAAACCATGAGAAAACTGGAAGAAAGAAAATAAAAAGCTAGTATGTAGACGGTTAACATTTCTGAAAACTGCATTAGAAGAAAAGAAATAGCAGCCATAACCAAAGATAAGACAAAAATTAAATGTGCTCAGATGGAAAGGACTCATAAATATACAGATCAAAAAGGTCTGCTAGTTTCCTATCAATTAAATGCCATTCTCATAGGAAAAAAGTGCTATCACCTTTTTTAGAAATTATTTGAATAAAGAGAATAATACTATATGTATTCAGTGATTTTTAACTAATTTATTTTAATTGGAGGATAATTACTTTATAATATTGTGGTGGGTTTTGCCATACATCAACATGAATCAGCCATGGGTGCACATGTGTCCCCCATCCTGAACCCCATTCCCACCTCCCTCCCCACACTATCCCTCTGGGTGGTCTCAGAGCACCAGCTTTGAGTGCCCTGCTTCATGCTTTGAACTTGCACTGATCATCTGTGTTACATATGGTAATATACATATTTCAAAAAAAATAAAGAAAAACATGGGATTTCTGAAGGAAGGAAATAAACATGAAGGAACTAAATCAGGTAATTCTCGTATTTCTACTCTGAAATGAATTATAAGATAAGTGTCACACTCAGCCAGTTTGTACTAAGTAGGCTAGGGTTAGAAAAACATGTTATTCCTGTTCACTTCTTTTAAAAAATTACTTAACGGCATACCTCCAAACTGCAAAGAAATGAGGAGGAGGGAAAAAGGAAAACCTCAGAAATAGAGGATTGATGGTATTAAAAGATGGACACTAAAAGACACTTGTTCCTTGGAAGAAAAGTTATGACCAACCTAGACAACATATTAAAAAGCAGAGACATTACTTTGCCAACAAAGGTCCATCTAGTCAAAGCTATGTTTTTTCCAGTAGTCATGTATGGATGTGAGAGCTGGACTGTAAAGAAAACTGAGCCTTGAAGAATTGATGCCTTTGAACTGTGGTATTGGAGAAGACTCTTGAGAGTCCCTTGGACTGCAGGGAGATTCAACCAGCCCATCCTATGGGAAATCAGTCCTGAATATTCATTGGAAGGACGGAAGCTGAAGGACCAATACTTTGGCCACCTTATGTGAAGAACTGACTCACTGGAAAAGACGAAAGATTGAAGGCAGGAAGAGAAGGGGATGACAGAGGATGAGATGGATGGCATTATCAACTCAATGGACATGAGTTTGAGCAAGCTTTGGGACTTGGTGATGGACAGGAAAGCCTGGCGTGCTGCAGTCCATGGCGTCACAACCAGTTGGACATGACTGAGCAATTGAACTGAACTGACTGACTGAAACACTAAAATCAGATAATGAGATGAATCGCCATACCTCCAAGTCTAGTCAAAACAATGTGAAAATTATTACTGAAATAGAATATAAAAATTACTAATTTAGCATGAATATTGTAAATATAAATCCAAAGATTATATTAACAAAGAGTGAAATGTGCATACAGTAGATCAGAAGTTTGATAACTATGTACTAAATGTTTTAAATATAATTTTGCTCCTGATAAAGTTAGATAAATATGGATTATATATTGCTCTCACAAACATTTTAAGTAATCACAAATAGAATGTAACTATTCAAAAACACTAGGGAACATAGTAACATATACTCCATAAAACAAAGACTAATAAAACCAGGATGTATAAAATAATGTAAAATAAAAGACTGTGCAGTAGACATTAAAAATAAATACAAATGAGTTTAACAACCCTCTTTTTAAAATTAATTTATTTTAATTGGAGGCTAATTACTTTACAATATTGTAGTGGTTTTTGCCATACATTAACATGAATCAGCCATAGTTGTATAAGTGTTCCCCATCCTGAACCCCCCTCCAACCTCCCTCCCCATCCCATTGCTCCAGGTCATCCCGGTGCACCGGCCCTGAGCACCCTGTCTCATGCATCGAACGTGGACTGGCAATCTATTTCACATATGGTAATACATATATTCTAACAACTCTCTTAAATGACAACTTTCAAAGTGAGTAAACCCTTGTAACACACACAACTAAATTCCATGCTATTGAAAAACATCTCTAAAATCTAATAATATACATGCAGAAAACGTTTTAAAACTAAAAAAATGGGGAAAGACATAACAACAAAAACAACAACAAAAAAAAACTGGGCTCACAGTATTGTTACTAGAACTGACTCAAACTTCAAAAAAAGAATGCTTAAAGAACATAAAACACATATAAAGAAAAAAACCATAGTGAAAAATATTAGATTTTTATGCACAAGAAATTTCTTTGAAATAAATTACATTATCTAGATACTAAGGAGAAAAAGTAGTACTGAGATAATTAAATACACCCAAATCTTTGACTGGAAAAGTGAACAAAAATTAAGACAAGAAGGACACAAATAATGTAAATTGTGATTTAACAAACTGGGATTCCCTACAATAATGGGATGGAGCTTCCTTCTAGCAGTAATGAAAGAGTCATAAAAAAATGATCGTTTATCAAGCCACAGTGAATACCTCAGTGAGCTGCAAAAATAAACGTATAGACCACATTTCAGATCATAATGGAATAAAATAAGAAATTAGAGTTTCGAGTTCTTAACAACTTAGAAACTATTAGCACCATTCCAAATACTAACTGCTAAGTGAAAGTGAAAATGAAAATCATTATTACCAATTATTTCAAGAATAAAATTTAAGACTTCTACATATTGAAATTATGAGATATAGTCAAAGCTGTACATGTATTAAAATTTATAATGAGTATCATTAAACAGAAAATGTGGAATTAAATTGATTAAGCATTAAAGATAAGATATTAGAAAAATAATAAACTGAGGTAAGCAAAAGTAATAAATCCAACAGCAAAATGTAATGAATTTAACTAATTGGTAAGTTGAATAGTTATCCAAGGGACTATTCAATTTTAATAAATACTTTCAGAAAATCTGATAAAAAGCTAAAGCAAATGCAAAATATTAGAAATGAGACTTTCTTCTTTAGTATGAAGAACACTAATAAATTTTTTAAATCTCATTGAAATAGATCATTTTCTAGGAAAAGATAAACTAATGAAATTCACTCAAAAAGACACTTAAAAAAACGACTATTTTGATAGCAAAGGAAGGAACTGAAATAAAAATTTGAACGTCATCATGCATTATATGCCAAAAATAATTTACAATGGGTTTATGAATAAAATGTAAAGTGTAGTTCTTACATAGAAGAAAATGTATGTGATTTTTTAAACTTGAGATTATAAAAATCCTCAAGCATATAAAGAAAAAAATCTACATAAAGATAAAATATATATACAGGGCTTCTCTGGTAGCTCAGGGGTTAAGAATGCAGGAGAAATGGGTTCAATCCCTGACCTAGGAAGATCCCACGTGATAACAAGGGCATGCACTGTAACTATCGAGCCACCACCCCAGAGCCCACATGCTGCACCCACTGAAGCCTGCATGCCCTAGCGCCTATGCTCCCAACAACAGAAGCCGCCACAATGAGAAGCCCCTGCACAATGAGAACAGGCCGACCGCTCGCCACAACTAGAGAAAAGCCACGCAGCAACAAAGGTCCAGTACGGCCAAACTAATAACAACAATTTTAAAATAAAACTTAAAAACCATTGTAAAAGTGAAATATATACAGATTGGACTATACTGAATTAGAATTTCAGAATGAAAACATCTTTTACTATTAAAAGACAAATTTAAAATTTGGAAAAAGTGATTTCACATGCATGACAGAAAAAGATATGAAAACTTTAATATAAACAAGAATAAGTAGGAAATGGACAGTCAATAACAGGGGTACAAATGACAAAAAAAAAAAAAGAAAAAAATGTTCAACCTCTCTAGAATGTAATAAGCAAATTCAAATAAAAATGAGCTCCATGTGCTTCTACTTAATTGATCTTTTAAATGATAATTCCCAACTTTAACAGAGATATGGAGAAACTGATTCTCTGTTCTCTATAGAAGATAAATACGTAAGATGTTTAACTTTTTTTAATCCTTGTAGAAGGCATTTTGGCCATTTATATCAGAAGCCTGAATATATATAATATATCTGTTGATGCAATGATTCTAGCATAGGAATTTATCCTAGTGATACAAGTATATAAGACAATTTATTTAGAGAGATGTTCATCTTGTTATTATTCATTATATAAAACATTGTTTACACTGTAAATACCCAATGATAAAGAATAGTTTGGATATGTACAAATAATAGGATATTATACAGCATTAATTATACAGAATACTAAATGTCATAAGAAAAGCTTTTTTAAAAGCTGATATTTTAAGAAAAGAGCATCACAGTGCCAACTGTACATCAGAGTCAACTCAAAGCACATTATACATTCATATTCCCAGGTCTCACCCAGGATTCCTGAATGGTCTGAGAACAGAACCCGAAATCTATATTTTTACCATGCTCCACATGCAATCATCTCTACACGATAAGAGAAAAAGACTGAGTGTAAATACATGTTTATTTATGGGTGGAAAGAATACAGGTAATTTTTACTTGCCCTTTATGTGCATACTTCTCATTTTCCATAATGAATACATGTATTGCATTTATCCACTTAAACATCATAAGCTACTTGGTGTAAATTAACAACACAAGGTGACTTGTGGTCAAATAAATAAACCCTAAGGACCAGGGTTCTGAATAGTTAGCTCAGTAAAAAAAAATAAGAAAGAAGACATGAACCGGCATCCCATAAGGTACATCTGAAAACTCAACATCTTTAATCCAGATGGTGTTTTAATATTTTAAAAGTGATCATCAACATTTAAAAACTGGGAGATTTCCTATAATAAATAGTGACCTTCATCTTCTCTTTAGAAAAGTAAGACTTCACTATTCTGGGCCCAGATGGCAGTAAGTGATTGAAATGGAGTGGTTCCTCCTTAGGTGGGCAAGGGCTCTTAAGTTTACCACCATCCCCACTGCTCCCTAATATCTTCCCAATTGCCTTTATTGTCATACTCTCACTGTGCTGATTTTCTAAAAAACAAAACAAACCTACCAACTAAACTGCTTTTACCTGTCTGATCCCTGTAGGTGTCTAAGTCTATAATTCCATAAGTAAGCAAAACCCTGGTCAACCTGTGAAAAGTGGGGAGACAAATGCCATTACTAACACTTTACAGCTGAGTCTCAACCCTGACTGTACACAATGGACCCACCCAGAGAGCTTTTAAAAATCCCAAAGCCCAGGCCACACCCCTAGACCACTTACCTCAAGAGCATCTGGGATGGGGCCCAGGCATCAATGTTTTTCATCTCTCCTAGGGATTCCAGCATGCAGCCAAAGTTGAGAGCCACTGTTATAAGGGTGAAGATGCTAGTAGGGGGAACTCAGATTTGAAGGGGAAAAAGGAGATGATGCTAACGTGTTGCACTCAATATACCAGCAAACTTGGAAAACTCAGCAGGGGCCACAGGACTGGAAAAGGTCAGTTTTCATGCCAATCCCAAAGAAAGGCAATGCCAAAGAATGTTCAAATTATTGCACAATTACACTCATCTCACACACTAGCAAAGTAATGCTCAAAATTCTCCAAGGCAGGCTTCAACAGTATGTGAACCGTGAAATTCCAGATGTTCAAGCTGGATTTAGAAAAGGCAGAGGAACCAGAGATCAAATTGCCAACATCCGCTGGATCATGGGAAAAGCAAGAGAGTTCCAGAAAAACATCTACTTCTGCTTTATTGACTACACCAAAGCCTTTGACTGTGTGGATCCCAACAAACTGGAAAATTCTTCAAGAGATGGGCATATCAGACCATTTTACTTGCCTCCTGAGAAAGCTGTATCCAGGTCAAGAAGCAACAGTTAGAACTGGACATGGAAAAACAGACTGGTTCCAAATTGGGAAATGTACGTCAAGGCTGTATATTGTCACCCTGCTTATTTAACGTATATGCAGAGTACATCATGTGAAATGCCAGGCTGGATGAAGCACAAGCTGGAATCAAGATTGTCAGGAGAAATATCAATAACCTCAGATATGCAGATGACACCACCCTCATGGCAGAAAGCAAAGAAGAACTAAAGAGCCTCTTGATGAAAGTGAACAAGGAGAGTGAAAAAGTTGGCTTAAAACTCAACATTCAGAAAACTAAGCTCATGGCATCTGGTCCCATCACTTCATAGCACATAGATGGGGAAACAATAGAAACAGTGAGAGACTATTTTAGGGGGCTCCAAAATCACAGAAGATGGTGACTGCAGCCATGAAATTAAAAGATGCCTGCTCCTTGGAAGAAAAGCTATGACAAATCTAGACAACACAATAAAAAGCAGAGATACTACTTTGCTGAAAAAGGTCCATTCATTCAAGGCTATGGTTTTTCCAGTAGACATGTATGGATGTGAGAGTTGGACTATAAAGAAAGCTGAGTGCCAAAGAATTGATGCTTTTGAACTGTGGTGTTGGAGAAGACCCTTGAGAGTCCCTTGGACCACAAGGAGATTCAACCAGTCAATCCTCAAAGAAATCAGTCCTGAATATTCATTGGAAGGACTGATGCTAAAGCTGAAAGTCCAATACTTTGGCCACCTGATGCAAAGAACTGACTCACTGGAAAAGACTCTGATGCTGGGAAAGATTGAAGGCAGGAGGAGAAGGGGATGACAAAGGATGAGATGGTTGGATGGCATCACTGACTCGATGGACATGAGTTTGAGCAAAGTCTGGGAGTTGGTGATGGACAGGGAAGCCTGGCATGCTGCAGTCTATGGGGTCACGAAGAGTCGGACATGACTGAGCAACTGAACTGAACTGAAGGAGATGATACTTAGGGGAGGCGGAGAGGCAGCAAGGAATTTGGAACAGCAAAATCTAGCTGTCTACAATATAACTGTGCTTACTTGACTAGAAGGCTTACTTCTCTGGCCTCCACATTCTCATCTCTGTAAGAAGAGTCATATTCCCTTCCTTAGAGGACTGTTATGAAGATTAAATGGAATTGAGGCCTGCAAAGAGCTTAGCACAGTGTCTGGCTTATAGTAAGTGCTCGATAAATGCAGGCAATTTTGAATGTTATCATTGAAATTGTGCCCAGTGCAACGGAGGGACGAAGGAAGAAGGTGAGGTACTGGTGATAGTTGGGAACTTCTACTACATAACTTATGACAGTATCTCATTTCTTTCCCTCAACAAACCTACCAGGAAAGCACTAGAAAGCAGTTGAGTGAGAAGACAGAGATGAAAGCATTTTCTGAGCCATGAAGAACTCCTGACACAAATGATATTTAATGGCATTATTAAGTAACAGGCAGACGATCTGCTAATATCTTATCAGCCATGTTCCCTGTTTCCTCTCTTCTGGCCTGATATTTCCCTCTTGCTCCATTTCCATTCCTTACTCGTCTAAAAAGTACATAAGTGAAATAAAAACCTGTAATAAATACTTTTTCATTTTCCCATCCCACTGGTGGAGCTGAAAGCAAACAGGATGAATGAGCCCACAGGAAGGCCCCTGGGTTGGCAGAGGGACAGTCTATCGACCAAAGAGAAGATTACAGGGAAAGGAACTGCCAGAAAGTCTTGGGCAGGTGGGCTCCCACCAGATGGGTGCTGGTGCCTTTATCTTCTTCTCTCCCGAGCCCTCCCCTCATCCTCACCTCCAGTTTCCGGTTGGGTCAGCTAACACTGCCCTTGGACTTGTGTGTGTAGAGTAGGGAGGGAGGCCTTTGCAGGAGTAAGGCCCCAGGCTCTAGTCTTGGCTCTGCCATTAACCTGGAGCAATTCAGTTTCTTCCCAGAGCCTTCCTTCACTTCCTCATCTGTTAAATGGAAATAATAATCCCAGACCTCTCCACTGACCTCTTACAGAGGTGAACTGTATGAGGACTGTAGATCAATGCAAGAAAATGTATGAAAATCGATTATTCTTGGATAGAGAATTCTAGGCCAGGGAATGAAATTAGGACCAAATCCATGTGTGCATGAACAGTATTTCTCTGCAACATAAATAGATTCATTACACCTTAACTTATTAATAATACTACAGTTCCATTTGGATTTGTGTGTTAGCCAAGGTGTCAGAATTTTAGATATCTGCAGGGTGTGAGAGGAAGTCGTGCAGGGCAGAGTGCTTCTGAAGTCTTTGAAATGCTTCCATACAACTCACGCCCAATATGTCCATTTGGGGACCTCCTCCAGGGTGGCCTGGAAATCATAGGAAATCATTCATTCACTTCCAGAATCCTTCCACAATCATCCTTATCAGTGCAGCTTGCATTTTTTTTTTAAAGCCTTTTTCTAAATGACATCTTATTTAGGCAGTTGCAAACCTCCCCTAGTTCCCAATCAAGGAAACAAAGCATAGATCTTTGTCCCTTTCATAGATGGAGGTAAAAATGCTGGACAGTATTACGCAAGATTTGAATGAAGTCAAATTATGAAGCACTTAGCACAAGCATGGCCCGGGGCTCCCTGAGAGGTGGTCAGGGTCAGTGTGGCCTTAAGCACCATTACGCCGCATCTCCACACACGTTACTTTGCTCAGTCCAAAGCAACTACAGCAGCCCCCTAAAGAGTTGCCTCACTTTCAGACTTATCCCGTGAATACGTTCTCCACATTAGCAATCTTACCAGTACTCAAATCTGTTCATGTCACTCCTTAGCCTAAAATCCTCCATTGCTGCCCATTTGCCCAAGACCAAGTCCAAACAACTGCAAATGGCTGCCTGAGTCCTGCACCATGAAACCACTGCCTCCCCGTCGCCCCCAAAACCCCTTCTTCCCAAGCTCCTGTGTCCCAGCTGCTCCTCTCTCAGCACCCCCAACATTCTGTGCTCCCTCTTGCTTCTGGGCCTTTACCCATGCTGAGTATTCCCTGCAGTACTCACACCACCCTGGCTGAGCCACCCCCAACCCCCAGCCCCCGACATTGCCCTCAGCCTCAGACACTTGCCCTCACACTTATTCATTCCCCCGTTCTCAACTGAAGGGTCACTTCCTCCAGGAGCCTCGCCTGACCCTAGACGAGGACAGATACTCTGCGGTGTGCCCTCAGAGCATCTTGCCCTTCCCATAAGAGAGTATGTCACACTTGGCTGCAATTGCTTATTTATCTCTTTGCTCCACTAAGATGATAAGCCATGTGTAGGAAATGAATGATACTGAATCCTAAGAAAGAAGGAAGGAAGGAGTGATGGAAAGAGAGACGGCAGAAGAGGAAGAAGAAATTGCCTAAGCTCTCTGAGATTTTCCTTATTCAGACCTTTGTCTTTCTGTTTGGGTTGATTCTTCATCTGACCTCTGGGGAGAAATGAAGGATTGGGAACCCAACCCCCCAACAAACTGAAAGAGAAGAAAAAAACAAGAGAAGTCAGAGTTTTTTTTTCTTTAAAAATTAATACCTGTGCCTGAGAAATTTAGCCATGGAAATGAAGAAAAATTCAAGACTCAGAATGTCCTCTAAGCCAAGAGTTCCTTCTGAGAAAGCTCCTTGGAATAGCCAGTTCCTCACTGAGAGAGACACAGAGCAGCACTAAGCCTGGCTGAAATGTTAACAAACCATCTCAAGGACAAGGCACAACCAGCCTCTTCTTCCTTAGCGTCTCATGGTCACCGATATGGGCTTCCACCTGCACCTAGTGGCTCACATGTCCCTCTCTACCTGCCAGACTATGAGCAACGAAGTCAGGACCTAAGCCTGAGCTCCATATGTTTCCAAGACTTCACACACTGCTTGGCACATAGCAGATGCTCAGGAAATGTTTTCTGCTTGAATAAATGAATGAATGACCTTTACTCATATTCCTCTTTGAATAAGCTACCTGTATCTTTCATTCTTTCAATGCTTATTTATTGCGCACCTATACAGGTAACAAGTCAGACATGATTTCTCACCTGACGGAGTTTGCAATCTCCTGAAGAAGCTTTATGTGGTGTTAGTCGCTCAGTCGTGTCCAACTCTTTGCAACCCCATGGACGGTAACCCACCGGGCTCCTCGGTCCATGGGATTTTCTGGATAAGAATACTGGAGTGGGTTGCCATTTCCTTCTCCAGGGAATTTTCCCAACCCAGAGATCAAACCCACATTTCCTGCATTGGCAGGTGGATTCTTTACCACCTGAGCCACCAGGAGAAGCTTTATTTGAGCCTGTAATTTCAAGTGTGCTCAGCGTTAGGAAACAAACACTCACTGTGACCTGGGAGCCTATGAGAGGGTTGGAGCCGTAGCTTTTGCCAAAATGGGCAAATATTTCAGCACAGGGCTTCTCAAACTTCAGCTTGCATACAGGCCACCTGGGGATTTTGTTCAAAAATATAGCCTCACTCAGGAGGCCTGGGGTGGAGCCTGAGAGTCTGCTTTCTGAAAAGCCCCGGGTGATGGCAGCCAATGCTGCCTGTCCACCAACAGCACTTAGAGCAGCAAGTCCTAACCACCTACCAAGCAGTCAACCAGGACCCAAGATGAAGCAGGGGAGGGCCTAAAGACCTCTCCAGACCTAAAGGCAGACCTGTGTGGGGTGTCAGGGATGTGTAGATCTATAGCTCAGGAAGAAACCTTGTGAGTTGGAGGCTGGATGTGCTCTTATTGTCAAGGTCATTCGTATATATGTGTTCATACCTGCTTCCGTTTGTGTGTGTATGTCTCTTTAAGCAGTGGGTATGTGTGCATGTGTGCACACCTCAACAAATGCTCACAAGCAGAAGACTGATGGGCACTAAAAATAGTTTCTGGGAGTTATAGCAACATAATCCGGATTTAGAAGAAAATAAATTATTTGATCTGTCATTCTGATGTCAACGGGTCACTTAACGATCCACCTGACTCTTGCCCTGTTATGTCTGTTCCTCTGACAGGAAAGCAGTAGGGACATGGTGCTTCATAAAAGAATTGTCTCTCCACCCAAGACTTGGTTCAAAGGCCTCACTCCACTCCACAGGCATCCCAAAATGGTGCACCATCAAAGACACCCATGCCTGGAGAGTAGAGGGCTCAGACCGCCTTGGGATTTCGGGACAATCTGAAGATCCTCTAGCCCAAAGCTGTGCCCCCTGCCTAAACCCACAAGATTTGAGTTTGTGCTCCCATAATCTAAAGGTTTCCAACCTAAAGGATTTTCAGTCTTCTATATGGGACCATACTTTAAGATTTTATCATGTAATTCTTTGGAGAGTTTGAAAACTAATAAGTGAAAGCGAGGCCTTCTTGAATGAGATCCTGGATATGAGCCACTGTTTTTTTTAAGACTGCCTACAGAACAAGTATGATCCATCGTTGTGCTGGTCAGAGGGTACAAAATGAAACAGAAGATGACTCCAAAGAATTCCCTATATTCAGAAACCATGAAGCGGTCAGAGTGATCTAAAAAGGCAAATCTTTGCCATGCTCTCCACCACTTAAAGCCCTCCGAATGGCCAGCGCTCTCAGAGACCTAAGTCCTTCAAATGACCTATGAAGGCCTGCATTACACGGCCCTGACCACCACTCCAGCCCCACGTCCCACACTGCTCTCCCTCTCTCGCTAAGGAAGAGCCATCCACGTTGACATGCGTTCAGCTCCGGTCACATGCTGAGATCGCCTCCTTAGGACCTTGGCAGACACTGTTTCTGCTGTTTGCACTGCTCTCCTCTCCCTCATCACCTGGCCAGCTCTTGCTTACATGGCAAGTCTGAGCTCAAAAGCTAGAGGACGACACTTCCCATGAGTCCACAGCTCTTCATTCTGTGCACCGCAGTTCTTCTGCCCCATCACAGCAATAACAAGAGCTACCACTCTCTCAGTGTTTAGAGCATGCCAAGCTTGACTCTAAGCACTTTTCTTATTTTTTTTTTTATTTTGCAAATTGAGAATTCTTTTATCCTTCAATATTTAGAGACAGAGGGACACATAATTGAAATAGATAAGCACTTTTTATTTATTAACTACTAATAACAATTCTAATGAAGTAATAGTTATCATTTCCCCTAATTCAACAGATGCAGAAATGATGGACCCAAAAGGTTGAAAAACTCACCCAATGGCATGAAATGGTAAGTGGTAGAGTTGGAGTTCAAACCCACCACTCTAACTTCAGAATTCCTCCCTTCATGCACATTCTTCCCACCACACCACAGAAGCCAGGAGGCAAGTCTTAATCTTCACTCTGTCACCTGCACAATACCTGCCATATGGTAGGCACTTAGTAGACATCACTCATTTGTTGTATGATAAAAATTACTTACTTGTTGAAAGTAACTGAATGAGAAAATCAGGGTGAGGAGAAGTCTACAAATTACATCCAAAGAGATGGCTGAGGATATAAGGAATGCTCAGTTGAGGGAAAAGCTACAAAGCTGACCTCAGAATTAAGAAGAAAATGCATTTCTTCTGAGTGACTACAGAGGACAAAGCCAGAAACAACTGGTTAAAAAAAAAAAAAAAAGAAATCACAGGAAGGAAACTCCAGCTCTGTAAAAGGACCATCGGGCTTCCCTAGTGGTTCAGTGGTAAAAACAAAAAAAAAAGTAAAAGTGAAAGTGTTAGTCACTCAATCGTGTGCAACTCTTGTGACCCCCAAGCACTGTAGCCTGCCAGATTCCTCTGTCCATGGAACTCTCCAGTCAAGAATATTGGAGTGGGTTACCATTCCTTTCTCCAGGGGATCTTCCCAACCCAGGGATCAAACCCAGGTCTTATTGCATTGCAGGCAGATTCTTTACCATCTGAGCCACCAGGGAAGACCGTATCTGATTGCCAATGCAAGAGACATTGGCAGGAAACATGGGTTTGATCCCTGGGTCAGGAAGATCCCCTGCAGAAGGAAATGGCAACAAACTCCAGTATTCTTGCCTGGGAAATCCCACGGGCAGAAGAGCCTGGAGGGCTATAGTCCATGTGGTCCCAAAAGAGTTGGACACAACTTAGCAACTAAACAACAACAACAAAAGGAGCAACAGTCAGTGTTATGCCAAAATGCAGAGTCCTTCTCTTAGATAGTCAAGTAAAGGCTGGATAAGCAAGTGATAGGAAGGAAACTGGAATAATTCGCGCTGCAGCTGGGGGTCTAAAACTGGATCCTCTTGATGTGTCCCTCCAACCCTTATATTCCAAGGACCTGTGAGTCTCCCCCAGCCCTCTAACCCTCTTTCCCTGAGATTCCAAAGAAAAAATTTCAGCACGGAAGTAAAACCACAGGAGTAGTCATCATCTGCTCCCAGCTGAAAAGATGAACTAGAGTCAGCAAATACAGCAGAGAAGGAGGACTCCCCGCTATGAGTCTTATAGCCCAGGGATGGGAAAGTCGGGCTCTTAATGAAACAAGAAGGCCTTTTCCTACCCACCAAAGGCACACTGGGTAATTCCACCACACCACCGCCCTGCCTGTGCAGAACAAAGCATTGTTCTGAGGGAGGGAAGGGATGTCTGGGGTCCTTTGAAGCTGTGGCTGAGAGGTTTCATTTACATTTAGCTAAATTGGCAGAAGGGTACTTCTTCTAGATGGCCTTTAAGGGCCTTCCCCATTTATATTTGGATTTTATGAACTGATTTATATTGAGTATATCAAAACCAAAAGAAAACTTGAAGCATTCAATCTGATCCCTCTGCTTTATAGAGAAGAAAACTCAGGCACAGAATGCGGAGGTGGACTGTCCAAGATTGCACAGTAAACTGATAGCAAAACTGGAACTCAACCATTTATCTCTCAACCTCTTCTGTAAAGCTTGTTTTTGTCTAGCTCTCCAAGATTCTTTTCTCAGAATCAGTGTTTTCTGAGATAAGGCAGGCTCTGTGTCCAGCTTTTGTGTCACACCCATGGAGGGTGCTTAGCACGGTACTATTTGGTGAAAGCTCCATTTGTAACCAAAATTCACTCCCAGTTCTTGAATAATCTTTTCATAAAGACCAGGTGATTTCTTTCTATTTATGAAGATCAGAGACTCTGGAAACAGGAGTAGAACAGAAACCAGAAGGGCATGTGCCCACGTAACTACCCAGATACCATCAGGCATTCTGATGTACATCTGGGGGCTGGCTTGGTGAACTGGCTCTCACTAAAGCATTGGAAAAAAGAAAGACCTAAAATGAGTAAGACAGACATAACCTTAAGGATCTCCCAATCCAGCAACTCCCCCTGTGTCTGCATCTGCCATGGTGAAATAAAAAACTAAGGAAATGTTTAATAATATTTATCTATATGCATAGATACCTTTCCTTAAAAAGGCCTCCTTTATTCTGAGACTATATTCTTCCTTCTTTACAGTTATTAAATAGCAGTGGCAGTAAATGGTGCTTAGTTTGAGGTTTTGTGGTGTTTTTTTTTAATATTCTTAACCAGCGAGATGAAAGTTGGTACCAATGTCAACAACCTTGTGCTTGGGTACTTCAATTTTTTGGAAATTTCAGAAATACATGAAATCTGAAAACTACAGATCTGAACCAGTATTGTCCTTTTATAATTGTGGTACCAGAGGATAGTGGCAAAAAACTAAATGTCTCTGTGTTTCAATAGTCAATTACAAATTCACGGGGTCGCAAAGAGTCAGACTCGACTGAGTGACTAAACTGAAATAAACTGAACAAACCAAATGCAAATCTTGAGCATTCATAAAACTACTCTTACCTCAGAACTAATGTGCTATGTGATCCTGGGCAACTTCTTTAACTTTGGGCCTCTGTTTTCCAATCTGAAAAATGGACAAAATAATTCCTACCCTGACATCCTTATACATAGCAAAGGTCAATACATCTTTGAATGTAAGGAATATAACTATAATCAACTCTGTACAAACAGCTACAAACTCCAGTGCCTGCAGGATCAGAGAAGCAATGGAAATAAGTAAAGCAGACCAAGTTTGACTGAACAGATGACAGTCACCACTTAGCCCTGGTGCTGAGAACACACTGAGGAATGGTGGGGAGTGGGGAAAACTAGCAAGTCTGGCAACTGAAGGGAAAAGAGAGGCTACCCCAGTGAATTTTTACCATGCAGTAAAGTGGGCTGAGTATAACCAGATATTCTCATTTTCAAAGACACTGGAACTTTACATTTTTTAGCTACCTTTTGATTTTTAAATGTTGAATACAATTCAGATTTTTAAGATTGATAGAGACAACAGATAACCCAATCAAAAAATTGGCAGAATGGGCTTTCCTGATGGCCCATAGGTTAAGAATCTGCCTTGCAATGCAAGGGACACCCAGTCTGATCCCTGGTCTGGGGAAGGGATCATGCCACAGACCAAATAAGCCTGTGCACCACAACTACTGAATCAGTGCTCGAGAGCCTACAAGCCACAACTACTGAGCCCATGTGTTGCAACTACTGAAGCCCATTCACTCCACAACAAAAAAAGCCACTGCAATGAGAACCTCACACACTGCAATGAAGAGTAGCGCCCTCTCCAGGCAACTAGGAAAAGCCTGCGTGCAGCAATTAAGACTCACTACAGCCAAAAAGGAAAATAAACACATCTTTTACAAAATGGGTGGAAGACTGAAATAGACATTTCTCTAAAGAAGACATACAGATGGCAACCATGAAAAGATGCTCAACATCACTGCTCAACATCACAAATTATTAGAGAAAAACAAATCAAAGCTATTGCAACACAATGAGATATCACCTCACAACAGTCAGAATGGCCATCACCCAAAAAGATCTACAAATAATAAATGCCAGACAGGGTGTGGAGAAAAGGGACCCCTTCTACATTGTTAGTGGGAATGTAAATTGATGTAGCCACTATGGAGAACAGTATGGAGGAGGTTCCTTAAAAAACTAAAAATAGAGCTACCACATAAGCCAACAATCCCACTCCTGGATATATGTCTGGGGGAAATCATGGTTTGAAAGTATGCATGGACTCCAGTGTTCACGTCAGTGCTGTTTACAATAGCTAAGACATGGAAGCAACCTAAATGTCCATCAACAGATGACTGGGTAAAAACAATATGGTACCTGTGTACAATGGAATATTACTCAGCCACTAAAAAGAATGAAATAGTGCCATTTGCAGCAAACATGGATGGACCTAGAGACTGTCATACTGAGTGAAGTCAGACAAAGACAAAAATATATAATACTTACATGCAGAATCTAACAAAATGATACAAATGAACTTATTTACAAAATGGAAGCAGACTCACAGACTTTGAAAACAAATTTGTAGTTACCAAAGGGGAAAGGTAGAGGGGAGGGATAAATAGGGAGTTCCGGATTGATTTCAGATGCTCACAGCAGCAAGTGGCAGCTTGCAGCAAGTAGCAGTGAGCGGTAGCTGGAAACAAGGTCTTAGTTTCCTGGAGTGGGAATCCCAACCACCGGGCCACAAGGGCCAGCAGTCAGGGCCAGAGTCCTGTGTCCTTGCCTGCCTAGTCAAGAATGAATTCAGGTTAGGAGGCAGAAGGTAAAAAGTAAAAATTTATTGAAAAGTACATGCAGAAACGTGCACAGGTGAATTCAGAGAGAGAATCTTGCCTTTGGGCAGTTTCCTGGGTCTTTGCCTCCCCTTAGGCCAATCATCTTGTCCTGTCCTCCCTTGCTTAATTTGTCTCAGGACCCTCCCTTGAGGTGCACACACATCCCTCAGTCAAGCTGGATCTCCAAGTGAAAGTTTCTGGGAGGAGCAAGACTCATTATGGTCTGAAATTATCCCCTGACTTTTGCCCCCAAGGAGTCTTTCTTCGCATTTGTAGTTTCTCTCTTGTCCCAAAAAGGGGGAGAGTGGACTCCCCTCAATTATTTACCCAACAGGGTTTTGCCCCTCTTTGTCCTTGCCATGATTTTTACCTTGACTACTGCCATAACTATTACCTTAAGGTGTTTTCAAGAGACAAAGACTGGTTATTTACCCTGTTTCTGTTATTACTTCCATTTTGGAGGGCAAACAGGAAGTTGATTGTAAATTCCCCAACTGGAGCCCACCTATCTCTTGTCTCAGGAAATGCAAACAGGAGGCCAGTTGTAAATGTCTAAACATCTGTCTCCTACTTCAGGAGTGACATGTACATACTACTTAATATTTTAAATGGATAACCAATAAGGACCTACTGTACAGCACAGGAAACTGTGCTTAATATTCTGTAATAACCTAAATGGAAAAAGAATTTTGGGAAAAGAATTTTGGAAAAAGAATAATACATGTATATGTATAATTGATTCACTTTGCTGTACACCTGAAACTATCACAACACTGTAAATCAGCTATACTCCAACATAAAATTTTTTTTATTTCCATTCTCAGTTTTTGAAAACAAAGAGAATTCAAAATTTTAAATATTAAAAAAAAGGCAGAGAGAGACAAGCAAAAGAATGCCATACAAGGGCTGCCCATATCACCTCTGGACTCAGTGATTCCACTTTGTTCTTGTTCTGGAAGCCCCACGGGCAGGTCAGATCAGTAAGCGCCAAAGTGCCCTTTATCGCCTAACGACAAGAACGCAACTCAGGCCAACCTGAACAGTACAAATGTGCAGTAAAGATCAGCCCCTGAGGATCTGTACAGACATTTCAGAGTTGCACAAGGGATAAAGCTGGTTGGCAAAACACTTCATGAATTAGGATGACACTCTCTCTAAAGGCTCTGCTCTATATTTTAACACTTGGAACCATCTCTCTGAACTCGCTAACCAGCTTGAAGTACAATTTTCTCAACCTAAAAATGGGACCAATTATACAAGTTATTATTGCCTACTTAAATAAGATAGTGTATATAATTTGAGTAGAAGAAGCATGATAAGTACATGGCAAGACTGTTATGTCCCTGATATTGAAGGTAGTGATGATGATAACAGTGTGCCAGGCACTGCTGTATATTGGGAATAAGCATTTAATCCTCTGACAACTCAGTGAGGTAGATACTGTTATCATTAGCATTTTATAAATATGAAAACTAAGACACAGAATGGTTAAATAACTGCCCAGTGCTACACTGTGGACAAGTGGCAGAGAGGGAGCCAACCAACTGCAGCCTCCCTTCCTGCTGAGCCTCAGAATCCTTCTCCCTAGAGCAATCCCAGAAGCCCCCACCAACTGATCAAGTTGGCACTTGGATTAAAGTCTATTTTCCCAACTCTAATTCAATGCCTGGCACAAAAGAGGGCCCGTTACTCTCATTAAATATCAGCTGCCTCCATCCAGCATCACGATGTGTTGTGAAAATCAAATCACAGGATGGGTGTAGGCAGGGGAGCTCAACCTTCGCACGGCTGGCCTTTGGGGTCCCGTCATTCTTAGCAGTGGGAGCTGTCCTAGGCACGTCCCAGTATTTAGCTGCATCCTTGTCTCTCCCCACTGGATGCTAGTAGCACACTCATACCAGCCCCCATTGCCAGGCTATGACAACAAAGAGTCTCGGACCATTGCCAAATGTCCCTGGGGGGCAAAACTGTCCCCGGCTGAGACCCATGGTGTAAGGTATGATTAGTCAGTCTTCCTTCTGGACCCACAGTGTTGACTTACCCCACTTTCCTCTGAAAAGCTGCCAAGCCCCACCCTGTACTGTGAGGTGTCCCTACCCTGACTGCGGAGTGAGAGGTGACTCTCCAGGATCTGCCTCTGCTGTTCTCAAACACATCCCCAAGAGCTTTCCTTGTAAGGGTATTGCTGTCGAGTCTAGTAGGAATGGGTTGTGGGGGGAGCAACTAACAAGACAGCTGCTGCTGCTGCTGCTGCTAAGTCGCTTCAGTCGTGTCCGACTCTGTGCGACCCCATAGACGGTAGCCACCCAGGCTCCCCCGTCCCTGGGATTCTCCAGGCAAGAACACTGGAGTGGGTTGCCATTTCCTTCTCCAATGCATGAAAGTGAAAAGTGAAAGTGAAGTCACTGAGTCGTGTCCAACTCTCAGTGACCCCATGGACTGCAGCCTACCAGGCTCCTCCATCCATGGGATTTTCTAGGCAACAGTACTGGAACAAGACAGGGATAGGGTAATAACACGAGTTGCAGAGTTTTCTTAACAGTAGTAACATATAATATCTGCCCCCCAGGGTTATTTGGAAGACTCAGCAAAGGCCTGGCATCCAGGAAGCACTCAGGTAAAGAGTAACCGTCAACAGTAACAACCTGAATTTAGTATTCCTTCATTCAACACCCTTTCCATACCTTCTAGTTACCAGTGATGACACAATGGCTTCACTTAGATCATCCAACCTCTAGTACTTACAAGAAATTATGTTACCATATGGTCAGTTTATAAACTTAAAAGACTGAACTTCAGTGGTGTTAAAATACTTGCTGAGAGCTGGCTATACAGCAGAGGAATAGGATTCAATCTGGCAGACACCACCACAAAGGAAACACATCTCAGTACAGTGAGAAGAGACTGATGCCCCAGAATCTCTGCCATTGACTGGTGGCCCAGAGCCCATAACTCAACCTCCTTGAGGCCGGTGTTCCTCATGCAAGATGAAGGGACTGGAGGAGAGTAGATCTGGCTCTAAAAGTCCAGAACCCTCATCCATTATCTCCTCTGCAACCATTCTCCAAGACAAACAAGTGGTGGTGATTCGTCATTAAACTAAGATTTAAAAAAAAAAAAAAAATCTTGTTTCAGAAGAGAAAAAAGAAGATTACCTCTCAAACTGAGTATTTCCCATTATAAAACCCCATTTTCTCGCTAAATACTGGATTAATGTGGTTTAAATTGCATTGCTGGAATGAGCGGGGGAGGGGAGAAGTAACGAACTTCTGCTAGGCAAAAAAATGCTCATCAGCCAGGGAAGAAGATATAAATTAGTGAGGAAGAAACACTAAAAAAAAATCATGTCAGGCCAGCTTTCTCCAGAATTATGTTATTAACACAACACAGTGAAACAGCAATTGGTTGCAAGTGGAGAACAAAGGAGACCAATGAAGGAGGAAAAGCAGCAGTCTGTTTGCTCATAGAATACCATGAAATGGGAGCGGGAAGGAAACCCAGCAAGTACAACATCCCTGTAAGCAACCAAAATAATAGGAACAGCGATTTCTAAGGGTTTTCCTTATATTAGGTCATTTAATCCTCACAGTCCAGAAATATAGGCTCTATCTCCATTCTATTGTTAAAGATGCTGCATCTGGAGAGGTTTGTTTCCTTGCCCACATAGTAAACAACAGTGTCAGGATCTGAACCCAGATCTGACATCAGATCTCCTTCTCTCAACCTCCACATCATCCTGCATCATTCTGGCTGGCCTCTGCTAGAATGTCTATTGCCCAGGGTACACACTACCTCACAAGGTGGCCCAGTTTCATAACAGATATCTCTCCATTACAAGGCGTCTTTTTAAGCTGAACTGAATATGCCTTCTTGAACCTTCATGCAAAAGAGCACTGATTCCATCTCCTTCCCCAGTCCCAACCCCATGACTCTGGTGTCCCACAGAACCAAGCAGCTCCCTCTTCCCCAAGGCAGCCCTTCAGGGATTAAACTGATCACCCTGACACTTGTCTTCTCCAGGATAAAAACAATCTCTCATCTCTGCCCTTGCCCCTCACTTGGAAAGTCCTCCAGACCCTTCTTATCTCTATTACCTTCTTCAGGACATGCTCAGGTTTAACAGTGAGACTCCCAGAGAACTGAACCCAGATCTCTAAGTGTATCCAAAGACATCTCCTCCTTCACTGTAGGCTTGCTACTTCTGTTAATACACTGTAAGAACCCAGTATCTATCTTGGTAGCCAGGTCACACAATGACTTCTGATGTGCTTGCTCTCAGAAAACTAAAGCCTCTTTAAGTATTTTTCAAAGTGGCTTCTCTAGCCAGTGTGTAATTCAGCTCTACTGTTAACAATTAGTTGGTTCATAGCTGAATGCAACCAGGCAGAATCCATCAGAAAAAACCACCAAGGAAACTTATGTGTTCTGTTCCATTCAAAACTCTTTCTTTGAATGTAGTTAATTGTTATCAGTTGGTACAATAGGAATAGACATCCTGTTTACCAACAAAACAATCACCATCACTTATTGCCACAGCAATCAGAGAAGAAAAAGAAATAAAAGGAATCCAGATTGAAATTAAAGAAGTAAAACTCTCACTGTTTGCAAATGACATGATCCTCTACATAGAAAACCCTAAAGACACCACCAGAAAATTACTAGAGCTTATCAATGAATATAGTAAAGTTGCAGGATATAAAATTAACATGCAGAAATCCCTTGTATTCCTATACACTAACAATGAGAAAACAGAAAGAGAAATTAAGGAAACAATTCCATTCACCATTGCAATGAAAAGAATAAAATACTTAAGAATAAATCTACCTAAAGAAACAAAAAACCTATACATAGAAAACTATAAAACACTGAGGAAAGAAATCAAAGATGACACAAATAGATGGAGAAATATATCATGTTCATGGATTGGAAGAATCAACATAATGAAAATGAGTATGCTACCCAAAACAATCTATAGATTCAATGCAATCCTTATCAAGCTACCAATGGTATTTTTTAACAGAACTAGATCAAATAATTTCATAATTTGTATGGAAATACAAAAAGCCAAATATACAAATAACCAAAGCGATCTTAAGAAGAATGAAACTGGAGGAATCAAGCTGCCTGACTTCAGACTATATTACAAAGCTACAGTCATCAAGTCAGTATGGTACTGGCACAAAGACAGAAATATAGATCAATGGAACAAAATAGAAAGCCTAGAGATAAATTCACATGCCTATGGACACCTTATCTTTGACAAAGGAGGCAAGAATATACAATGGAGAAAAGACAATCTCTTTAATAAGTGGTGCTGAGAAAACTGGTCAACCCTTGTAAAAGAATGAAGCTAGGACACTTTCTAACACCATACACAAAAATAAACTCAAAATGGATTAAAGATCTAAATGTAAGACCAGAAACGATAAAACCCCTAGAGGAAAACATAGGAAAAATACTCTCTGACATAAATCACAGCAGGATCCTCTATGACCCACCTCCCAAATCAATAGAAATAAAAGCAAAAATAAACAAATGGGATCTAATTAAACTTAAAAGCTTTTGCACAATGAAGGAAACTATAAGCAAGGTGAAAAGATAGCCTTCAGAATGGGAGAAAATAATAGCAAACGAAGTAACTGACAAAGAATTAATCTTAAAAAATATACAAGCAGCTCATGCAGCTCAATACCAGAAAAATAAATGACCCAATCAAAAAATGGGCCAAAGAACTAAATAGACATTTCTCCAAAGAAGATATACAGATGGCTAACAAACACATGAAACGATGCTCAACATCACTCATTATCAGAGAAATGTAAATCAAAACCACAATGAGGTACCATCTCACACTGGTCAGATTGGCTGCTATTAAAAAGTCTACAAGCAATAAATGCTGGAGAGGGTGCAGAGAGAAGGGAACTCTCTTACAATGTTGGTGGGAGTGCAAAGTAGTACAGCCACTATGGAGAACAGTGTGAAAATTCCTTAAAAAACTGGAAATAGAACTGCCATACGACCCAGCAATCCCATTGCTGGGCATACACACCAAAGAAACCAGAATTGAAAGAGAACATGTACCCCACTATTCATCACAGCACTGCTTACAATAGCTAGGACATGGAAGCGACCTAGATGTCCATCAGCACACAGATGGATAAGAAAGCGGTGGTACATATACACAATGGAATATTACTCAGCTATTAAAAAGAACACATTTGAATCAGTTCTAATGAGGTGGATTCAACTGGAGCCGATTATACAGAGTGAAGTAAGCCAGAAAGAAAAACACCAATACAGTATACTAACACATATCTATGGAATTTAGAAAGATGGTAACAATAACCCTGTATGCGAGACAGCAAAAGAGACACAGATATAAAGAACTGACTTTTGGACTCTGTGAGAGAAGGCAAGGGTGGGATGATTTGAGAGAACAGCATTGAAACATGTATATTACCAAACGTGAAACAGATCACCAGTCCAGGTTTGATGCATGAGATAGGGTGCTCAGGGCCGGTGCACTGGGATGACCCTGAGGGATGGGATGGGGGAGGGAGGAGGGAGGGGGGTTCAGGATGGGGGACACAAGTATACCTGTGGCTGATTCATGTCAATTTGTGACAAAAAACACTACAATAGTGTAAAATAATTAGCCTCCAATTAAAATAAATAAATTTTTTAAAGAAAAGGAAAAAAAAAAAAACTTTTGCTAGAAAGTATCTGAAAGTCTGTTCTGCCAAGTTTCCCAGAGCACAGAGCACCTCATTCCTGAGCTCCTCCCTGAACTCCTTTCAGGGGGTGTTGAACATTACCAAGTGCAATGGCCAGTGACTTGACCCTTTCAGAGCTGAATGGCGTGTACCATTCATTGATTATCAAAAACATTCGAAAACCCTAAGGAGGGAGAGACCAAGAGACTTGTACAAGGTCCCAAACAATGGCCATCCTTCTAGATCTTTAACAGCTAGTATCTCCTCTCCTGATCCTGGATCCAGGCACAGAGGACCCCTTGTCCTGCCTTATTAATCCACGCTCTTGTTTCTGGCTGAGGCTCCCAGAGCTCAGAGGACCTCTGCAGGTCAGAAGGTTGGAGTGGGCCAAGTCACATCCCCTGCAGAGAAAACCAATCAATCTCATGTCGACCCACCTGTTCTCCACAAGAGCAGCTGATCAGCCACAGCTGATAAGAAGGAGGTAATTTAAAGGTCAAATGAAGGCTGGATGTCTGTGTGCCTTCTTTCATGACAAATGTGTCTGAAACATGAGTACAGTGAGATGGTGATATTTTAAGATGAGTAGCTTATCAGGAACACTGAATTCACCCAGCCCGTGGCAGTCCCATTTTATCAAATGCAGTGTCCAGGGGTTTAAAAAGGCAGAGCAATGAAATGAAAGCAGTGGAGCCCCAGAGGGCAGGGGAAACCCAGGACACAAAATCCTGGCATCAGCTACTGGTGTTTGGACCTTGTTGCTTGGGCTTTGAATCTCAATTTGCTCATCTTTTTTCCTTGGTCATTTCCCTTTTTTTATTGAAGTCTAGTTGATTTACAATGTTGTGTTGTTTCAGGTGTACAGCAAACTGATTCATTTACATATATATGTATATATATATTTATTTTCCTATATATATTCATGTATATTGTTTTTCAGATTATTTTCCCTTATAGGTTATTATAAAGTTTTGAGTACAGTTCCCTGTGCTGTACAGTAGGTCCTTGTTGGCTCACTGTTTTATATAGAGTGGATTGTACATGTTAATCCCAAACTCCCAATTTATCCTTCCCCCCTTCCCCTCACCTTACTCATCTTTAAAATGAGGTCACCGTTTGAGCTATCATCATAATAATACTGTGAGAAGAACACATAATTGCCCCCCTGGATTTCTAATCCCATGCTGTAAAGTGCTGGAGTTGCAAGAACCCTTAGAAAGCAACTAGGAGAGAGGGTTACTGGTGGACCCCACTCTCAAAAGGACTCTTGTGTGGAATTCCAAAACACAAAAGTGATCAAATCATTACTTCTGCTCTGGTTGTCACAGCATTGAGGGGCACAGAACAATCACCAGCACCTCTTTGAAACCTGAGTGCACCAAGGAACAGTACAAAGACCATCCATTTAGGAGCCCATTTTACAAATAAGGAAACTGAAGCCCAAAGGAGTGAAGAAACTCAAAGTGAGTTTAGGGCAGAATCCAGACTAGAGTTCAGGACTCACAGGTTCTAGTTGAGGGCATCTACTACTACACAATAGAATGCTCAGTCTGTGCCTCTGTGTAACTTATTCATGCCTGACATAAAATAGACAGTGCCCTAGAAAGTAGCATCTCTTACCTTGGTTTCTACCAAAGCCAGTCTTCACACCTGTTAATAGCAGCAGCTAACATTTACTGAGCACTTACTCTCTATCAGGCATGATGCTAAGCATTTTCCTGTGTGTCATGATCTCATTTAATACTCCCAATGAGCCTGTAAGGTAGCTATTATTTTATTCCCATTTTAGACATGAGGAAACTGGCAGTTGGTTGAGTAACTTATTCAAAGCCATACAGCCAGCAAGGAGGTGAGCCAGAGTCAAACCCTCAGGGCCTATACCTAGGGGCGTATACGCAGTCACTGGGGTCCTCAGCAAGCTTGAGTTGAGGAAGACCTTTAAGCTGGAGTGTACTGACTAGACTCCTTCTGAACTAGAACCCCAATGCCTTGGCATTTATAGATACCCTTGGCCTTCCCACCTCAGTGCAATTCTTTTTGAAGAAAGGGACTCTCAGCCACCTGTTTTTTTTTGTTTTTTGTTTTTTTTCTGTTTCTTTCTTTTCAGTTTGAAAGGCCCCTGCTCTAAAATGGAGAATTGGCCCCTTGGCTTCTTTTCTCCCCAAGCTCCTCACCTTGTGTCTGAGATGGGTGAGCCAGAGACAGGGCCGACCTTCACCCAGAAATGAAGTGGACAGCCTTTTGCGTGGCCACCAGGCAAGGCTCTCAGCAAACCCGTGTCCTCTGCTGACCTGACAGGTCTCCCACGATCACTGAAGCCACCAGCAAGTTCAGTCAGGGCTCCTCAGAGCCAAAGGCCACAGTGGTTACCGCAGCTTCCCTCCCCTCCCCCTTTCCACCTGTGGCACTCTCGTCTGCAGTTCTCCAAGGTGGATGAGACAGCTGCACCCTTGGTGTGCACACAACATCTCTGGAGTCTCACTAGGTCATCATCAAGCCCAAACCCCAACCTCGGCTTTGAAAGAAACTACTTTCCACCAGCCAATTTCTGCAACTTTCATTTGTCCCTGATCTTTTCTGCCTTGACCCCCAAAATGCCAGCTCTGCACAAGGCTGCTGAGACAAAGGCTATATATAAATGCCAGGGCCTTGGCGTTCCTATTTCAGAAGCAGTCGACACACTCCTGCTTAAAGATCTCCCTCAACTCCTTAAGCTGGCTGGGGACCTGAGTGACTGGCTCTGACTAGAAAGGGCCAAAAAGGAAATGAGAGTTAGATACCCTCTTCCCTGAAACACAAGTTAGCAGGAATAACTGGGATGGCAGAGCCCACTGCCAGCTCAGTCAGTACTTCCCCAACTCCAAAGGAACCCAGGTGTCAGCTGAATCATTCTACAACCACATAACAAAATACAGTCCTGAGAAGGATAGTACAGGGTCATACTAAATGGCAGGGGAGAATGTTCATGACTGTCAAATGGAAAATCCTCTTCCAAGAAAATAGAACATTTTATTTTTATGCTTTCAAAACATATATATTTGTTCATGTACAGATAGAATATACACTTAAAATTAAAACAAAATGTTATTGTATGAACTGTTTTCTATCATGGTCTTTTATTTTTTACTTAAAGTAGAATAAACATCTTTCTGCACATATGTGTGCATAAACAGCATTAGAGTACTAGTGATTTTGTTCTTTCTTATGTCCATACTTTTGGCAAACAGCTATTGATTTTGCAGTCATATTCGACTTCTCCTTTGGGGAACATCTATCCCGCCCACCCTATTGAGGCAGAACAATCATAGTATTCCCATTCCTGCCTCCATCACTGCCACTCACCCCAGAGACTGGCACATGACTCAGGCTACCAAGCAAAGTTGTCTATTCCTCTGCACAGAGTGGATGGTTCCAGGAGTGCTCTGGCCCAGTCTGAGCCTCTAAGACTTAATATCTGAATGTTATCAGAGAGAGAGCCTTGCTATTCCGCTGGAATTTTGAGCTTAAAATATCACAATAAGCTGAGAATTGTTGGGAAATTTATTATGCTGCTTCCATTACATAGAGGAAATTGTGCCTTAGAATGAAGGCAAGACAGTGTGGAAAACAGAGCCAAAAAAAAAAAAAAAAAAGGAGAAAAAGCCCAAATGATTGAGATTCTGGATCCAGTCACACCTGAAGCTGAAGTGATTCTGAAATTTTCATGTGATCCAACAGATCTCCCCTTTAAACTCACTGAATTGGATTTCTACAACAGATATAACACATGTGTTTTCTAAACAACAACTTCATGTATGTGTGTATTACTTTTTGTGAACAATGGTAAACAACCTCACTCATTCTTGAAGCTATCAGTGTGTTCCTCAAAGCTCATTTCTCTCACTTTATAGCACCAATTTTCTACTCCATATTCCCACATATTATTAATCAGTTCCTTTTTCATATGTCAATTCAATTTAAAAATAGAGAACTAAATAAATGTATCTCCAAAGAAGACATCCAAATGTCCAACAAGTACATGACAAGTTGTTCAACATCACTAATCATCAGAGAAATACAAATTAAAACCACAATGAGATACCACCTCAGACCTGTTACAGTGGCTATCATCAAGAAGAGAAAAGATAAGTTTGGGCAAGGATGTGGAAAAAAGTGAATTCTCGTGAGTTGTTACAGGGAATATAAGTTGGTGCAGCACTATGGAAAGCAATATGGAGGTGCCTCAAAATATTAAAAATAAATCTACCATGTGATCTAGCAATTCCACTTCTGAATACATACCCAAAGGAAATGACAACAGAATATTAAGAGATCTTAAGCTTTCCCACATCTACTGCAGCATTATTACAACAGCCAAGACATAGAAACAAGCTGTGTGTCTGTCAAAGGATGCATGAGTAACGAAGATGTGGGGTGTGCATATGTCAATATGCAGCTTATTATGGTATTTTTAGCTTGAAGTTTCAGAGGAAGGGCAAGGCTCTCTCTCTCTCTGACAACATTCAGACATTAGGTCTTAGAGGCTCAGACTGGGCCAGGGCTCTCCTGGAACCACACACGTATGTATATACACACACCCACACACACTGGGATATTATTCAGTCAGAAGAAAGAAAGATGTCTGTCATTTGCAACAACGTGGATGGGCCTTGCAGACGTTATGTTCATTGAGTTAAGTCAGACAGAAAGACAAATACTGTACGATATCATATACATGTGAAATTTTTAAAAGCCAAACTCATAAAAACAGAGAGTGAAATGGTGAATACCATTGGCTGGAGGGTGGGGGAATTGGGGAGATGCTGTTTAAGGGTATAAACTTGCAAATAGTTATAAAAAAGTTCTAGAGATTTAATGCACAGTATAGTGAACATATCCAGCAATACTATATTATAATCAAACTTGCTAAAAGACTAGATCCTAATTATTCCAACTACTAAAAGCAAATGATCATTAAGTGATGAGATAAAAGTACAAATGATCACTGCAATGGCAATCATATTACAACATATAAATGTCCCAAGTCAAAGTCTTGTACACCTTACATTTTCACAATTTTATATGTCTAATGTGTTTCAATTTTTAAAAGCTCCCCAAATAAAAGGTGAACTTCCTTGAAAAAAGGAGCTATGTCTTCCTGATCCCATGATGCCTAGTACCCCAAACATTGTTCAGAGTAGGAACTCAGAAAACTCTGCCTTGCTACTCTCCATCAGCAGCTGTAGACATGCATTAAGTTTATATTTCAACTTGGGGTATAAACTGCCTTACAGCCTTCACATTATGTTCATAAGAAGAGCCCTGCATGGGATTTAAGCCTGTGGTTGTATATTAATATAGAAGAATCAAACCCAGAATCACTGAATGTTAGAATGTAAAGAAACTTTAGCCATCAGAGGTTTTCAAACCACCTCTACAAAGGCCTAGGACTGCGTATGGATGTAAACAGGCAGGAGTTTCAAAATCTGATGAGAGAAGCAAGTAGTTATGTTGAATGTGCTAACCCCATACCCCTGTTTCTACTAGAAAAACTCCCATTTAATCTATTTAAAAACTGAGAGTGCAAAAACACTCTTGTCTTTAAAAAAAAAAAAATTAGATTGCAGATCCAATCAATGCTCTTATTCTACACAAGGGCAAGGGAGGAGAAGAGCTTGCCCAGGATCCCTTGGGGGTCACTGACAGAACTGGGTTAGAACTTGGTCTCCCAATATCCAGGTCAGTATGTGCTCCACACTACTGTCTGCTTCTCCAGATCCCTTTGAGTCTCCCATCACCCAAGGCTTTTGAGAGCCCATGACAGGGACTCTCCAAGGTCCATGACCCTCATACACCAAAATCACCTATGTGTGTGTACACACATGTGCATACACACCCAGTCACTCAGTCATGTCCAACTCTTTGAACCCCATGGACTTTTGCCCACCAGGCTCCTCCTTCTGTGGAATTTTCCAGGCAAGAATACTGGAGTGGGTTGTCATTTCCTACTTCAGGCGATCCTTCCAACCCAGGGATCAAACCCATGTCTCCTGCATTCTTTGCAGGTGGATTCTTTACCACTGTGCCACCTAGGAAATCCCCAAAATCATCTTAGAGTTTATTAAAAACCCTAAAGTCTGACTACTTAAATGTACGGTCAGGTGTGGGGTTCCAGGATGGGGTTTTTAACAAGCACGCACTAAGCTCAGGTAGCACAACTCTAGAGTCCATCCAGAAGTGGAGGCTCCCGCCAATCTTCTCTGGAAATCCTATCCATCCCTACCAGCTCCCTGCCTGGCTAACCCCAGCCTCCTAGGGAATGGTAATTGAATGTCACGTGTTGAGAATAATCCTAGAAAATCCTCTGTCATCATGTTCAAGTCCCAACAGCTCAGAGTAATTAGATCTAGACAGGGGAGAGGCACAAAGGAATAGTATATTAATGCAATTGGAAGTTTCTGAGGCTCATGCAATGAGGGAGACCAGGATCAGCAAAGGAAAGCACAGCCATAAATCCCAAGTGAAGGGCAGCATGAGGGAGCCACAGTAAACCTGGAATATTCCAATCTCATTTCAGCCTCTGTCACCCTTGCTGTCTGTCCCGTCTGGTGTCCCATCAAACAAGGACATGCATACATGGTGGCAAACATGGTCCTTCGCAATGTTAAGCAGTGATGGATTTAAGAGCTCCCCTCTCCTCAACTGGCTACGTTTCAGCAACTTGGTTTCTAATAAACACTAAGAACACTTCTTCCTTCTCCAGATCTATTAACTCAGAAACCCCAGAGTGGAACCCTCAGTTCAGTTCAGTCACTCAGTCGTGACTGACTCTTTGTGACCCCACAGACTGCAGCACCCCAGGCTTCCCTGTCCATCACCAACTCCTGGAGTTTACTCAAACTCATGTCCATTGAGTCAGTGATGCCATCCAACTATTTCATTCTCTGATGTCCCCTTCTCCTCCTCCCTTCAATCTTTCCCAGCATCGGGGTCTTTTCCAGTGAATCGGTTCTTTTTATCAGGTGGCCAAAGTATTGGAGTTTCAGCTTCAACATCAGTTCTTCCAATGAATATTCAGGACTGATTTCCTTTAGGATAGACTGCTTGGATCTCCTTGCAGTCCAAGGGACTCTTAAGAGTCTTCTCAAACACCACAGTTCAAAAGCATCAGTTCTTTGGTGCTCAGCTTTCTTTATAGTCCAACTCTCACATCCATACATGACTACTAGAAAAACCATAGCTTGGACTAGATGGACCCTAAGATCTGTATTTTTTACAAAGATCCTCACTGATTTTTATGTAGCCAGCCCAACTCCAAACTACTGGGAACCCCCATACAGGTCCACATTTGAAAGCTGCTGGATACTATAAAAAAAAAATAGGGTAGAAAATGTATTAAAAAACAGGGCCTGACAGGATGAAAGAATTAGAAAGTTGCCGTCTTTTAACTACCATTGAGAAGATGATCTAGACAAGATCATCAGTATATGAAACCTACTAGGTGAAAAGTTGTCATGGTGGGAACCAGGCTGACATCATGGAGCTTAGGACAACTTGACGTTACATGCCTGGGATGTGGTAGAAAAGAAAGAACCCATTCACCATACCTGCCTATAAGGTCATCTAGCCTAAAATATTGAGTCTGAATATAATCACATTCTAGACCTAATACCACTTTATAGGAAATACTAGGGCTAAAAGAACAACTTAAATAACACTAGGAAGAAGCAATCAACTAAGTTCTTAATATGTGATCATCAACAAAAGAACCCAGTTTCTCAAACAGGCCAAGGTGATATCAACAATCAACTATTCAAGGGCAGCTATGAAACAATCTGGGAAATTTAAATGTGACTGGTTATAGGTGATATTAAGGGGTTATTATAATTATTACTAGCCATAACATTTTAAGTCATTATCAGTTAAGCTAGTTGGAAGAATTTATAGCTAAAATGACATGATTCTGGCATTTACTTTATTTATTTATTTATTTATTTTTGGCATTTACTTTAAAATGCTCCAGCTTTTCAAAAAAGTAGAGGGATAGTCAGAACAAGATTAGCAAAATGTCAATAACTGCTAAAACTGGGTGTTAAGTTTGTCTATCATTCCTTACTACATATACTTTTAAACATCTCCAATTAAAAATATATATATATTAATTCTAGGCACAGTTACTCATCTCTAGTAGGAAATGAGTCCTAGTAGGAAAAGGTAAGTGGGTGGATAAGAATGAAAAAATAAACAAGCAAATAAAAATATAATTTACTAAAGCATGAGGGGCTGCTCACTATTGCCCCATGTAAATAATGAAAACAACTCTTTAGACACTCATTCATTTTTGCTTCAAACCTTATTTCAGGCCTGATATTTAGATTCTGTAAGGTGAAAAGTAACTTGGAGTGGGGGCGGGGGCAGCGAAGAGGTGAAGTCAGCATCTAGTACAGCAACCAAATTCCGAAATTAAGGCAAAATATAAAGTACAGAATAATAATTAAGAAAAGTTAACTATGGGTTTCCTTTGCGATCTAGTGGATAAGAACCTGTCTGCCAATGCAGGGGACACGGGTTTGATCCATGTCCAGGAAGATCCCACATGCCCCGGAGCAACTAAACCTGTGCACCACAACCTCTGCAGTCCACGAACCCTAGAGTCCTTTATTGCTCTGCAACAAAAGAAGCGACTACAATGAGAAGCCCCATACACCACAGCCAGAGAGTAGCCCCTGCACAACTAGAGAAAACCCACACACAGCAACGAAGATCCAGCACAGTCAAAATAAATAAATCTTAAAAAAAAAAAAAAAAAAAAAAGTTAGCTAGATTGAGCTGTTACTCTAGGAACTTAGTATTATCTTATTAAATCTCAGAACACCTTTAAAGGTAGCTACCATCACCCCAATTTATAAAGAAATTGAGTCTCAATAAAGTCAGGTAACTCACCTGAAGTCATGCAGGATATGGGGTTGTGGCAGGGGGAAGCTGGGCCATCACAGGGCAAAGAGAGAAAATGTGCCTGGGAAGATGGAATCAATTCTTGCCTGTTCCTCACAAAAACAAGTTTAATGATGGAGAAGTCAATGTTCTTGCTCTGAACAATGGGCCACCTGAAGGCCTAAGGGGCAAATAGAGGGTTTTATTAGTACCACCAGTTTTCTTTTGTCTCTGGAAGAGGAAGGAAGCCTGACACATTTAGGAAAGTGGCAACTTCTGCAGAGGCTCAACCCCTGAGACTATTTCCTCTGTGATTTGCCTGCCCTTCAAAATCAGTTCCCACCAGAAGAGTCATGACTTTGGGGATTGAGACCTTGGAGTCAAAGAGACATGGGGCTTGACCTTAGCCCCATCACTTAGCAGCTGATGACCCAGGAGGGCATATGGTTCTTTCTAAGTCCATGAGTGAAGTGGGATGACAATTGTCCCTCACTCACAGGGTGATAACAAGGTTTTCACATCATATGTTTGACTCCATGCAGGTGATGAATGAGTATCAGTTGCTGTTGGGATGATGAAATTTCACATTCCACTGACATTTTTCCTTCTTCCAGACCCCTTGAGCTCACTGGCCAGTGAACTACAACCATAAGACACCAACACCTGGCATACAGCAGGCAGTCAATAAACATTCATGTCTCTCCCACAGGCTTATAACATTATTGACTTGTGAACATGCTCCTCAACCAACACACAAGTACGGAAGGTCAGACTGTTCTTTCAATTCTGTAGCCCCCATTGCATGCAGCAGAGCTTTAGGGATTCAACAAATGCTTCCTGAAAGACCTAAATGAACAGCAAAGGGTTGGCTGTGTCTATAGGACAGAATCACCAGGGCCCCGGGCACTTCTATAGCACAACCTCCAGTCGAGTCCATTCCTACAAGAAATACTGCAAAACCTAACCAGTCCAGTGGGGGTGGTTCAAGCCCCAGGTGACCAGAAGCAATTTCTCCCGACTCTGCAACACCCACCTCCTCTCTCCGCTCTGCCAGGCCAGGGGGTGGACACTTCCCTTCCGGTGATTTGCGATGCCTCTGCTGAGATGGAGGGAATGCAGCAGCGGTGACAGTACCTAGCGGGGACGCATGCAGCAGGCTGTCCTGCTGGAGAGATGCAGCCTGGCCACAGAGCCGAGCACAAGTTCCCCCAGGCAGGGTGTGCTGCCGCGCTGACCACAGCAATTCATCATGCTTAAAAACCTGCCCACAGGAGGGGCCCTGCACAGAGGCTGGGGAGTTGAAGCCGAAGGTTCTCAGGGAAATTCAGGACTGGGATCATTTTTTGGTTTTTTCTTTTTTCTTTTTCACCAAGCCTAAAAGGGTGGTGAGAAACATCCAATCTGCAGGATCCTGGGAGGAGCACTTATTGCGGACTAAACAATCAAAACAATGTATGAAAACTCGACCTCCCCCAAGAGACAAACTCCCTTTTTCCTACAAAGTATTTCTTCCTGTCCTTCTGCTTTAGACACCATTTTCTGTGCCAAAAAGAGAGCTCAGTTTCAAAACCCAGGTGGTCTAGCCCAGCAACTGTGTGACCTTGGGCAAATCACTTCTGCCCTCTTGCCCTCAGCTTCCTCCTCTCTCAGAAGAAAGGGACAAGCCAGATAAGGGTTCACAAAGTTAAATGATTAAGTGGAAGCAGTTTACATCTATATCTGTACCTGTATCTATACCTGTGTCTATATTGTTATTTAGTTGCTTAGTCCTGTCCAAATCTTTGTGACCTCATGGACTATGGCCCACCAAGGGCCTCTGTCCATGGAATTCTCCAGGCAAGAATACTGGAGTGGGCTCTCATTTCCTTCTCCAGGGGATCTTCCTGACCCAGGGATCGAACCTGCATCTACTACATTGGCAGGCAGATTCTTTACTGCTGAGCCACCAGAGAAGCCCCTCCCCACCCACCACACACACACACACACACACACACACACACACACACAAATATATTTATTTAATGAGTGGGCAGATGGCAATGGTACGAAGCTGTTTACACTGCCACTTGACTAAAACCCTGGAAAGGTATAACAAAATAACACAGCAAAACAAAACTATCACAAGCACATTAATTAAGGAGCTACTGAGGACTACTTCACTTCTGTGGCATTCTCCTTCACTTCCTTTCAATGGTTATCTACCCGCAAGAGCTTCCTTCTCCCAAAGAGTGAGTGGAGAGAGGTGAGAAGGAGGGGTGGGGACAGGAGGGAGAGGTGTGGGGGGATGGAGAGGGAGAAAAAGGAACCTCCTCCTTTCAATCATTTCTCAATATCCCCACAAGTAAGAAAACTGAAACTCAAGGGGTTACATAATTTAGCCTTAAGGATCTCTGTGCAGAGCAGAGACAGGATTTAAACCCAGGCCTGACTGAATGAGAAGACCCTGCTCTCTTCTTTCTCCCCCTTGCCCCTGAAATGGGGTCAGTGAGAGCCAAACAAAAAAGCACCCACCACACACACATATGGGATTCAGGGGAGAGAAAAGAAAATACATTCAGCAACTAAGCATTTCAGAGGTAGATGTCTCCCCAATGTACCTTACTCTCTCCAGTACCGTTGGTTTCTAGCACTTGCCTGCATTCTTCCCTTTGCCTAGAAATTCCCCACCTCTGACCAGGCTCTAAGGACCAGTTAAAGATTTCCTCCTCCAGGAAGTCTTGCTGATTCATCCCTCTCTGCCAGCCCTTGAAGTTTTCCCTCTACACAGTTGACAGCCCACATTACTGGTAATAAAAATATGAAGATAAGGCACAGCAGTAGTAGTTTTTATTGAATTCTAACTCTATGTCAAGCTCTGTTCTCAGTGAGTAATAGACGAAAAGTTTAATCCTTACAACAACCCTGTGAGGTGAGTAGTTTCACCCTCTTCCTCCAGCAGTAAAGTTAGGTAATTTGTCACAGGTCACAAGTTCAGAAGCTACATGGACCACATGGACAGGATTCAGACCCAGGCAAGTCCAGCCGTGGGTCATCCCTTACCATCCCCTTGCACTGCCTCATGGTCCCAAGCTTCTTTACAAACAGCCTCCTCATTTCTCATCTCATGTCAGGCTCATAGCAAACTTCAATTATAAAAGGAGAGGAATCTTAAAAGAAAGCAAAAAACCTGTTCAGTTAGGAAACTTGCCAAAGGAACATACTGGGTTCACGATCATTCTGAGAATCCAAGTCCCATGGACCCCCACCCCCATGACTGGACTTGTAATTAAGTCTTGCAACCAACACTGAAATGCCTCCCAGAGGTGGCATGGCTGGGACCAAAGATCCAGAGTTATAAGACACTACCAGGGACCGGGGTTGTGTGACCATGGAATCATGGACAATTTCCAAGATCCTGGGAAGAGGAGGCCACAGGTTCTGGGCAGCAAATGCTGACAATTCCATGCCCTCTGGTAGAAGGCATGAGGCTGCTGTGCTTAACCCAAGCCTGCATACTCCATGTATCCAATGGAGGACGGAGATTCAGTATGTGTGAGTTTCTCTTTTTCAGGAACTCTATGATCTGTGAAAGTCAGTAGTGTCATCCCCTTCTTAGAGAAAATGAAACTAAGGCTCAGAGATAGGAAGGTCTGGACCAATCAGCACAGAATCAATCAGCACAAAGAACGAAACCCAGGGTTTTTCTCCCTTTATTCTCTCTCGACCAGATATGACCCCAGAAGCACCCAGCAGGCCCAGACAGGGGACCATCACTCACTGGAGAGGTGGCAGGGAAATCCCAGCTCTCTGGCTTCTGCCTGGGCATGTCTCCAGCCTCTGTAGACAACCACACCACATGCAAGAAGGGCAGGGTGCTACCATCTGCACAGAGCCTTAATGAGAGGTCTGGGGTGTCTTGGTCGAGCTGTTAGCTGGTTCCAGCAAGCGAGCACCTTTAGCCTAATTTAATACAGGTCTTTAGCCCCCACATGGACTAAAGAAATCACCCTGAACTCCTCTCATCTGCTCTGTAACAAACAGCTTCCTTGGCCAGGGAAATATTTTTTAAAAATCCTGGCAGCAGGAAAAGAATGGAATAAATCCTGTAGGGTTTATGGGTTTGAAAGGAAAACAATCCTGTTTTGGTCTGTCTCCATATAAAACAAGATTTCTTAATGCTCAATCTCCTGGGGTCTCCTTGCTGTGGAAGCCAGGGATAGTAACCCAACTGCAAGAGTCTGGGTTGAGATGTCCATGGGCAATAAGGAAGTCACTGAGGAAAGCAGAGGAGAAAGACAATTCTTAAGTCAGTTAAAGCCCACTAACAATTAATGTCCTTTGTCAATGGAATGGGTGAGCTCCACAGGACAAGGAGTCAAAGGGAGGCTGAATTAATCTGTTGGGGACCCTGTAGCAGATCCTTTTGGGTAGAATTAAGTAGAGGCCTTCAAGGCCCTTCCAAATCTTGGGTTCCGTTCCCATGATTCTTGGAGGGCATCAGTTCAAATCACATAGATTTCAGAATCAGGACAACGCAGTTCAGTACTCGCTCTGCTATTTAGAGGCTGTATGAACTTGGGGCAAGTGTTCCTGACCTGTGAATCATGGCTGACCTTCCTCTACCTCTTTGGGTTATCAGTGGGATTGACAATGGCAGGGAGCGGGAGGCTGTACCCTGCGAGTACACAGGTCCTCAGCAAATATTAATTCCCTCCTTCCCTCTAAGGGAGTACAAGGAATTCCAAGATCCCCTGATCCTAAGATTCATAATATTTCTTAAAGTCTGATTACAAACAAAATAGGACAAGCAAAACATTGATATGGAAACCTTCTTTCCTCTCTCTCAAGAGCACTAAGGCGATCTCCTCAACCTTTGAGATGATGCCCATGTTGATTTTTATTTCCAAACTTGCAATTTGGCACCCTTCTCTAAGCTTTTTTTTCCCCCTTTTCCTTCAAGTGACAGGCTGAGCTGTTACTTTAGCCAAAAAAAAAAAAAAACCAGGCTGAAGTCTGCACCCTTCCTTCCAGAAGATAAATTATGTTGGTTTTTGCAGTGAGTGAATTGGGGCAGGAGAGAGATTTCACTAGAATAAAATGTTCTGGCTGAAGAGGTGACTTGAAGTGGATCTGCTTTGTTTGCAGAGGTTTCCAGGCCCCTTGATGCCTTAGGGTTACCACTCACTTCCAGGCAATCTAGTGTGGAGCCGGGGGTGGGGGTGGGGGGGTCGGTGCCAGAAGACATGGAGCACAGATGGCCCGGGTGGAAGGGTCCCAGCCATTGCTAAGCTTGCCTTTCTCCTCTCCCTGCTCTTGGGGACTAAGCTATAAATGGAGATAGGAAGGAATAAACCATCCTGTTTCTTCTCAGAAGAGAAACAGCCTTTAGCAGGATTGTCTGAGATGTCACACCCGAGGAGAGAGAAGGCTTCCTCTCACTGACTCAGCATCTTCCAATCAGTGCAACGCCCGCTTCGTGCGGTACAGGAGACGATTGTGGGTAAGATGCGGACATAACGTTAAATCACATTGAGTCACTTCGTGAAAAAGTTATTTCCTTTCCACCTCTCCTTAAAGCCTTCTCATTATGGAGAAGAAAGTCTCCGTTTGGTACCAGTGTGTCTTTCTAACACTCTATTGCCACTTCTTAATCATCCTTTTCAACAAAAAAAGCAGGCCCTGGCCGAGGTCCCTTAGGCAACAATATCTGCAAGAATGTAATTACTTTTTCTATTTTTGTTATATTTACTTTCACATCGCCTACTTCTTAAAGCAAGTGGTAATGGCTTCCCATTTATCGTAGTATATAAAAATCCTTTTAAAATAAATAAACGTATGCTTTTTAAAGGGGACTTATTTTTTTTAAACATTAAGTAAATAATATAGCTGGTTCCCCTATATGGCAGCAATCATAAAGCTAGGATACAAAACACTAAAACTGAAGAAATACTGGATTAGTGGGAAAGAAATACATGACATGCAACTTTTTTCCTCCTTTCTTAAATTAAATAATATATCTTGTTGCCTTGTTTTTTCCAGCTGAAATGAAAACTGAGGCTCTTTAACTTCCTTTTTCCTTTGTTTTCCCAAGGCTTCCCTAGCAACAGAGGAATCTGCAGCTGAAAAGAAATATGACTGCAACATCTTCCTTTCCCTTAGATTCTAGGTGAATGCTTTGAGCAACATAAATGCTCACTATACTCATTTCCTTATTCATCTATTTGATTAACATTTGCAGATGCCTACTCCTTTGAGTCCTTTGCCTGATACAGCAAAGAAGAAAGCCAGGTCCCTGCCTTCCCCAGGCTTCTAGGCTTGTTGGGAGGTTGACTCTAACAACACAGGCAATTGCAACGCAATGTTACAAGGACTGGAGTGGGCGAAGAGCATGATGCCTGGAGCACCAAGAGGGGCTCAGAGGGAGCTTGCTGGGCAAGGGTAGCTGCACAGTTGACCTTGAATTGCATGGGTCCCTTAATATGCAGATTTTTTTAGTAGTAAATACTACCTGTCTGTTTGTGTGCTCAGTCATGTCTGACTCTTTCAAGACCCCCCAGACTGACCTCCAGGCTCCTCTGTCCATGGATTTCTCTAGGCAAGAATACTAGGGTGGGTTGCCATTTCCTTCTCCTGGGGATCTTCTAGACCCAGAGATCAAACCCATGTCTCCTGTACTGCAGGCAGATTCTTTACCACTGAGAAGCCCAGGGAGCAAAGTAGAGAGGGGATATTTCCATATCCTGTTAATTCATTCAATAAAGAAATACTGATAGAGATTTTATTATGTGACTTCCAGGCACACTGGAAGATGGTGGATTTAGACTTTGTTCTCCAAGGACTACAACACTACACAATCCAGGACTGGTTGAATCCACCAGTATGGAAAAGTATGGATCAGAGGAAACTGGTAGATGATGAGCTATATATAATTTACACAGATTTTCAAACTGTGCAGAGTGTCAGCTCCCCTAACCTTCATGTTCAAGGATTAAATGTATATTGTTACTGTTAAGCCTATCAGCTCTAGAGTAAACAGACACAGCTCCCAATACCATCTCTCTCTTGCTAAGAGACAGTGGGCAAGTGACTTCAATCTCAGTCCCAGTCTATTAAGTAGAGATAATCATGTTATCTTTTCTTAATAATATGGAGAGGATTAAATGAGACAATGACTATAAAATCCTTTAGCATGCACCCAGCACATAGTAAATGCTCAATAAAGGCCAAATAATTTCTTACAGCATCTTTCATCCAAATACTATCTCTTACATACACCACATACACACACACACACACACAATTTTATGCAAATATCCCTGCCTGAGCAAATTCTGTGTGAAAAGGCAAAGAGAAGTTAAGAATGTTCTCAATGAACAGTGTGGAGATTCCTTAAAAAATTGCAAATAGAACTGTCTTATGACCCAGCAATCCCACTGCTGGGCATACACACCAAGGAAACCAGAATTGAAAGAGACACGTGTACCCCAATGTTCATCGCAGCACTGTTTATAATAGCCAGGACATGGAAGCAACCTAGATGTCCATCAGCCGATGAATGGATAAGAAAGCTGTGGTACATATACACAATGGAGTATTACTCAGCCATTAAAAACAATACATTTGAATCCGTTTTAATGAGGTGGATGAAACTGGAGCCAATTATACAGAGTGAAGTAAGCCAGAAAGAAAAACACCAATACAGTATACTAACACATATATATGGAATTTAGAAAGATGGTAATGATAACCCTGTATGCGAGACAGCAAAAGAGACACAGGTGTATAGGACAGTCTTTTGGACTCTGTGGGAGAAGGAGAGGGTGGGATGATTTGGGAGAATGGCATTTAAACATGTATACTATCATGTAAGAAACGAATCGCCAGTCTAGGTTCGATACAGGATGCTTGGGGCTGGTGCACTGGGATGACCCAGAGAGATGATATGGGGAGAGAGGTGGGAGGGGGGTTCAGGATTGGGAACTCATGTACACCTGTGGTGGATTCATGTCAATGTATGGCAAAACCAATACAGTATTATAAAATAAAATAAAAATAAATAAATAAATAATGAACAACAACAACAAAAAAGAATGTTCTCAATGACTTCCCTGGCAGTGCCGTGGATTTGACCCCTGGTTGGAGAACTAAGATCCTGCCTGCTACATGGCATAGTTGGGGGAAAAAATGAAAGTGTTCTTAGAGCACACGGCAGATCTAGGACAATACTAAGGAAAAATACTTTCTTGCTTCAGATCTGATAGTATTTCCTTAAGCACAATTTGGTCTGGAGGAAGAATCCTGAGTTTGTAGTAGAGTTGATTACCAAGGTCAAGATGAAGAAATTCAAAAGAAAGAGGAAACAGAGTGCTTCTCAGTTGCCAGTGAGTGGGGGGAGGGGGGAAGCACCTGAAATCATGGTAAATAACCAGGTAATAAATGTTAGAAGCAGAAAAATAAGATCGAATACTCCCTCCTTAGCTTAGAAAGACTTCCAGATTCCATTAGAAAGCATGAGGAACTGGAATGGGTATTTGTGAATGCACAGTCTGTGATGAAAGCTAGAACTATTGAGGGAAATCAAAATATCTCATTTTTATAATGCTTTCACGCTTATGAAGCAGATTCACATGCTTCCAGTCCTCACAATGGTCCTAAGGGGTAGGTAGTATCATTAGCTCCATTCATAATAAATGGAGACCTGAAGGGGGGAGAATGGACTTGGTGTGCCCAAGGTCACCTGGGGGCTAAGCAAAAGTGCCAGGGGTCCAAGCCAGGCCTCCTGAGTCTAGGGGTTTATGAACTTTTTCTACAAAGGGCCAGAGAGTAAACACTTTAGGCATGTGGGCTGTGCCATCTTTGTCACAAATGCTCAACTCTGCCCTTGTGGCATGAAAGCAGCCATCAGTTCAGTTCAGTTCAGTTGCTCAGTCCTGTCCCACTCTTTGTGACCCCATGAATCTCAGCACACCAGGCCTCCCTGTCCATCACCGATTACCGGAGTTCACTCAGACTCATGTCCATCGAGTCGGTGATGCCATCCAGCCTCTGTCGTCCCCTTCTCCTCCTGCCCCCAATCCCTCCCAGCATCAGGGTCTTTTCCAATGAGTCAACTATTCACATGAAACTCAGAGTATTGGAGTTTCAGCTTCAGCATCAGTCCTTCCAATGAACACCCAGGGCTGATCTCCTTTAGGATGGACTGGTTGGATCTAAGCAGCCATAGACCTACATAAATAAATGGAAGTAGCTGTATTTACAAAAGAACTTATATTTGAATTTCATATAATTTTCATGTGTCACAAAATATTATTCTTTCAATTGTTTTCAACCTTGTTAAAAAATGTAAGAGCTGTTCCCAGCCGGCGGGCCACACAAAACCAGGCAGTGGAGCAGATCTGACCTGCAGAAGGCATCTTGCCAGCTCCTACCTAGGAGACCTCAGAGATGAACGAGACATAACCTCTGCCCTCCAGACCTGAGAGAAGAGGATGCATAATCAATTCTCCTCCTACAGAATTCATTTCAGTTAAATTTTGGTCACTGTGTATAACTTCCACGACACTTGCCTCAGCTGCAGAAAATTTCTATTATTTAATCCTTTTTGTTCATCAACTCATTTTCCTTACTTCCATAAGCTTATTTTTTAATATTATAACATTTTTATAAACAGAAAACCCATATTACTGGCCAAAATCAGAAGATGAACCAAAATAAAAACCATGTAATTAAATGAGTGCTATTAAATTCTAGCTACCTACAACCACTCTGGGCCTGAGGCCTGCTCTGTCCCCTGCCGTTATTTCAAAATGAGAAACTGGTGAGTGGCAAAAAAGGGTAAAGACATAGCAGCACCAACATGAGACCTTCTTGGTATAATCAGAAATACTGAGGTGGAAACAGTTGCCTTACCACACACTTCATTTCCACATCTTTGTCCGTGTAAAACCATATTCCCAGACACCAGGCCCACGAAGCCCAAAGTCTGGAAACTGCTCTAACACAAGCCAAGTGCCCTAGGTTTGTACAAGCAAGAGAGAACCATGCAGACGGAGTGCAGGAGAAACTATAGAGAGGACATGGTCTTTTTCAGCAGGACTTTGAATGATGTCTAACATTTCATTAGCCATCAAATTCAGAAAGAATACTTTTGACCCACTGGACAAAAAAAAAAGTAAAGAAAGATGGAACAAAAGAGATATGACTTCTAAGCTATGAAGGGCCTGGAATAGCATGCCGCAGGCTGTGGATACCAGACTTCTTGTTTTCTCAGTGTTCCCCAAATCAATGGATGCTCGAGGCTATATGTTTAGGTTCTTCTCTGAGAGGGAGATAAGGAGATTGGACCAGGGTTTCTAGAGAAGACCCATAGGATCAGAGAGAAAATGAGGACTGATGGCTCTTGACTTTTGTACCACTGAAGACCCATTTCTCATTTACCTTTGTGCATTCCTGGCTTCAAAATGTTTCAATGACTTAAGTCCTGAATGATTTAAGTCTCAGTGATTGTCCTTCTGTTTGCTTAACCAATGACATACATTCTTGCTAGTTACCATGACAGATCAGTATTGACCATACTGAGTTGCCCTAGTTCCAGCCAAAGTGAAGGGAAGTAATTGGGGTGGTCTCATTTGGGTGACTGTGTCTGGCTTCAGATTAAGTGCTCTCAATGCTCAATCCTGCTGCCCTGTACTGAGACCACACATACCAATGGAGGGCCAGTTCTCCAAGGCCACCAAATGTATTATATGCACAGAACTGGCCCAGGACTGGAACGGCACTGATGGTAATTTTTAAAGAGAAAGAAAGAAGAGGGTATCAGATGCTCAGTTGCTTGCTCTCACTTCCATTTGGAAACCCACACATAAATATGGGAACTGTTCTCCTTTACAGACTGCAATATAATCACAGAGAAGCAAATGCAGTTTGCGGGAGCTGTCTCCCACCTGCAGTGCTCCCAGAGTGCTCGATAACTCGATAACCTCACAACTGGTTGGTGGAATAACACTGTAAGGTGGTGTGGCTGCAATGCAGCTGCAGAAAACACCTAGCGGGGCCTCTCCTGGGAGCCCCATGGAAGCAGCAGAACTGGCCCTCAGCAGAACCATCAGAGAGACCTGGCCCATCCTTTGCCCCCTTAGTTATCATCACCATGCAGTGCATACAGGGCTTTGAGGCTTGCAGACAGTTCACCTTATCTCACTGCATGCGCACATTCCCCAGCGCGAGAAGGGGGACAAGACAGCTGAGACCCTGTGTCTTCCGTGAGACGACTCCAAACTTCCACTCCCTAAAATGACCTCTCCTGACCCAGCCCACCTACCTGACATTCACAGCTTCCTTTACAGCATGGAAGATGGTCTCCAAAAAATAAAAAATGGTTCAAATTCATTGTGGCCTTCCCACGCTCTAGCAGATACTTTCTGTGTGCAAGCCCCCACATTTTCAAGTCTGTGTTAATTTCTAACTCAACTTGGCCCAGCTTGCCTTAGCCCTCATTAAGCTGCTCTTGAACATTTGTGCAGTTTGGCCTTCACTTTATTCTTATCCTTCATTCCTCACTGCTCTCCTCCATACCCTCTGCGGAGACCCACAGGCCATCTCCCAAGGGAGTTCTGCCCCTACTCCTGGCCCCAGGTAAGCTTACTCTCTAGCACACCCTCTTCTCATTGGTCTACCATTCACCTATCTCCAAAGTCTGAATTCCACCTCCTCCAGGAGCTCAGACAGGAAAGAATCTGCCTGCATTGAGGGAGACTCAGGTTTGATCCCTGGATTGGGACGATTTCCCTGGAGAAGGAAATAGCAACCCACTCCAGTATTCTTGCCTGGAGAATTCCATGGACAGAGAAGCCTGACAGGCCACAGTCCACAGTGTTGCAAAGAGTCAGACACGACTATCAGTGGCTATCACTTTCACTTTCCAGAAGCCAACAAGTCCCTCTGGAGTGTGCTCACAGCTGTGGTGCTGCCCTCTTCATGGACCTCATCCTCCCTTCCCATGTTACTGGAGTCCACTACATTCCCAGGACAAGCTCCAGTACCTCTCCCAGGAGAAATGTTGTGTGACTGAAGAATTCGCTCCTCAGATTAGAGGGTGAACACAGGTTTAGGAGGCACAGATCACCTTGACTCTAGTAGTGTGTCATCTTTAGATGTCATCTTTAGATTACACTTGACCATGAATGATGAACTGTCCAAACTTTAGCTGTAAGAGGCCCAGAATACACTCCTCAGGGGTTGTTGGAGGATTAATTGACATAAGGCACACCAAGCTCTTAGCATATTCCTGGAGCAAGAACAGCATTTAATAGGTGATACCCATTGATATCAAGGGCTTCCCTGGCGGCTCAGTGGTAAAGAACCCACCTACCAATGCAGGAGACAAGAGTTCGATTCAGGAGCTGGGTCAGGAAGATCCCCTGGAGAAGGAAATGGCAGCCTACCCCAGTATTCTCACCTGGGAAATCTCACGGAAAAAGGAGCCTGGTGGGCTACAGTCCATGGAATTACAAAGAGTCAGACACAACTGAGCAATTGAACACACATGAATGAACCCAAAGACGTAGACCTAGAACCTCAACTTTATGCCAGGTCCTGAAATAGGCACTGGAGATTCTGCAGTTGTTCAAATAGTGTCTGCTTCATATCTGAATTATTTTATGTAAGTCTTATCTACCCAATTAATGGTGCTACCATTTATTTACCATTTACTATAGCAATAAAATAACACATGCCTTGTGCTGAACAGTTTATATTAGTTATCTCCTATAATCTTCACAAGGTTACTCTATAAACTGGACACATTTACTAGACTGGGAAACAAGGCTAGAAAGATTTAACTAACTTGCCTAAGGTCACACAGCTAGTAAGGGACCACACATGATCACACATTATCTGACTCCAAAGACTGATATAACCTCAACATCAAGCTCTCTCCTCATCTCTAAGAACTTGCTATTGACTTTCTCCCATTCTCACAGTGACCTCTGTTACACAGGGCTTAACACTTTAGGTTACCATCAACTTAAATGTGTATCTATAAAACCCTTAGGGGTAGGACAGATCAGATCAGATCAGCCACTCAGTCGTGTCCAACTCTTTACGACCCCATGAATCGCAGCACGCCAGGCCTCCCTGTCCATCACCAACTCTGGAGTTCACTCAGACTTACATCCATCAAGTCAGTGATGCCATCCAGCCATCTCATCCTCTGTCGTCCCCTTCTCCTCCTGCCCCCAATCCCTCCCAGCATCAGGGCCTTTTCCAATGAGTCAACTCTTCGCATGAGGTGGCCAAAGTACTGAAGTTTCAGCTTTAGCATCATTCCTTCCAAAGAAATCCTAGGGCTGATCTCCTTCAGAATGGACTGGTTGGATCTCCTTGCAGTCCAAGGGACTCTCAAGAGTCTTCTCCAACACCACAGTTCAAAAGTATCAGGTACCAGTAAATAGGTTTCAGAGAGATAAAAGGAGTGGGAGTGAGGGGTAGGCAAGAGAACTTGTTTTCAGGTCAACTCTTCTTCATCAACCACCTGGCATTCAATGTGTGGACCAAATGAGTAACTAGAAAGAGGAAGCCCAAGGAAGCACTGGACTGGAGACCCTGAGTGGTTAAAAGAAACCTAACAATTCAAGGGATGGGGAAAGTGGGCAAAACAAAAAATGAGGCAGAGGAGAACCAGAGCAGAGCCTCACATTAAGTGAGAACAGCTGCTTTGAACCTTTCTTGCCCAATCACCCTCTTGTTTTATAAGAGGCAAACCTCCTGGCCTCAGGTCTGTCATTACTAAAACAGGGTATTGAGAGTCCACCCTGCCAGGCTTGGTGGATCATAGGGAGACCCCACAAAGATTCCTCAAAGTGCTTTGAAAAAAGTTAAAGAAGGTATATTTTCAGGGTGATTTTTAAAAATTTCTTTCTTGGAGGGCTATAACTGTGATGTGATGTGTTATGATGAAAAACGCACCACCTAAATGGTTTAGATGGTGCATTTTGATAGCTCTGTTGGTAAAGAGTCTGACTGCAATGCTGGAGACCCCAGTTCAATTCCTGGGTTGGGAAGATCCACCTAGAGAAGAAATAGGCTACCCACTCCAGTATTCTTGGGCTTCCCTTGTGGCTCAGTGGGTAAATAATCCACCTGCAATGTGGGAGACCTGGGTTCAATCCCTTGGTTGGGAAGATCCCCTGGAGAAGGGAAAGGCTACCCACTCCAGTATTCTGGCCTGGAGAATTCCATGGATTGTATAGTCCATGGGGTCACAAAGAGTCAGACACAACTGAGCAACTTTCAAATGGTTTAGGAAGCAGTGTTTGCATCCTGTTTTGCTTCTTGGGGCTGTTTTACTACTTTGAGTAAACTCCGTCACTTCCTGGAGTCTATTTGTTCCTACTTATAAACCAAGGATAAGAACTTCGATGTCTTGGGTTGGCCTGAGTGATAAACATGAAGATGTACACATTAGCCCATTGTACGGATGGGTCATCATATGAGTCTGGGGTTTCTACAACTGTGTTCTGTTCATTTGTTAAATTCATTATATAAATAATAAATAATAATATAAATAATAAATCCTCCCTTATAGCCCTCCTAATAGAAGACAGCATGATTCACCTTAAATGATCCAAGTTTTGGGGGTCAGACTTAGAGTCTCAACTCTATCCCTTACTAGCTGCAGGGGCTGAGCTACTATGACCTTTTTCCTGTATATTTAAAACAGAAACTAAAACACTACTTCATTCCTCTCCTTTAAAATGAAGATATCATGTAGATAAAACATTTACTAAGCACCTATGTATGTAATCATTTCTTATCAAGGAGCTTATATGAAAGAAAAATTATATGAGAGTCTTTGAGTCAATTTTTTCCACACTTGTTAAATCTCAAGAGGGCTTCCCTGGTGGCTTAGACAGTAAAGAATCTGCCTATAATGCAGGAGACCCAGGTTCGATCCCTGAGTCGGGAAGATGCCCTGGAGAAGGAAATGGCAACCGATTTCAGTATTCTTGCCTGGAGAATCCCATAGACAGAGGAACCTGGCAGGCTACAGTCCATGGGATTGAAAAGAGTTGGACATGACTTAGCAACTAAATTATTAAATCTCAAATCTCTCAGGACATAGAATGAGTCTGGGAGCAACCTTGCTCTCAACCAAAGGATTGGCTGGAAACTGGAGATCTCCTCTTGCCCTAAATGGCCAAAAGACAAGAACGGATTTTCTGATCCCAGAGTACATGTTTTGTTGATGCACTAATAACCCAAGCACTGGAAATTCAGGTCAGGGATTTGGGGGGAAACTGAAGAAACTGCCAACAGCCTTTTGAGAACCCAATGTTAGACATGAAGTTTTAAAACAAAAAACGACCGCTTGCTTCTGAAAATCAGAAGAAAACTGCCTTTAATGAGCGGCAGCAACCAGGATCCCAGGAGAGTAGAGAAATGATATTGTGTTTTTATCTTGCACTGTTGGCTTTGGAAAGTGGCTGGAGGCCTCAAAGGCTCATATCTCCAATCTCAAAGGCAGCTGTCAGCTAACTGCTCAAAGGCAAACACTCCAGGGTCTCTGAGAGCCCTGCCTGGGCCTCTGAGATGTTACCAAGAGGAAGGATGGACACAGCCCTCAGGAAGCGCAGATCACACTCACAGGCTAAGCATCATGGTGGAAGGGGAAGAGTGGTGGTAATAGCAATTATAATAATAATCCAGCGCATTCTCTGTGCCAGGATATGTTTCTGTTTTGTGTGCATGACTACACAGTCTCCCAATGAGGTGGGTATTGTTACCATCACCATTTTACAGATCAGGAAACCAAGGTTCAGAGATATTAAGTAGCTTTGCCAAGGTCACACATTAGCAAGTAGCAAAGCCAGGATTTAGACGCAGAAGCCCACATTCTTAGTCATTGTAACCACCATCTATGTGGGTATCAATTGAGTAAGATTTACCTTTTGAGTACAAGTTTTTCTCTCTAGAGCATTCCACGACCAACCACACTGAAGATCTCTTGAACCTAGAAGCCTAACCCCTCCTAAGATGCTAGAATGTCCTCTGCACTCATCATCACCCCAAATCTGCTGTCATGTCTTCAATTACACATGTTAACTACCTTCAAGGCAGATCCACCACCTTTTAAGAGCTTTGGTTACAGGAAATCCTACATTAAGCTGAAACATGGTCCTCTGAAATGTCTACCCACTGGGCTTATTTCTGCCTTTTAGGGTGGCAAGAACAAGTTCAACACTTCTTCCACTTAACAGTCCTCTAGGTACTGAGGAGACAATTTTGGTCCCTTGGAATATACCTTACAGGAGTGGTCGCCTCCTGCCACGCCTTTAAAAAAGAAAAAAATTAAGCACTTATTTACTAGTTCACACTCTTAGTAAACATTCCCTGAACACTCAGCATAGATCAAACACTCTGCTATCTATGCGCTGAGGAAACAAGGGAGCTTAAATTCTCAGAAAGAAGATAAAACTATACATAGATCATTATATACAAGGTAGAAAATGATGAAAGCATAGGAATACCTGGAGGGGTGCCACACAGGTTCCGACAAGAGATCTTTTTCAGCTAGGTCATGTGTGAAGACAGCCTAGAAGAAAACCATCAGAGCCTTGTCTGGAAGAATAAGAAATATTACTGACCATCTGCTGTTCCAAAGACCTGGGTGGTCAGAGGGTCCTGGTGTGGTAAGGAAATGAGAGTACTGGTCTTGGGATGGATCTGCTGTCCTGAAGTGCTCCCTCCCTCTCTCTCTCTCTCTCTGAACCTTATTTTCCTCTTCTGTAAATTGGAAGTAGTAACACTTAACCCTGACTATCCCCACATTGCCATAAGGATCAGGTGTCAGGGTTTTGAAATAAGATGATAATAAGGGTAAAGTGCCCTGGGTGTGCAAGGAACTGATAAACCCTATTTCCTGTTTGAGGATTCCTCTGACTCTTCTACAGTTTGGTGAGAGCTGGAGGTATCAGAAGTTATGTGCTTTGGTGAGAATGCCACTGAAGGGTTTCTATGCCACTGAAGGGAGCAAAAGAAGAAGGAAGAAAATGGAAAGGATGGAGTTGGCCTAAGCAAGACATGACAACCAAATCACAGCCTCACTTCCTCAGCACCATCTCATTACAGAATAATCCTATAAGGCGTGATCAAAGAAAGGATCAGCAGCTCAAACATATTATCAGCCACCTAAGCCTTTAGAGGAGAAGGCCTACTGAGAGATTAAGACACTTAGGACCTGTCTGAGAGGTTTCCCTGCAGTTAGAGTTTCACTAATTGACATCCAAGCATCAGCAGCCATTCCATCTGACTCATTATTACTACCACATGAGAAAGAAGCGCCCACACACACACACAGAGTCATGGTCCGGAAGCAGAGAGCAGAGGGAGGTACATGAGATTTTCTTCAAGGCACACAAGACATGCTTCTGCCTCTAGTCAGGCTACAAGGATGCACCCTTGGGTTAGGTGCAAGTTGCATGTCCACATGGCCAATCAACCATCAACAGGCACTTATGGAGAACTACATGAATCAGGGCTCTTTCCAGTGTAAAGGGAAGAGAAATGCAGCTGAAACTGGCTTAAGCACAAAATAAATGGATTGGTCCATTTAACTAAAGGGGCAGAGGAGATCACAGTTTGAGGCTAGCTCAATGCAGGTGCTCAAACAGTATTATTGGGAATCCGGCTTCTCTCCAACTCTCTGTTCTGATTTCCTCAGTACTGGCTTCATCTTTTTTGTTTCCTTTTAATAGGAGTGGGGGGAGGGTGGGAAGGGGTGTGGGCTCTCCAATTTACATCCTCAAGGCATTAGGTCTAACTCATTATGATTGGATAGATTTGAATCATATGTTTATTCCTGAGCAAGTCACTGTTCAGGGACTGGAGTAGATTGATTATACAGTCCTGTATCAGGCTCTCCCACTCTTGGATCTTGGGATAACTCCACCTAAACCACCTGGAGTGACAGTGGGTGAAGTGACGGGGTATTCCTCAAGCAAAATTCAGGTACTGATACCAGAAAAGTGAATAGATACCAGCGGGGCAAAAACAACAGACACCTATTATCAAAACTCCTCCTGGCACAAATCCACACAACACAGCCACGTTTTTGTTATCAAGGAAACTATTATCTAGTTGAGAGGAAGTTGTCACATGTAAAATTAATAGAAAACCTAATTGATTATAACAACCTGAAGTGTACAATACAGAGCATCAGTCTAAGAAGTGATGGTGGGATTTTAAAGTGCAGGCTTGGAACCAAACCCCAGTATGACCAATTACCTGCTGTAACTGAACACTTGATCTCTCTGTGCCTTAAACATTATCCCTCTGTAACATGGGGGCAATAATAGAGTATCCTCCACAATGTTATTGTGATAACTTAATGAGAGAGTTTATCAGGAGGATGAGCAGAGCGCATGTTATATAGTAAAGAAATCTTGTAGGATTTCATTCATTCATTTAATGCTTACGATGTGCCAACAGTGACCTATAGGCTTTGGCAATATAGGAGAGAAGAAGAAAGTTCCTATTATTGTGGTGCTTACATTCTAACATGAAAAGGTAAATATGTAAATGAGCAAAAAAATTTAGATGAGGCTAAGTACTAGGAAGAAAAAAAAGAGTGATAATAATGGGGGAGAGGGACTTCAGAAAGGATGGTCAGGGAAGGCTTTATTGAGAAGGTAACATTTTAACTAAGATATGAATAAGGAAAAAACAAAGCACAGGAAGATCTGAGTTCAAAGACATGTGGAAAAACATCCATAGCTTGGTGAGATAAGGAGAGAGAGGCAGGAAATGTGGTCAGAGAGGGAGGTCGGGCTGACCATGGTAAGTCCGTGGTGAGGAATTGTATTTCATTCTAAGAGCAAATGGAATTCAGTGTGAAGATTTAATATTTTAAAGATTACTCCACTGCTGTGTAAAGAATGAACTATGAGTTGGATGTAAAAGTAGAAATAGGAGCTAGAAAAGAAAAACTGCTTGAGGGAAGAGAAGAGGCAGAAAAGTAACAAAGGCTAATCCCTGAGGAAAGCATCAGGTGAGACAGACAGAAAGATGGGCCCAAAAGTGAGCGCGTTAAAGAAGCCAGACACGTAATACAAAGTGGCTGTGGGACACTGTCAGGGGCTCCCTATTGCCTCCTGGCTATGAAGAAGTAATTTGTATCTGACAAACCCTCCTACTGAGAACAACTATGAAAACTGGATCAAAAATAAAATCAGAAGTTGGAAGGCATTGGGAAACAAGGCAACTGTGCCTTGAAGGGCCAGAGGAAAGGAAACATATTGAAGTGGGTCCTAAATTAGTGCTTTCTCCACTCATTGTATTTTCTGATACTCACTGCAGGACAAAAAAGGCAAAACAGAAAACAGAGGCCTAGCAGTTCCACTGGGCTGAAGGGACAAACAAAACATTAGTTGCAGGCAGCCAGAAATTACAGTTACAGAAGAGCCAATATCCTAGTAAAAGGAACCCCAGAAGAGTGAGCTGCATGTTTTGCAAGCAGTTTCTGTTGTGGTTGTTCAGTCTCTGAGTCATGTCCAATCCTGTGCGACCCCCTGGACTGCAACACGCCAGGCTTCCCTGTCCTTCACCATCTCCCAGAGTTCACTCAAACTCATGTCCATTGGATCGGTGATGCCATCCAACTATCTCATCCTCTGTCACCCTCTTCTCCTCCTGACATCAATCTTTCCCTGCATCAGGGTCTTTTCCAATGAGTTGCCTCTTTGCATCAGGTAGCCAAAGTACTGGAGCTTCAGTTTCAGCCTCAGTCCTTCCAATGAGTATATAGGGTTGATTTCCTTTAGTATTGGGTTTCTCCATACATTTGCCAAATTCTCAGATGCACATGTCTGTGTTGAGAGTCTGAGGAACCAAGCAAATCTAGCTGATAACCTCCTCTAGGAGGTGAAGCTCATTTTCCAGTCCTTGAGTAAGAGCTGGACTTAAGGACAGAGTTACTTCCAAAGAACAGAAGATAAGAACAAATAGTGACTCCGCAGTGCAGGAACCTGCCAGACACTGCCTTACCCAAATGATCAAGGTTAACACCCACAGTGATAAATCATGGTGATATCAGGTACCTGGTGATATCACATGGCAAGAAGGGCACTTCACCACGCTGATATTCTTCCAAACACTCATGACTTCAGTCTAATCATAAGAATAAACTAAAATCATTCAAACTCAAATTGAGTGACATTCTCCAAAATACCTGACCAGGACTCTTCAAAACTGCTAAGGTCATGAAAAACAAAGGCTGAGAATCTGTCACAATTCTGAAGGATTAAAGGGACGTGATGACTAAATATGCGGTGGTATCCTAGACTGGACCCTGAGACAGTAAACAGATGATCAGGGGAAAAAAATGAATTGGAAAAATCTGAATAAATCCTATAGTTTAGTTATTCATAATGTACCAATATTTACTCCTTAGTCCTGACAAATGTACCGTGATATGTAAAGTATTAACATTAGGGAAAACTGAGTGAAGGGCATATGGGAATTTTCCATAAATCTAAACATAAAACAAAAAGAATGATAGTGATGGGAGATACCATGGGGAAGATGGTCAGGGAAAGCTTCATTACAAAATAAAATTAAAAGACTGGTTTTGAAGAAGCACCTGCAAAGAGGTTTAAAAAAAAAGTGAAGCAATGATTTTAGCAGTCCCATAGATTTGGGGAAACAAAAGTTGGAATTTAGGGCCCATCAAAGGGAAGGTACTGGTTTTCAGCTGAGACCCTGTAGGCTATACCCAAGGATAAAGGGAATCAGAACAGAAGCCCCTCACAAAGCCTGAAACACAGCTTCAGATCACCTCAACCCACAGCTGGATCAAGGTGAGCTGTCCAAACTCTGTCAGCCACAAGGAAATTCAGTCCTTTCTAGAAGATAACGTGATTCAAAGCCACTATAATTTTTCATAGACAATTTAAGGTGTTCACTTCAAAAATACCAGGCATGGCATTATACAGGCACAAATGACCTAAATTCAATTTTAAAAATACCAGGCAACAGAAACAAAGTAATAGATAACCCAGATTTCAGAATTATCAGACAGGAACTGTAAAATAATTATGATTAATATCTTCCAGAAAATAGGGGAAAAGATGGAGAATTTCTTCAGAGAAGTGGAATCTATTTTTTAAAAAGAAAAAAAGAAGTAAGTGGAAATGCCAACCTGAATATTAAAACAATTGAAATTAATTCAATAAATAAGTACAAAACAAGATTAAACACAGTAATGAGAAGATTAATCAAGAGAGTAGAAAACATCCAGACTGATGTGGAGAGAGGAGAAAGAAGAATGTAAAAATGCAGAAATAAGCATGAGCAACATAAGGCATATAATGAAAAGATCTAACATGTGAAACTGGGATTCTAGATGGACAAGAGAAAGTAAAGAAGCAATAATTAAATACTGACTATTGATGAAATACATCAAGACACAAATTTAAAAGACTTTGAGCTTCAAGCAGTATACTCAAAAAGAAAATCTAAAGAGATGGGGGAGGAAAGGGAAGCCTCCTACACTCTTGGTGGGAATGTAAATTGGTACACCCACTGTGGAGAACAGTAAGGATATTCTTTAAAAAACTAAAAATAGAGTTTCCATATGATTCCACAATTCCAATCCAGGGCATATATCCAGAGAAAACTGTAATTCGAAAAGATCCATGCACCACAGTGTTCATTGCAGCACTGTTTACAATAGCCAGGACATGGAAGCAGCCTAGACGTCCACGGACAGATGAATGGATAAAGAAGCTGTGGTACACACATACAATGGAATATAACTCAGCCATAAAAAAGGAATGCAATAATGCTATTTATAGCAGCATGGATGGACCTAGAGATTATCATCCTAAGTGAAGAAAGTCAGAAAAAGAAAGACAAACCCATATGATATCACTAATATGTGGACTTTAAAATATGGCATATATGAACTTATTTATGAGTCAGAAACAGACTTACAGACACAGAAACCAAGCTTATGGTCATCAAGGGGGTAAGAGGAGAAAGGAATAAATTAGGAGTTTGGAATTAACAGGCACAAACTGCTATATATAAAAAACAGATAACAAGGTCCTATGGTATAGCTCAGGGAACTATAGTCACTATCTCATAATAAACTGTAATGGAAAAGAATATATATAATATGTCTAAATCACTTTGCTGTGCACCAAAAACTAACCCAATATTGTAAATCAACTACACTTAAATTTAAAAAAGAAAGAAAGAAACCAATTGTAGGGAACCACTGCGATGTAAGGCAGACAGAATGAACAATACACTTCCAAATACCTTAAGGATTTAATATTTTAACTAGAAAATATTTTGAACTGAATAATATTGAAAATATAACAATTTGTGGGATGCATCTAAAGTAGAAATCAGGAGAGAGTGCAAAGTTACATATATGTATGTATATTAAATGCATACATAATTAGAAAATAAGAAAAGTTAACACTCAATTATATAAGCATCCATTTCAAGAAGCCAGAAAAACAAGCAAATTAACCCCCTACCAAAAAAATGAATAAGTTGAGAGGAAGAAAAAAAGAATAGAAAACAAATTTATAATATAGAAAAAAATTAAAGCTGGCTATTTGAAGGGGCTAATAAAATTGCTAATACCCTAGAAAGAGGAATCAAGAAAAAAGAAAGTACAAACTACCAATATAATAAAGACATCACTACAGACTCTATAGACTAAAAAGATAAGAAGATGACAGAATTTTATGCAATTTAATGTGAAAATTTACCTAAAATGGCCAAATGCCCAGGGAAACACAACTTATTAAAACAGATACAAGGATAAATATACAGTCTTAACAGTCCTACACCTATCAAATAAATTGAATCCATAAATTAAAACCTTCTACTAAGAAACCACCAGGCCTAAATGGCTTCACCAATGAACACTTCTAAACATTCAAAAAAGAAATAACACCAATCTTACACAGATATTCTAAAGAAAAGAAGAAACATTCACAACTCGTTAATGAAGCTACCACAATCTATACCAAAACCTGAAGAAGACATTTTTAAAAAGGAAAGTTTCAGGTCAGTTCCGCTTGTGAACAAAGATAATTTTAATTAGACAAAAACAAGCAAATTAGAAGCAATAGAAATTAGAACAATATTAATATATTCCCTTTGGTACATAATGCCTGGGAGGGGATATGAGGCAGGCAGATTATGTTCTCTGTCTTGATATGGATAGCTTACTTTTTTTCCTCAATATCTTTTTTGTTTTTAATTTGGAGGATAACTGCTTTACAATTTTGTGTTGGTTTCTGCATTACATCAGCATAAATTAGCCATAGGTATCCATATATCCCAGAGAAGGCAATGGCACCCCACTCCGGTACTCTTGCCTGGAAAATCCCATGGACAGAGGAGCCTAGTAGGCTGCAGTCCATGGAGTCGCTAAGAGTCGGACACGACTGAGCGACTTCACTTTCACACATTGGAGAAGGGAATGGCAACCCACTCCAGTGTTCTTGCCTGGACAATCCCAGGCTGCTCTCTCAACTTGTCCCGCCCTCTCCCTCCCCCACTGGGTCTACAAGTCTGTTCTCTATGTCTGTGTCTCTGCTGCTGCCCTGCACATAGGCTCAACTGTACCATTTTTCTAGATTCCATATATATGCATTAATATATGATATTTGCTTTTCTTTTGATAGCTTCCATTTTGTTAATTGTTTGTGTACTACACACACACACACATATCTGTTTTCCCCATTTTAAACAGTTTTTAAAGATGCAGTACAAGAATCTCTTTCCATCTCCTCCTCCCTTCAGGCAACACTGTGTAGGCTCTTCTTGTTTTACTGTTTGCCATAGTTTCTAGCACTGAGAAGGTACTTAAAAACTTGTTAAAAACTGAAAGAACCAACCTTTGGTGAAACATGTAAAACCACAGCACTGTGTCACATGCACAGCCAGTGTTCAAACTGCATGTCCTTTTAAAATGAATGAATGAATCACTGAGCAAAAACTCAGAAAAAAAGGTGTCTCCTCTGCTGAACCTTGTTGACGCCAAAAGTCCTTGTGGAGGCAGTAGAAAATGAGAGACCCAATAAGAGGAACAGCCTGAATAAACATGAAATCAGAGTCAAGGGCAGACTGAGAAGAATGTAGAGGAAAAAGAGACAGAGATGGCTTGAGGGACAGAAGAAAATGAAGCACGAGGGGTAATAAAAAAGTCTCACATGGGGGTCAAGCTGCTAGAGCCCAGGGTGGAAGTACAGACCTGGCCGTGAAAGAGAATCCAAGAGTCTCCAGGCAGAAAGTCAGGTCTGATCAACATGATGTGAAGCTTTTGTCCTCTCTCACCCAACCTTCTCTGCTTGTATTTTAGGTCTCTGAGTGAGGGCCCTGGGAGCCATGACTTGAGAGGCAGGAGTTTTGAGGTCTAGATTCAACTTTGTGGTGGAACACTAAGCCAGTCACACCACTTTCCTGACCCCTGGGTGACCAGGCTATGAAGTGGAAGGAAAGCTCTCTCTCTATTTTATGCATCTCCCTCCTGTGAGACCTGTATGCAGGTCAAGAAGCAATAGTTAGAACCGGACATGGAACAATGGGCTGGTTCCAAAGTTAGGAAAGGAGTATGTCAAGGCTGTATGTTGTCACCTTGCTCATTTAACTTGTATGAAGAATACATCTTGCAAAATGCTGGGCTGGATGAAGCACAGATGGAATCAAGATTGCTGGGAGAAATATCAATAACCTCAGATATGCAAATGACACCACCCTTATCGCAAAAAGTAAAGAGGAGCTAAAGAGCCTCTTATGAAGGTGAAAGAGGAGAGTGAAAAAGCTGACTTAAAACTCAACATTCAAAAAACTAAGATCATGGCATCTGGTCCCATCAATTCATCGCCAATAGACAGGAAAACAATGGAAAGTAACAAGACTTTATTTTCTTGGGCTCCAAAATCACTGTCAATGGTGACTGAAGCCATGAAATTAGAAGACACTTGCTCCTTAGAAGAAAAGTTATGACTGACCTAGACAGCATATTAAAAAGCAGAGACATTACTTTGCTGACAAAGGTCTGTATAGTCAAAGATATAGTTTTTCCATTAGTCATGTATGGATGTGAGAGTTGAACCACAAAGAGTTGAACCACAAAGAATTGATGCTTTTGAACTGTGGTGTTGGAGAAGACTCTTGAGAGTCCCTTGGACAGCAAGGAGATCAAACCTGTCAATCCTAAAGGAAATCAACCCTGAATATTCATTGGAAGAACTGATGGCCGAAGCTGAAGCTCCAACACTTTGGCCACCTGATGTGAAGAGCCAACTCATTAGAAAAGACCCTGATCCTGGGAAAGATTGAAGGCAGGAGGAGAAAGGAACAACAGAGCATGAGATGGCTGGATGGCATCACTGACTCAATGGACATGAGTCTGAGCAAGCTCTGGGAGGTGGTGAAGGACAGGGAAGCCTAGCAAGGGGTCACAAAGAGTTGGACACAACTGAGCAACTGAGCAACAACAACCACTGAGACTTCCTAAGTAGCTCTGAGTTCCCTTCTTTAAAGCACAAAGAACATAGGACTTTCCTGGTGGTCCAGTTGCTAAGACTCCACACTCCCAATGCAGTGGGTCCAGGTTTGATCCCTGGTCAGGGAACTAGATCCTATCTGCTGCAGCTAAGACCTGGCACAGCCAAATAAATAAAAGATCTTTTAAACCACAAAGAACAGACTATTGCTTTGTTACTAAAAATGTTTAAAAGTAGCAAGTGTATTCTCTAAGTTGGGTTAGGAAAGGCTGGCCACAAGCTGGCAGCTCCTTGGAGGAAAGACTCTTCCATAGTCCCATTTTCAGACCCAAATTCATCATAGCACTTCACCACAATTAGGCAAGCGGTTTAGTTGCTCCAAATATCCACCTCTCTTTACAAAGTATCACCAGAGCCTGTCAAAGCAGCACTGAAGTCTCCAGCACTCTCCTCTGTGAATGTCATTCTGGACAGAGGATTGCCATTGTGTTAATTACATTAGCTGGCTCAGGACAACATAATCTCACCTGATTAACCCTGTTCCTTCCTCTTCTTTTCCTCCCTTCGGGTCCTCTGCCTGAACCTTTTTGTTCTTCTTTCATTCACTCACTCATTTATCCTTGCAAAAAATAGTTACTGAGCATTTCCTATATGCCAGGCACTGTGCCAAGTGCTAGGTATATATCAGCAACAAGCCTGGTAAAGCTCTTCCCTTATAGATTTCCTTAACCTTCATCTTAGTTGGAATTTAAAAAAAAAAAAAAAAAAAAAAAAAAACAGTGGAAAGATCCTTTAGCCAAAATTAGGGTACCTGTATTCTTATCCCAACTCTGCTAATTTTCCTCTTCAATATATAAAAGAGTGGAATAGGAACAGTCTCTAAGAATCTCACATAGATTTTTTTTCAGTAGCTCCTAACTAGGGTGCAGCTTTCATTTTGCCTCTCTCCTCCCTGCACATTTATTCTAAACAGAGCAGCCAAACTAACCTTGTTAAAATCTTGTCAGATATTGTTACTGCTTTGCTCAAAACCTTCCAGTGGGTCTCACTCAAAATACAACTCAAAGTCCTTACTATGCCTTGGAGGTAGAATACAATCTAATCCCTAACTACTTTCTAAACTCTTTTCAGGCACCCTCTCCTTCACTCACTCCACCCAGGCACACTGGCCTCCTTGGTGTTTCTTGCACACTCTAAGCATACTCCGCACTCCGGGCCTTTGAATTTGCCTTTCTGATGCCTGGAAAGCTCTTTCTCCCCTCCCTGGAGTTCACAGGGCTCATTTCCTCACGTTCTTCAGTCAGTTTTTCAAAGCGCTCCTTTTCAGAAGGCATTCCCTGGTCCGCCATGCCACAGTTGCCGTCCTCCAACGCTGCTGCTTAGTCGCTCAAGTTGTGTTCAGCTTTCTGCAGCCACATGCACTGTAGCCCGCCAGGCTCCTCTGTCCATGGAGTTTCCCAGGCAAGAGTATTGGAGTGGGTTGCCATTTCCTTCTCCAGAGGATCTTGGCGATCCAGGGATTGAATCCATCTCCTACATTGCAGGCAGATTCTTTACCTCTAGTGCCACCTGGGAAACCTGATCTACCCACCCTATGTAAAAGACCATCTCAGCATTGGTCTCTGACCCTTTACCCTGCTTTTTTCTTTTTAATCCTTATTATTGCCTAATACATCATATTTACTTATTTATCTCCTGTCTCCATCTGCTAGAAGATATTCTCCAATGGAAGAGGGATATTTACCTGTTTTATTCTCTGCTGTACACCCAGTGCCTAGAGCAGTGCCTGACATGAAGTAAATGTTCAATAAGTGTTTGTTGAGTTAATGAAAGAATGTGTCTCCTCTAGTAATAAAATAAGGTCTCAGCACATGTCATAATTTAGTCATATTTAGAAGGGTTCACATCTGGCTACTGGGGCCTATAAGGGGTCAATCAAGTACTGGACTTAAGCTACAAAGGATGTTCACCAATAGCAAAAGACCATCAACTGAAGCCAATCCATCCCATTCCATCAAGAGTTCTGTTTCAGAGTATGGAGTCTAATCACCCTAAGATTAGACTTGAATGCCATTGCCTCTATGCAGCTTCTTGTGGGGAGAAGAGTGGGCATGACTGTCTTTGTTTGACTTAAGCTAGAGAGGTTTGGTCATTTATCCAATGTCATCCAGGCTTTTTACAGCTGAGAGAAAATAAGAACAAAAATCCCTGACCATGGAGGTCATGGTTTTTATTTTCAAAAGTGACATACACAAGACAGGAAGTTCTGGGTATACTGTTTAAGGCATAAGAAATATGTGAGGTATGAAGTAAAAATGAGAAACTTTTACCACCGTAAATCTGAAGTGACCATGTGTCCCAGAGGTACAAAATACTAGTTATCTTCTGTATTATTACATCCCCAATGCTTGGCACATACTCAGGTTATGTGTGCTAGTTAAATCAAAGTAGAAGCCTCACATTAAACAGAAGCCTACTAGAAAACGGGCAATAATTACTCTCATCTCCTGCAGAGGCCACAGTCTTAGGGCCATTCACACCCATAAACAGCAACACCACATACACATACACACACACACACACACACACACAGAGCATCTCTTAAAGGAAAAGAAAAACTAGCTGTACACACGGCATCCCTACCTGCCTACAGCTTCCAGCCAGGTCAGGAGCAAAAACAAAGTGGCCAGCTCACAGTTTACTTCAGCACCTCCACAGGCACAGCAATGACACAGATAGATGCAAACATATATGCCTATGTGGACAGAAACCTATTCACAAACCCAAATGTACAAATACACATATACATTTCACATTCACTTCAGAATTAGGCAGGTGCGATAGACCAGTTTATACCCACAGAAATATGTGTGCTTGTCTCTTCCAAGCAAACTCAAGGTGGGCACATAAAGAAGTATAGAAACACTTTCACAAAGATAATATTTATTTCAAGGTATGACTGTAAGAAGTAAATGAGATTATGTGAAGTGCACAACAGTGCCTGGTGCATTGAAGGCATACTAATCAAGGTTACTGATAGATAGATAGGAGTAGATAGATAACAGACTGACAATATAAATTTGTATCAGACTCATGTGAATATTCATCTTCAAAGCAAAATTTCCTACTCAGTCACTAGTCAGAATTTCATGGAAGTTCTAAACAACTCATCACTATTCTGGTGTGGGGGAGCCAATAGAAAAGGAAGTAATGAGGGGTGTGCTGTAACAGCGTGGAAAGTAGGGGGCGAATTCCTGCTGATAGGAGACTAGTGGACAAAGTTTTCCAGACTTCTTTGCTCAGAGAAAGCCTGAGCTTGAAGAGAAATAAACTGTTAAGAACTATTCTTGGGAGAATTTTGGAGGCTATTTTGGAGGCTATTCAGCCTCCAAAAACTCAAAAGAAGGAATTCCTAAAGCTACTAGGTAAGAGGGAGGGGTTACCTCCTTTCAGTAGGCTGGGAGAGAGAGAGACCCCAGTGTCCCAACCAGTTCAAATCAGCCAGAAAATCCTGCAGAGGCTATTAATCCACTAAAGTCCGATAGCTTGGAGAAAATCTGATTAACTCCACCTCCCCAGCTGGGCTCTAGAGTGAAATGTATAGCTGTTTTCTGAGATTCAAATAAGCTGGGAAAACAGAGAAACAGGAGGAAGGAAAAAACAGAATGGGAGCAGTAAGTACTGGATACCTGTATGTACAACTTGGCACTGCTGTTATTTTGTAGCAAGCCGCAGCTCTCTGAGGCTCTGTTTCCCAAGCTTATGGATGTAAATAAAACCGTCTCCTGCCCAGTAGAAAGAGGACATATCTTGCAGTGAGGCCAGGACTGCTCCCTCTCGACTGTGTAAACCGCTCAAGGAATTTCTTCTGTCTTTTCCTGCTGCAGTGGTCCTGGGGAGAGATGGGGTGGGGAATCTTCCTTTATGGATCAGACTTCTTTCTGAAACCTCTCCTCCCTTCTTTTCTTTTTTTTCTAGAGCCAAACCATACTACTTCAGAGCTCTAAAGAAACTCAGATCAAGTTCAATTCTTCCCTTTCAAGATGATAAACTGAGCCCAAAGTCACGTCTGAACTGGGACCCATGGTGTTCGCTTCAATAACGTACAACTACATTCTTTAAAAATAAAGGCAATATTTTGAAAGACCTCGAGAGATTAACTCCATAACCTCCCCCTCTCCACCACCAACCTGCAATGGAGAGGGGAGACATGGATCTCATTCAGCACTCTAAGCGTTAAACTCAACCCAGAGTCTAACACACGATTGGCCAAACACTGGGAAAAGATCTGGTTTTCGCAGCCACGGGCCAATGAGCGCTTCGAGTGGGAGGGTTTGAAGATACTAAGGAGTTTTTCCCCCCTTTTTTTTCTCTCCACCCCCTCCCGTCAGCCATCGCCCGCCACCCCCCTACCACCAATCCCCCACGCCGCCAGTTTGTTAAATTAATGCAGTAAGAAAGTCTGAAGACCTGAAGGAGTCCTGGCCTGAGGAAGATGGGCGAGCTCAGAAAGCCGAGATGCATCTGAAGCCTTGGGCTCCTGAGCCCCGCGGGGTCGCCATGGACCCCGGCAGCTCCTGAAACTTGCCCTGAGCTCTCTCACGTCTGCAGCCCCAAGCAATGGGACACCTCTTCTGCAGCGATCATAACTTATTCGGCGGGGACCAGAGAACAGGGATCGCAAGGAGACAGCAGACGGGTACGCAGGCAGGGTAACGAGATTCCGAGACTCGGTGGTGATGCACCAGCCTGGCACATTCTCCGGGATTTAACTGAAGGCAACACCGTCAATCGCTTCCCCTTGCCCCTAACCCCCTCAGGCCAGCCCAGGGGCATAAAGCCCTGATCTCCCTACCCAGGATGCTCACCCAGTCTAACGGTCCGAGGCCAGCGCTCTGATCTCCACAGATTTTTTTTTCCTTTCACGGGCTGGCCGTTTAAACAGAAAAACAGGGGTAAAAAAGAAAATATACCCACCCCAAACGTGCCTCCCCAGCGCCGCAGGGAGCCAACAGACACGCTGGAGTTTAACAAACAGCAATACTCTTCGCGCTCCTGAAAAGCAGGGCTGGACGCTCTCCGTGGTGCTGAAACGCTTAGCGGCTGCCTCTGTCCGTGGTACCTAGATCCCCGTTGCTCCGATTTCCCCTGGGGCTCTCCCTCTGCGCCCCTGTTCCCCACCTCCCCTTAGGATTTGGATTATTTTTTTCAGCAGCGCTAGCAGGTTTTGTAAGTGCCAATTTGAAACATTTTTGTCCCCATAACTCGTGGACTACAAAGCACAAGGACCTGAAAAATGTACAGCTTCAATACTCTTCGACTCTACCTTTGGGAGACCATTGTATTCTTCAGGTATGCAATTTTTTACTGACCACATCGCTCTGATGGAAATGGGGGAAAGGAGCATGGAGGCTGACTCTGTCTGTGATCCCCTCATTCGGGGGGAGGAGGGTGCTGTATACCGCGGCAATCGGGTCCTTCCATCCCCCCGCTCCCTCCCCCCCCCCCCCCCCCCCCCCCCCCCCCCCCACCGCCCGCAGGGTGTCTGGCTTGTGCGTGGAGGTCTGAGACAGTGGCCGCCCTGGCAGCTGTTTGCCTGTTTCTTGCGATTTGTTTGTCCTTCTGCCTTCTACACTCCCTGCCCCATCACTCTCCCCCAAAACCCTTGCATATTGACTCTCACTTGGCTGAGGACTTTAAGGGGAAGCTTTAGGAGTTTCTCAGTTTAATTAGGACTGCATTCTCTCTAACCGCAGTGCCGAAAACCTCAGCTCTCCCGTCTGGGAGCCAAGTGACAACTAGCGGTGACGGGGAAGGTTGCACTCGAACCCACTGGACACAGAACATATTATTTTCTCTCCTTTTTTGTTGTTGTTTTCTTTTTCTGCGGTATGGGGGTGGGGGTTGTTGCTGAGGCTCAGTGAATGGAAACAATAGCGTTATGACCTCAGGTTGTAAAGCTCTGAACATGGGTGCAGAGGGGAATCTACTCAGGAACAGACTCCGGAACACATTTCTCTTTTGAAACTTTGACTCCCTCCTATCTCCCATTCATCTTTCCAAACTCTGCTTGCTAGCTGCAGATCCTGAACTGATGGACAAGTCTCATTTGTTTTGTTTTTAATTTCTGTCTGTCTCCAACTCAGAAATGAGTTCCCCCCAGCCACCATCTCCTAGGTTAAAATTTTCTGCCCATAGGCTTAGCATTCTTACATTAGCACAAGTGAAAAGTGAAAAATCACCTCTTCAGGAAGCATTGAAATGTACAGTCTTTTCATAAGTGGGTGAATCATGCCATCTTCAGAGATGGTTATGATAAATTCCATTTACATGAATTGAAAAAAATTAGTCTTCTCCCATGACCTGCAGGGATCATTAATCTTCTTCATTTTAGATGTCTGCCTCTCATGTTTTACCATCACATTGGATTAACAGTCACTTGAAAAATCCACTCTAGGTTATTTTTAAAAATAAGTAAACCAACACATATTAGTCTCTCCCATCATAAATCAGCAGCAAATATTTCTGGTTGGATTTTTTTTTTTACATTATAGTGAACTCTGCATATGAATTGTTGATTAATCCAGTGTTTGGTTTATTAAATGAATGACACCTCTCTCCAGATTGTAAGTGTCTACACGTGAGCCTCTCTCCATGTATTTCTCTTGGGATGAAGAAAAGACCTCTCTCCTTCTCTGAGATACCCAACGCTAAAGCTTCTAATCTCCAGTTCAAATAATTACTTGATAGGCCATGGTCCTGCCCATAGCTCAGAATACAAATACTCAAGGAACCAAATTTTAAAAGTGCAACAATCCAGGGCCCTGCGAAATGTAGCTACTTTATGGGCTAAAGGGCAGGAGGTATGCTCTGACCAATACCAAATTCTTTCTCTTCTACATACATAGTAGAAGTGGAAAATGCTGTGGAGGTGGAATACTTGGTAACATTTGTATGCAAATTGATTCTGTTTGGCTTTCTGAGACTGAACTGAACCAGAGAGATTAAAGAGCAAATTAATAGGACCAAGCACATCCTCCCTTCCAACTCCTTTTTTTCTTGCTGAACAGTATGTAATGCTTGATTTTTCTTCTCCCAGACATTGTCTTTCACAATAGGGAGACAGTCTGAAAGGTTGGCACTGTAATCATTTAGATAAGGTTAGGAATCCACTGTATTAATTTTTTAAATTATGGGTGGTGGCTTATTAGGACGCATAACTCCACATCTCCATCCCCTACCTGCGACAAGGCAGACATGAGCTACAATGAATATGGGATATAATGCCATGTGTTTATAAGGAAAGAAGAGTCATGACTATGGAGAGCTGGGAAGGGAACAGTGCTGTTGCACTTTCAAAATACAGAAATGGCTACATTATTTGGGGAATAAAGGTTGTTTTAGAACATGAAACATAAAATAGGAAATATAAGAATTGAACTAGGGAAATACCCTCAGCAATTTTTCAGAGAGATGAGAAAAATAAAAAGGTCACAAGGAGAGAAAGTACTGTCTATGTCTAATTGGCATTTTCATTACTAACTCTCTCATTGTTTAAAGTTTAGGTGAAAATACAAAAGCATTAAAATCTAGGGGCTCAAGAGAATGTATGTAGAGGTAATTGGAGACTTGTTCCCTAGCAGATTCCATGTGAATAACCCCTTCTGCCCCAGGGGACAGGTACCATGTTGCAATGAGCCAATCCAATCATCGCAGGCACCCAGGTAGTCCTTAGATTAAATGAAGGCCAGCTGCTCACCTTGGTGGGGAAATCTGGGGGCTAGGAAAGGAAAGACTCTTGATGACAGAAGTGCTGCTGCAACCACACATAACCAGCAAAATGACAACAGTGACAGCAAAACAAACAAAACAACACTCAGAGTGAGTGAGGGAGAAGTTTCACAGTGCCAACAAAGGGAATGGATGGAGGCCTTGGAAAAAACTGAGGGGAAAGAGATAAGAGCGTACAGGGGGACAAACAGCATTGCAGTCCTTACCAACTGTGTCCCTGTAAGTAAAATGAAGTGAGTTGGCTGAAGTTCTTGTCCTGATATTTCAAAAAACCCTGCAGTTCTAAAATTCTATGAGTGATATTCAAGTATTCAATAAACTAAATCCTGTCTCTTTGTTTTTAGTTGGGGATGGGGCTTTATATCCAGACTGGTCAAAAGCAATAAGCAAAGATATATTTTTGTTTTTGTTTTTAATGGGAGCATATTCCTTTCAAACCTCTTTTTAAGTACAAGGAAACTTAATCTGATTCCCAAAGCCCTTACACTGGCTTATGGCTGGGAAAGGGCCCAGGGTGAGCCCCATATTTTCTCACCTTCTGAGTAACTCAAATAGATCCATGGTATATAATCATGTTTCTCGATCTTGGCACTACTGACATTTTGAACATTTTGGAAAATTCTGTGATATGAGGGCTGAACTATAAATTATAAGATGTTTAACAGTATCTTTGGCATCAATAACCTTCTCTCCCTTAGTCATGACAATCAAAAATGTCTCCAGAAGTCTAGGATGGGAGGAGGGCACAAAATTGCCCACAGTTGGGAACCACTGGTATAGAATGACCAAATATTTAACCTAAGACTCTGATGAACCAATTGTAATGAGGAGGAAAGTCTTTTCTTTAAGAAAATGCCCCCCTGGAACACAAAAGGCACAAGAGTGAAGCAAACAAAGACCCAGCTTGTGCTTGAGACCGGAATAAAGGCAGAGGAGATAAACCAAGTCTAACCCACGGGTGGTTTTCCCAAATGATGATCAGCTTTCCTTTATTATCACTTCTGTCTGCCAACCCGTAGGTGTTTCCTTGCACAGGGTTTTGTACTGAATATGGTACTCACTGGCTAAGAAAGGTCATTGAAACCTTGAAGGAAAGCTGTCTCTACCTCACTGGGGTCAAAAGGAGCATGGTAAACAGATTGCTTCATATCTCAGTCCTGAAAAACCACCCAGCTGAAAGGTAAATGAGCTTTCTTCTGAGGTAGTTCTTCTGGCTTCCCATTCTCCAAGCTTGCCAAGAGGAGCAAATGACAACCTGGATCTTTTCCTCCTAGTAGCATAGCTGTATTCCTCCTCAAATCTTACCTGCTGCATTTTGGGCACTGCGGAAAGTGTCGAGGAGCTTCTGAGTGGGCCAAGGACTTTTTCCCAAGGAAAGATGCCCCTTGGGCCACTTTGCATTAGGGCCAATCAAAATGTCAGTCTACCTTCTTTGGGGGCTCAGGAAGCCTGAGAAAGAGAAAATGTCATGTTTTTCGTTCCTGAGGGACATTTTGGACAAGAAAGCCAACCTGGTAAATGGAGTCATGAATCAGCACATAACTTCTGCATACTTACAAAACTGGGAATGACCTATCAGGGGACAGGAAGGGAATTTATTTTTGAGACCAACTTGTGAAAGAGGCTGCAACCATGCAGTGCCATGGAAAGAGCAGTTAGGCTACGATTTGAGAGCCTGCCTTGGAGAGTTTGGCTCTTCTCTTATCCTGCAGCATGGCTCTGATGAATCTCTTTCCTTCAGAGGGACTCAGTTCTCTTATCAATCCACTCAAACAATTAACTCCGACACCTCTACTATCCCTCCCAACTCACATAAGGTCTTCATAAAAGACAGAGGTCCATTCCCACAAAGGCTCAAGCTGAATTTACCTCAGTGACAATACTGCCTTCTTTCCTACACCAGGCATTTATTTATCTTGTGTTGACGTGCCCAGTCCAAAACTAGGCACTCTGCAGGGGAGACAGAGCTAATAGATGCCACAGTCCCTGTCCTTGCAGAAAGGGGAGACACTGCTCCTTTTAAAGCTCCATTAAATACCTTTTTCCTTCATCAGAGGGCCCGCAGAGCTCCCCTCCAGACAGTCTGTGCACGCGGCCTGCAACAGCATCACATTTATGTGGGCGTCATTAACTTTATTTCCTTCATCAGCTGGCAGAAGCCAGAATGATTTTTAAGATGGATGGCACTGTCTCCTGCCTGGCCATCTTCACACTATTCTGCAGGTTCTCTGCTCCTTTAGGCAAAGTGGCCTTGGCCCCAAGGGTAGAAGACCCAGGATCCAGAATTTAGCTAGTGGCATGCCCTTGAGAGGGTTTCCTCACCTTTCCAGCCTCACTTTCCCCAGCTATAAAATAAAGAGAATTGACAAATCACTGTCTCTAAAATTAATTTTCCCTGTGCCAGTCAAGGATTATCACCTCCCAATCTCCTTCACAATAGAACAGTTTTGGTAGCAGGATATTTCAATTATTATAAGAATTATATTCACATTCAAAGATCTAAAAGAATTAAGGACCATAATAAATAATCTCACTCCCTGGAAATTATCCCAACCTGGACATGATTATTGACAGATTCCATAAATATGTCAGTTTCCCCAGAAAATGCTTTGTATGATGAGAAAATACGATGTCTGATCACTATCCTCAGAGATGTGAAGAGAGGCCTGAGAAAGAGACCAAAGGTGTCTATACTTTTGTCAGTGATTCTGTTTAGGTCTTTCCCTCCCCTATAAGGCTAAGTTTTTAAAAATTTGTTTACCAAACCCCATCCATTGTTAACTTGTTTTCCCCATCTTTATTAACCAAAGACAAACTGCCAGAAATACTGAACATCATGTAATAAGCAATGCCACCACAATGAGTTAACCTAAGAAAACACAAAAGAAAAGGTGTGATGCTTTCTTGTTAGTCTATAGAGCCTTGTCAGAAGTAAATATGCAATTTGATAATCTCTGAAATGTTTAAAATGGATTCTGAGTCCTCATTACTATTTTATAAACCCTCTAGGTACTCAGGGACTCCATTTGGGAAATATTAGATTTGAATTATTCTATATGGCTCCAAGAAAAGAACTGGAATTAATAGATAAATATATTTTTAATGCACACACACAAATTCTGTTTTAATGTAATTCAGAACCTTCTGACAGATCATTCAATTGTGTACTGGCTGCCTCAGTTGTAGTGAGGGTCCCTGTCAGTGGAGGTATGCAAGCAGAGACTGGAAATCCACCTCCCAGGAGGGATGTGGAAGGAATTCGAGCTACTTTTGTGAATTGGGATTTGTAATTTGCTGCAGAAAAGTAAATGAAATACAGGTCAGAGACAAATCTTCCCCCTGCTCCTGATCTCCAAATTATGATCTGATCTCTGTAAACTTTCTGAATCATGCCATGAATACACACCCACTCATGCTTTTTCCTTCTCTGAAATGGCTTGGATAATAAATTGGGCAATGAACACACACATAAACACACAAACTCATATGCGACCAAGGAAATCACCTTGGTTATGTAAGACTCTGGCTTTAAGAAATGAGAAGGACCTCAGAAATAAGACAATGTCAGAGCCAGAAAGACCACCAGAAAATTCACTGGTTCACGGACCAGTCCTCGGGCACAGATGGTGTTCACAGGATTGAATGGATGAAGGCCTCGCAGCCCTGAACTCCAGCTGTCTCTCCTGAACCAACTCCCTGTTCAGCCTCACACAACTGAAAACACCATCAGGCCAGCCAGGAAATTCATTCAGAAAGCACATTAGAGGGGAACAATGCCCTGAGATGCTGGGGAGAGGGGCTGATACCCACAGTGCCTATGCTTTGTAGTGCAAGCCCTTATGAGGGGTGCTAAGGCCCTGAGGCTTTTGAAACTCCTTATAAAGGATCCCTTTGTGGTTTTCTGAAGTTGATATTGTCCGAGTCCCCCGAGGCTAATTCAGTGCAATTAGATTACCACTCTCTGCTTTTGAATTCGGCTGTTTTTCAGTGTCTGTTGCTAAATGAGTTTACCGTCTTAACGAGGAGCTGCTGACAGTCATTATCCCAGCCATGAAATGGGCAGCGTTCTCTCTCGCCTCGTATACTGGGCAACCCCAGGCCCCTAGAGAATAAGCCTCTGCTCCCTGGCTCGCGAGATCCAGTCTCCATCTCCCACCCATTCAAGCCCAGAGAATCATATTTTGCTAGAATCATGGGGACTTGGGGCAGTTCTGTAATTCAACAGCTCTCACATCTAGCTATGAGGGGCTTGTCAAGCGTACAGCTTCCCACCATCATAATAGACTCACTAAAACAGCATCTCTGAGGATGGGGACCCAGAAAGCTCTAAAGGTAACAGGAGTCACTAAGTCAGAGCTTCTCAAACTTCAATGTGTGTGGATCCCCTGAGGATCTCATTAAGATGCTGATTCAGACTCAGGAGGTCTGGGGTGGAGCCTGAGGGTCTGCATTTCTAGCAGCCCCCAGATGATGCTTCTGCTTCTGTGGACCACAGGTTTGAATAACAAGGCTCTAAACCATTCTGACCAGGGACTTGACATAGACCAATCTGTTTAGCTTGCAGATCAGGAGAGAACAAATGACTTCCTCAAGAGTGAATGTCAGCCCACCCAAGGCCCTGCACAAATGTGCTCATCCCCCAAACTTATTCCTCTACTACCCGTTGTGCCCTGGACTCTGCTCCTGTGCTTTCCTTCCTTTGACCCTTTCACATGCTATGATCCCTCATAAACATAAACATGCCCCTTAAGAAGGGTTCCTCAAGGAGCTATTTGCATCTCCAAACTAGGGGGATAATCCTAGTACACCAAAAATTCTCATTCACACAGCTGGGGAAGTACAATTGTGTGATGGGTGGATGAAGAGAAGGGGCACCCGAGGAACTGGCTTTGAATGCTGGCACCAAGGGGCCCTGGACCACAGCAGTGAGTCTATAGGGATTGATGGGAGAGGCAGATCAAGGTGAGCAGAAGGAGGGAATCCGTGCTTTCTTTCTCCAAGGATGATCTCGCTGACAAGTCTTCCTGTGGACATTGTACTATTAACTCTGCATAACTGGAGGCTTATTTAGGACTCCCCAGATGTTCCGAGACTGCCGTCCCTTCTGTCATCTGTCTGATCTCAGAGTGATGTCCTTCCTTCCTTCTTGTCTAGCCCTTTAACCTGTCATCCTTTCCAAAAAGCATATTAGTATCTTACACATCTAATAGAGTGACTGTCAAGATCTTCAGCCTTTGAGAGCTGCGTGTTTACTGCTCTGCGCTCAGTTCTGCAACACTCCCCAGCTCCAGAGGAATGCGGCAAGGCTGCTGCAACCCTGACTGCCAGAAGACTTGCGGGGTTCTCTTACAAGAGCACTTCACAGTCTATAGAGTGTTTCGCACCTGCATTCCCATATGAGCTTTCCAACCACCTTAAAAAAAATAGATATAAGGCAGTTTCTACTATCCCCATTTTAGAGTCAAGAAAACCGAGACTTGGAAAAGTGACTTCCCTGAGAGACACTGTTAATCTCAGGGCTACGTCAGATTCAAGTACAAACTTCCTTCCTCCTAGCTCACCACACTGCCTCTTTCTTCTTAAAGTTGGTGTACATATATATATATATATATATATATATCCCTAACCTACAGCTGGAATATCTATATCCTTAACATGTAGCTACACTGCCCTCCTTAATAGGGACCCCTCTTTATATATTCCTCTCAAAGTTGCAACCCCTGTGAACTGATATGGCTATCAGGCTAATAGCCTCCACCCTCTACCAGGGGGCCACAGGGGTTATGAGCTGGGAATTTCCCGTCAGGGTTTTGATTTGACAGAGTCATTGTCTTCAGATGCTTAGCCAGATAGGTATTTCTCTCTTAACCTTTTTAAATTGTATCGTACATATATGTTCTCTTTTTTAAAAATGCTAGTACTAGACTTAAACCTAAAATCCCCTTTGATGATGATCTCCAGGTCCCTCCCAGCTTTTATTTCTTCAAGAGGTAACCTACTTGATAACTTTTATTCATATATGTGTATATATATATACACACACACACACATATATATAAATATACACACACAAAGGGATAGTATATACAGTTCAATAGTTATACATACATATGTTTAAATATATATTGAAATCTATTGAACTATATATACTATCTATTGATCTGTATATACTATTCATTGAAATATATATGCTATCATTTCATGGAATCAAATTGCCCATATGATTCTGCAACTTACTCTGTTCACATATCAGCATGTCTTGGAAAGCTTTATTTGTCGAGGCAAACATCTCCACCTCATTCTTTTAGCTACTGCAGGGCATACGTTATGGATATCCCACTGTTTTCCAGCCACTTCCATGTTGATGTACATTTCTACTTTTTTCCAATTTTTCCACTGAAATCCGTGCTGCAATAATCACAGTGAACCTACATCTTTGTGAATGAGCACAGGCCATTTTTCCAGGCAGATAACAAGAACAGAAATGGAATTGCTGGGGCACAGAGCTAGCACATCGTTTACGTTAACAGATACTGCAGGCGGGCATCCCTTCTTTCCTTCCCTTACGATGCTCCATCTCAGCCTTGACTGCAACCACTCAATACCAATCATTACTATTTATCAAGTGTTTATTGAATACTAGATACTGTGCTAACAACATCATGAGCCTCATATCACAAATCCTTAGACATAAGTATTATTATATTCCCGTATTACAGGTGACAAAACTGAGGCATAAATAGGTTATGTAGTTTACCCAAGGTAAGGCAACTCATAAGAAGCAGAGCTAGGATTCAAAGATAAGTCTGACTGCAGAAAACACTCTCTTAACCATTATACTGCTACTGTTATTCCAAGAATGAACCTGGGAGGAAAAGTGGGGAGGAGACTGACCTGGAAGAGGAAGATGGAGGCAAAAACGAGATGAGTTTGCTTCTTCGAATAATCAAAAGCTCATCTCCTGCAGGTGGTTCTAGATACAAAGTTAACATACATCCATAAATGGATGTGAGTGTTTAATCTCCACCCTTCACAGGGGAGGAATATTACAGTACCTTCCACCCTGGGCAGAGAGCATGTGGTTAGAGCTCTGTCTTAGGGTAGAGATGGATCCCTGCAGTACAGCCTTTCTTTGTCCCCTAATCACTCCACTGAAAGAGCTATCAGGAAAATAGGAAAGAATGACTGAGCAGGGAGGCAAAGAAAAAAGGCAGCATAATCTCAGGCTCATCTTTTTCTTTTTTAATTGCTGGTCCCTGGAATTCAGACCAAAGACCTTTTCAAGCCTCATGCTCTAACTTCCAAACACACAGGATTGAGGATACCCAGTTTCCCTTCACCTTCTGTATAAAAGGTTGGAGAGGCAGCCCAATCTCCAGCATCAGAGACCTCATCACAAACTCGGGACCTGCCGCTCCCAAAGCAGACCCCAAGGGCTTCTCACAACACCTCTAGGCCAGGAAAACATACCCAGATGAGGGCAGGGAGCAGAACGGGGAGAGGCGGCAAGGACCAGGCTAGCTCTCCTTTACAAGCAGGAGCATCACTCTAGACAAGGCCTGTGGGAAACCCAAACATCGTGTCTCAGACACCTATTCCCAGCAGCCATCTGAGTGATGCCAGAGACAATTCTGAATGTGTCACTAGCAGGCCTGTTGCCAGTAGGAGAAAAAAACACAATAGAAATAAAGTCTTCTCATGTCAACCTCCTAATGTTAACTTTTGAAATAAACTTGCTGTTTCATCTGTTTACATTATAAACATTATACATGTTTGCCATAAAATATTTAAACCACAAGGGAGATATGTTTAAAGCTAAAAGACACAGAAGTCTTACTCCCTAAGGTAAATCACTTAACAATTCAATATTCATCTTTCCAGATAATCTTAATAACATGATAATGACAAGAAGCCTTTCTAAAATTTGAATATGCATTAACTCATGTAATCTTCAGAACAATCCTGTAAGGATATACTATTATTCATCCCATTGTATAGATGAAGTTACAGATGAGGAAACAGAGAAGTTTAGTAATTTTCCTAGGGCTGCCCAGCTTAGCAATGGCAGTGCCAGACTGAAATCCAAGCAGTGCAACTTCAGAGTCTTTAACTGCTATGCTACAATCCTGAGCTGTTTCTGTTTTACAAAAATAGGGTTATACTAAACGCTATGCCCTGCAACTTCCCTTTTCTCACCCAGCAATACCTTGTCAGTACACATACAGATGGATCCCATTCATCTGTGCGTTTATGCTGCCCTTCGCTGAGAACACCAGGCTCTAGTATGACCCCACTCTCAGCTTGCCACAAAACAGCCACCACTTCCATTCCCAGCTCCTTCACTTCACATGAACCAAATTCTACCTCAACCAAATTTCTCATTGGTCTGTTACATGCCCATTTTTCTCATCTCTGTAGTTTTCTCCCACTGGTCCCTAACGTATCTTAAATCTAGAAAGATCCCTCCCTCATTTTTGCCCCGAAAGGCACACCCACCAATTCTAGATTCAAGTTCATTTGATTTTTGAAACCTGTCTCTGTATTATCCTAGCTGTATTATCTTGGCAGTTTGCTCAACCCTTCTGAGCCTCAAGTTCCTCATCATAAAAAATGGAGAAAACTTTGCCAATAGACAAATGCAGTCACCTTTAAGCACTTCTTCTGAGCAGAGCACAAGCCCTTAGTGAATTCCCTCTCCACTTCTCTCAGATCCTATCCACACCTCACGAGCCACCTCTAACAACACTTCCTCCATGAAGCAACCCCAGGCTGCCACCATCCCTACCCAGAACTGGGCATGGATTCTCCTTCCTAAATCTCCTCGGAAATGTAGGCATTACCTTCAGCATTCAGTTTGCACACTGTGGCCTTACAAACATTTGGGTGCCCTTCTACTTGTTCAGTTGGACTATAAGCCCTTCAAAGACTAGGGACTTAATGGGTTTCTTGGTTCATGAGAAAGGCCAACATGAAGAAAAGGTGCTCACCAGGGTTTTCAGCTTGCTCCATTCCCCTCATCGATAGTATTACCCCAGTGGCTCATGTATGTCAGATATTCAGATCTTGTTGAATTGAATTGTTTTGTCCGTATATACCTGCTCCCATCCTTCTCTTATTGGCTCTGCTGAAGCCCAGGACCAGGAGGCTTCCAACCAGCCAATGCAATGCACTGCTATGTCTCACAGTGACACCTTTTTGCTCCAAGAAATGAGTCACAGTGAGAATGAGCTAGACATACAGCTCAGCCCTGGCTCGAGAGCTGTTGCAGAGAGTTGTTTAGCCTTATCCTTGCTGTCTAGCCAAGGATGTCCAAACTCTGGGCCTCTCAGCACATCTGTTCCATTGCACATATGGCTGCTTCCCACTGTGGCCTGGGTCTGCAGAAAGACCCCTGTCCATAAGACAAGGCAAACTTTTGAAAATGGCCTTCAGTTGTGCAGGAAACACAGACCTCACTGGAGCCAGTTTTTGTGATGTGACCTAAAACATCTAGTAGAAGAGAAAAACTCTTGACAGAAGCCAAGAAAAGATAGCATCATGCCCAAAGGGAAGGTCTTGGAGGAGTTCACTGAAGATGCCCTGGAATATGAAAAGCTACACCTCCTGACAAAGAGGGTGACAAGGTTCAGTGAGAGAGTCAACCTCCACACCACCTCAATTGGACAGCCTAGAGATTAGAGCACAATTTTCCTCCCTCTGAAAGCCCTGCTCTGACTTTGTAACTGAGTCTCAGTTTCTCTATCCCTAAAATAAGATTGGACTTCATAAAAATCCTAGGTCTTTCCAGCTGTCATTTCATAATTCTTAAGTTAAGTTGACCCCCGCAGTTAAAAACTCTGGCTTGGCATCAGTCAAATATGTTCTGGAATCCTTGTTACACAAACCACTTATGATGGTATGAAAAAAAAGAAAGTGAAGTCGCTCAGTCATGACTGACTCTTTGCAACCCAATGGACTGTAGCCTACCAGGCTCCTCCATCCACGGGATTTTCCAGGCAAGAATACTGGGGTGGGTTGCCATTTCCTCCTCCAGGGGATCTTCCTGACACAGGGATTGAACCCAGGTCTCCCACATTGTAGGCAGACACTTTACTATCTGAGCCACCAGGGAAGTCCAAATGTGATGGTATACCACTCTATGACTTGGAGCAAGATTGTTTTTAAGATATCTAAGCCTCAGTTTTCCTCATCTGTAAAATGACAATGATAATTATCCTTCCCTGCCAAATCACCCTAAGAATTCAATAGGAAAAGACGTGTAGAGTGATAGCAATGCAGGTGCAAAGCATTGTGGGATCATAAAGAAGAATCTGACTAACTCTGCCTGGGGGCTTCCTTGGTGGCTTACATGGTGAAGAATCTGCCTGCAATGCAGGAGACCCAGGTTCAATCCCTGGGTCAGGGATTGAAGCTCCCCTGGAGAAGGAAATGGCAACCCACTCCAGTATTCTTGCCTGGAAAATCCCATGGACAAGGAGCCTGGCAGGCCATGGTCCATGGGATGGCAAAGAGTTGGACATGACTGAGCAGCTAATACACACACAACTCTGCCTAGGGTTGGGAGGGGGCAGGCGTGGTGCAGTACAAAGTGGAGGACAATTTTAATAGGAATCAAGGCACTTAAACTGGGCCATAAAGAATGACTAATTCACCAGGTGACAAAGAGGGCCAAGAGAGGATGATACAGGCAGAGGAGAAGGGCTTACAGAAAGGGGAAACTGGAAGATGGGGAGTTCAGGAACACTGGATGGGCCAGCTATCTCCCGTGACCTAAGACTCAGCCCAGTCCTGCTCTGCCCTGTCCTCTCCTTATAGGTCTTTCATCATTCAGAAGCAAGGCTGAGCAAGGATAATTTCCTCATCATCTAAAAAATATTTATTGACTTCCTACCATAAACCAGTAATCTTTCTACATTTGGGGGACAGATATGGTGATGAGCAGAAGAGATATGGTCTTTGCTCTCACACAGCTTAACTTCTAGAGGTGGTACAAACAAAGAAACAACCCAGGAAATCACAGAATTTCAGGTCACGGTCAGTGCTCCAAACCCAGTCAAACAGGAGAATGGGAGAGAGGAGGGTTCACTGGCGCCCACCGCAGGGCGCCTACACTTCCACGTGCTCTCTCCCTTAAAGCTTATATCACAGGGAAGTGGGAAACGCAGTTTCCTTTTACCGATGAGGAAACTGAAACCCTGAGCGGAGGAGTGATTCATCTACAGTCTCACAGCCAGTAAGTGCCAAAGGCAGATGACCTCATTTCATGCAAAAAAGTCAAAAACACTGAGGAAAAAAAATTAAATAGGGGGGAAAGCAAGAAGCAAAACAGTATGTATAGTAGGATCCCATTTTTATTTTTTTAAATGTTTCATTGTTCTCACATGGGAAAAAAGTCTAGAGAAATGGACCCAAAACTGTTTATAGTTGTTATTATCTATTGAGAATGAGACTGTTGGGTACTTTTATTTCTTATATTAAATATTTTAGTGATGCTTGGATGTTTTACAACAATATTTATTACTTTTGAAAGCTGGAAAGTATTAAAAAAAAAAAAAGACAGAGGATATCAGAAAGCATGGACACAAAAACAAACTTGGAGCTCACCTTAATAAAAAGACAACTTATACCAGGTAGGGAAAAAAGACATTTGGAGAAAGGTGAACCTGGGCCCAGTTGCTTGGTATCTTCCAAGTAAAATCGAGCCTAGGGGCTGAGACAGATTGGGATTTCTGAAGGAATTTTCCAAGCAAATGGAAGTTGCTTTTCCCACTGAAGTCATTGTGCTGGAAGCAAAATGTCATTGGAAAATGGAAGCCAGAGTTACATTAGAGATTTGGGCTTTTACAACAAGTGATGGTTGGAATATATTTTCATCAGAGTGACTAGAGCCCTGCACAATTCCATATGTAATTTATAGCATCCTCTAGGTCATTGGAAAAAAAAAACTTAGGGAAAGAATTTTCTGACCCCATTCCTTCAATTCCCAGGGGGAAACCAAGGCCAGAAGGAAAAGTCAACCATGAATTAATGTCCAGCCCACACAAAGACCAAGACCTCTAACTCTCTTCACATCAGGATGATTTCCCCTAAAATTTCATGATTGTCCCACTGATAGTATGTAACATAGATTTCCGTGGTTCAGGATAATTTTGTTATACTTGTCATGAATTTTATTTTCCTAGGTACTAGAATTATCAATTTCATTATAATCAGTCAGTTCAGTTGCTCAGTTGTGTCCGACTCTTTGCGACCCCATGAATCGCAGCACGCCAGGCCTCTCTGTCCATCACCAACTCCCAGAGTTCACTCAAACTCACATCCATCAAGTCAGTGATGTCATCCAGCCATCTCATCCTCTGTCATGCCCTTCTCCTCCTCCCACCAATCCCTCCCACCATAAGAATCTTTTCCAATGAGTCAATTCTTTGCATTATAATACTGAGAGTTTATTATAAACCACAAAAAAAATCAAATTAAAAAGGAATTAAATCACAGTATATGAATTGGACAAAACCTGTCAGATGACATGCAACTGATTTGGGCTTGGGGAGTACTATACACTATCATTCTATCTTGGACAGTGCTATTGTTTTAACTGGAAAATGCCAGTAAGACTTGTGAGATTGGGTAGGTTCTGAGCAAGGCTTAATTGAAGTCCCAAACAGCTTCTCAGAGTGAATCATAGACATGAGCTGCTATCTGAATTCAAATGTTTGGGAAAAGATGGCACATTTGGGTAAAAAGCAGGCATATTGGCCTGGGAGAGCACAGCAGGGATGAGGTCACCAACGAGTGTCTATTGAAGCTACTTTCATAGGTTTCCATCCCCTTCTTATGTAAAAATGACATCTGTGACTCCCAACCCTGTTCCTGACAGACAGGAATTCCTCTAAATAATATCTATAATTAATAATTGTATACAAAGCATGCATTAAGAACCTACAATGTGCCAGGAACTGCTCTAAATGCTCCACATTCATTAACTAAGATTTACAGCAGTCCTCTGAAGTAAGTACTAGTTTCATACCCCTTTTGTGGATGAGGAAACTGAGACAGGGAATCTTCCCAATCTGGATGCCTGTAGGCCAGCCACCTTGCCAATCCAATACAAGTCTTCATAAGACATTGTACAAACCTCTCCAAAGATGTGGTGGGGCAGAGGGGAAGAAACAGAGCCTCTGAGGCAGAAAACTGAGAGGCCTTCTCCAAACACAGCCTTTGCCAGTGAGGAAGGGAGGTGAGGAGGAGCTGACAACACCCTTCCCCTCAGATCTGCTGCTCAAAGCCCTGATTTCCTTTCCATCTAACACCATGGGGTTTATGAAGAGATGGGGGAAAAAAAGTAAGGAATAGTACTGGGCAAGGAATAAAAGTGGGGGGGGGGGGGGGTGGGACAAGAAGGGAGAGAAAAAGAGAGAGAGAAGAAGAAGAAAGAAGAAGAAAGAGCACTTATCTTGGGTCTCCTCTGGGTGGGTTTGGCCAAGAACTCACATGGGAGTCTCCTTCCCTCCCTGGACCACAGTGTTCTAAACTGTAAAATGGATGGAGGGACTGTACTAGATGACTTTTAATGTCTCTCTCAGCTCTATCATTCTAGGATTTAGAAACAAATGAAGGGAGAGGAAAACCTAGAAGACCAGGAGGGGAGAGGAATTTTGGTGGGAAGAAGCAAATGCTAAGGAGGAATAACAAGAGGAGGAGGAAACAAGAGGAGGAGAAAGGAAGGCATTTCCCAAAGCAGGTGACATCTGCTTATTTCATTGAAAAAGGAAAAGGAAGAACTTTCACATCAAGAATTACAATAAAAGCTTTATTCTCGGGCAGCCAAGTCATGTCTCCCACCAGTGAGTCATGGCTGATGTTGTTGGGAGCCATGGCTGATGTTGGTGAGAGGCATGGCTGGTGTTAGTGAGGGGTATGGCTGGTATTGGTGAGGGCCATGGCTGATATTGGTGAGCGCCATAGCTGATGTTGTTGGGGGCCATAGCTGATGTGGGTGAGAGGCACAGCTGATGTTGGTGAAATGTATGGTTGATGTTGGTGAGAGGCACGGACAAGGCTGGGGAGGGGCATCACTGATGTCTGAAAAACAGGGGCCTAAAAGGAGCCCTGAAAGGAGGGAGGATTGGCTTGTTCTCTGTGTCTAAGAAGGACAGCCCTTCCTTGGCAATGAGCAACAATGATCAGTAGACTCCCAGGTTCTAGGAGACGTCTTAGGGAAATGACTAGGGAATACGCCCAGGGGAGCCACAGCTGCAACATTACCACACAGTGCCTATGAGGATGCGATCCTGAGAACCACTGAACAGAGGAAATCCCAGGCCAGAAAGAAATCTTCCTAGATCATTTTTTCCAACCTCCTGCCTCTAAGCATCCCTTCCCTAACTGCCCTGTGCCAAAGGACTCAGCACCGAATGACATTCAGTCCTATTCTTTCATCTTTTCATAGCTGTCTGAGCCAACCCACGCACTGAGGTCCTTGAAGACAAAGAGAGTGCCCCCAAATGATTGGATATATGCTTAATCTACATGGCACATGCCGGGCACACAGTGGGCCCTTCACACCCATCTGATAATTGATCAGTAGGGTAAATGGTTCTAGTCTCTCTCTCAATAACATCTATATTGTTGCATAAGATTACAATCTAAACAGACTTCATTTCATTCACTCCACTATCTACCCCTGTTCCAAAGTCCAATCTGTCATTTGCTCGAGGGGACACCTAGGTACCTGCCTCTGCAGAAGTGAGCTAGAGTACCTACTTTGCAGGTGACATCGCCCAATCTGGAAGTGACCTCCAGGAAGAAACGAACAGATAGGCTCACTCTATAAAAAGAGAAGCACAGGTGCAGATAAATTTTTTAAAAACCATAGATAATTGTTCACTTAACATATAATGAACAGATTCCTGGCTAAGCAATTTATCTGAATGTTTTACTCTTCCAACAAACCTAAAATTAGAATTAAGTATTCCTAGTTTCCAGATGAAGAAACTGAGGGTCAGAGAAGATAGGCAACTTTCAAGGTCATACAATAAGTAGTAAACTCATTACTCTAGCCTACTCTCTGACTGATTCATCCTTACAGTATGATACTAAGAGTTCAGCCTGTGTGTGAACACTTCCAGAGGCAAGAAACTCACCATCTCCTTAGGTAGTCTCTTCCATTACCTGATAGCTCAAATGGTTAAAATATTCTTTCCTCACATTGGGCAGCCACTTCCCACTCTGAAAATCCCATCTGCCTTCCCTAGTCACTTGGAACAAGTCAGTAGCCTACAGAAGGTACCTAAACTGTGGAATCAGAAGGATCAGGTTCTATTCCTACCCTACCACCTACTAGCCATGTAACTTTCAACCAAGTCACTTCTACCATCTGTGCCTTGGGTGCTTTATCTGGGTGACAGGAACACAAATATAACCTCATGTAGTGCTTTAGAGAAGAAGGCATAAACAACGTCTGCAGAGGGCTTGGTTCAGTGCCTGGCAAACAGTAAATATCCAAGAATATTATTTTACTAAGTTGAGTCTCTCTTCCCCATGACAGCCCTTCAGAGATTTGTTAAAAAATGATCTCTCTGTCTATGTTTTCTCTGAGTGAAACACCCACAGAGTCTTTAATTATTCCTTACAGGTCAATTCCAAGTTTGTTTACCAGCCCAGTTGTTCCTTTCTGGACCTGCTCCAACCTGTTAATGTCCCTCTTAAGATGCAGGACCTGTGATGGAAAATAATAAATTAGCCAAGATGTGAAGTGCAGTCCACATCCAGTATTTCTTGCCATATCAGCTTCTTTTCGCCTTTAGGCTTTTCTGAAGTTCTTCAGAATTGTCAGGTGTAATCTAGGCTAGCATAAGATTTTAATGAAGAATATTTGAGTCTTACCAACAAAGATTTTTATTTTTATTTGTAGTAATGGCTAAGATACTAAGCAGTTTTTATCTAGCACGATATCAACACCTGACTTTCTCCTTTAATTACAACCACCCTAGGAGCACTATTATTAACACTATTTTACTGACAAAAAATTTAAAAAACAGATTTGAAGAGGTTAAGTAACTTGCCCAAGATCACACAGCTACATGGTAGAACCAGATTTGAGTTCGCCATGATATCCTACTTCCCATTGCAAGTGTTTATGGTATACTCAGAAAACAAAGATTATGGCATCTGGTCCCATCACTTCATGGCATATAGATGGGGAAACAGTGGAAACAGTGTCAGACTTTATTTTGGGGGGCTCCAAAATCACTAAAGATAGTGATTGCAGCCATGAAATTAAAAAACGCTTACTCCTTGGAAGAAAAGTTATGACCAACCTAGATAGTATATTCAAAAGCAAAGACATTACTTTACCAACAAAGGTCCATCTAGTCAAGGCTATGGTTTTTCCTGTGGTCATGTATGGATATGAGAGTTGGACTGTGCAGAAGGCTGAGCACCAAAGAATTGATGCTTTTGAACCGTGGTGTTGGAGAAGACTCTTGAGAGTCCCTTGGACTGCAAGGAGATCCAACCAGCCCATTCTGAAGGAGATCAGTCCTGGGATTTCTTCGGAGGGAATGATGCTGAAGCTGAAGCTCCAGTACTTTGGCCACCTCATGCGAAGAGCTGACTCATTAGAAAAGACTCTGATGCTGGGAGGGACTGGGGCAGGAGGAGAAGGGGACGACAGAGAATGAGATGGCTGGATGGCATCACGGACTCGATGGACGTGAGTCTGAGTGAACTCCAGGAATTGGTGATGGACAGGGAGGCCTGGCGTGCTGCGATTCATGGGGTCGCAAAGAGTCGGACACAACTGAGCGACTGAACTGAACTGATTATATATAAATATTTTCAGGGATAAAAATGGAATGTGATATAGGCAAAAGACATAAGCAGGGCAGTTTAATAGCAAATGAAATGTATTGCACCAAACTATGCTGAACTGCCAAACTACGCTGTCACAAAGATCTCTCCTTCTCCCCTCCAGCACATTCCAGTGTCTAGGGCTTCTTGGGTAATATGCATTAAAACAGAAAAAGGAAAAAGAAGGGGTCACCTCTCTTTTTCGGCTTGCACTTACCATTGCCTTCAGCGCTGGCCACTAGCAGACTTTCCCTTATGAGGAATTCATCTTCAGTGAGGAGCCAAGCTGCTGGTCCTGGACGAGGGAGGGGTCCCTTGACACTGCTAGAGCCTTTCTGCCTTAGAAACATTCATACCCTTTGACTCAGCAATTTTACTTCCAGGCCATGAACACAGGTTTGTGAGCAAGGGGGTTTCACAGCATAAATAGTTCAAAATTGGAAATAATATAAATGGCCATCAGAGAGGGACAGCTAAATGAATGCTGATATAGTCACACACTGGCTCATGCAGTCCCTCACAATTATCTTTCTAAAGGTTTAATAACATGAAGAAATAAAATTCTCATTTAGAACCTTCAGTAAAAAAGCAGGAAACAAAACTGATTATAATCTATAGAGAAAAAAAAATCCTAGAGGAAATTTACTAATATGTTAACAGTAGGTATCTAGATAATAGGATTTCCAGATAGTTTTTTTTTCCCCTTTGAACCTTGTTGTATTTTTCTAATATGCATGCATTGTTTTTACCATCAGAGGAGAATGTTATTTTTTAAAGGATGGAAAGAATCGGGTCTGAGGGCTGCCAGCCAGCTTGCGAACAGTTTTTGCCACTGGACAGTTTCCATCTGTGCAGCAGCAATTACTACTCCGTTACCATCAGATCATCTTAATCCTATTGATTGAAATGCCAAAGTAATTCTATTAATTTACTACTTAAGAGATAAATTACTAAGAACAGAGCAGAAGAATTACCAGAGAGTGCTGTAGTATTCCTCTAGGTGTGAATGTGGTCCTTGTAGATTCAAGTGTAAAATGCAAAGAAGCCTCTAGAAGTTCATATATTCATTCCCTATCATACAGCCTAGAGCAACCAATGAAAACTGAAATCAATAAAAACTGTCTTGAACATTTACAATGTTCCGGGTACCAAAGTAAGCACTGAAGAATTATTTGATCTTTGTCACAACTCTGTGAGTGGCAACGATACCCATTTTACAGATGCAGAAACAAAAACGATAAGTAACTTGTCCGAGGCCACACAGCTTGTAAACAGAAGAGCATGAATTTGACAGCAGAATTTGTGTGCTTAACCCTGGACCAGCTTCTGTTTCAATCCAGAAATGAATGAGCTCTTGTTAGCGCAGTATCTTACTTCACCCAGTAAGATTTTTTTTTTTTTTTTTTTTTTGGCCACACTGTGCAGCATGAGGGATCTCAGTTCTCTGCCCAGGGATCAAACCCAAACCCCCTGCAGTGGAAGCCTGGATTCTTAGCTACTGGACCACTAGTAGTGATTTATAAGTTAGGACAGGAAGGATCTATACTCTATGGACGAGGAAAGTGATGCTTCAGTATAACAAAGGATGCATTCATGATCACGAAAGAAAGAACAGAAATGAGTAGTAGTCAAACTTAGGACTTCTGATCCTACACCCAGTTTGCTCCATTTGCCTCAGAGCCATGCAACAGGAAGCAGAGGAAGCGGAATTTGGATCCCTATTTGGTCCTCCTATGGAGCACAGGGAGGTGACCCCGCTAGAGGATCCTGAAGGTATAGGGTGAAAAGGGAGGAAACCCTCAAAAGGAACAGACAGTCTCAGCAATGACCCTCGCCACCCTTTCACCACTAGCCCTCCTTCCTCCTAAAACCAGGAAGGGACACTAGCCATCTAGCATCATTGTCCATCGACCTTGCTTTCAGCTCATTGAGTCCCTTAAGCTTCACTGACATGTCTTCTGAATACTCCTCAGTAAATATTACTTGCAGAAGCTGGTACTAAACTGCAGAGGAGCAGGAACTTAAAACAATGCATATTCAAGTTGAGTGAGCTATATTAGCACATTTGAACAGCTGCTCCAAAACATATGGCAAAATTCCACCTCAATTAGAGTCACATATCAACTCAGCCACCAAATTACCTTGATTACGTCATTTAACCTTTCCAAGTCTCCATTTCCTCAAGTGAAAACTAGAGAAGAAAATGGTACCCACCTCACCGAGTGGTTGAGTGGATTAGAAAGCATGTATGGGAAACTTCTTAACAAGGTGGGTAACAATTAGAAAATGTCTGATCATTGGTAGCCATTGCGATTCTTGTTAGTTAATCTCTTAGTCAATTTCCTTGTCTATAAATGGAGATGACATTCCTTCTGACATTGCAGTCACAATATACAAGCATTAATTTATATAAGGTGCTCAAAAAATGTCTTTTTATTTTTAACACACAAGATGTTCCAGTTCCGTAATTCTATGACTCTTCTACCCACTTCTTCCCCAAGACGTTAGAACCTGCTAAGTAAGACAAAGAAGTTCCACTCCACTAAGCATAGCTGCAGCTCTCTGTCTTAGAGGATTCAGGGGAATCAAGGAGGGCTATTTAGAGCCTTATTAGAGATTGGGAGCATCAATAAAACTCCGTATTTACATACAAATACCCACTTCAACTATATCCTCTCAACTCACAGTTAAGTGTGCTCTTTCTGAAGACCATTCACTCAGTCTATTAATGGCAGATGCAGATTTGAATCCAAGTTGCTTTTTCTACAGTTTAAGGTCATTTCTTCCCAAGTGCCCACTGAAGACTGTTTACTATTTTCTCAACACCCTCCTTTGAATCATAGTCTCTTGGATGCCTGAAGACCACACACATCTAAGATTCACTCTTAGGTAAACCTCTGTTTTCTCTGGAACAAACAGACCCATTTTGCCAATACATTTCCTAGGGGTTCATTGCAACTTGGCTTATTTTCCACACTCGGTCTGAACCAGCACAGATCTGGGAGGGGAAAGTAATATGGTTTTCTAATAGGTTCAGACATCCAAGCACTAATTTGTCTTCACACAGGTTTCCCTCGATTAATTTGGGAGTTCTTTGAATACAAGAGCTATGGTATATCTTTTATTAAGATATTTAAAAGAGAAGTGTCTGGATTTTGTTGTTCAGTAGCTCAGTCATGTCCAACTATTTGGGACCCCATGGACTGCAGCATGCCAGGCCTCCCTGTCCTTCACCAACTCCTGGAGATTGCTCAAATTCATGTCCATTGAGTCAGTAATGCCATCGAATCATCTCAGCCTCTGTCATCCCCTTCTCCTCCTGCCTTCTATCTTTCCCAGCATCAGGGTCTTTGCCAGTGAGTTAGCTCTTTGCATCAGGTGGCCAAAGTATTGGAGCGTCAGCATCAGTCCTTCCAATGAATATTCAGGACTGATTTCCTTTAGGATGGACTGGTTGGGTCTCCTTGCTGTCCAAGGGACTCACACTAGCTTTCTCCAACACTATAATTCAAAAGCACCAATTCTTCAGTGCTCAGCCTTCTTTATGGTCCAACTCTCACATCCATACCTAACTACTGGAAAAACCATAGATTTGACTAGACAGATCTTTGTTGGCAAAGTAATGTCTCTGCTTTTTTAATATACTGTCTAGATTTGTCATAGCTTTTCTTCCAAGGAGCAAGTGTCTTTTAATTTCACGACTGAAGTCACTATCTGCAGTGATTTTGGAGCCCAAGAAAATAAAGTTTGTCACGATTTCCACTGTTTCCTCATCCATATGCCATGAAGTAATGGGACTGGATGCCATAATCTGAGTTTTTTGAAAGTTGAGTTTTAAGCCAACTTTTTCACTCTCCTCTTTCACTTTCTTCAAGAGGCTCTTTAGTTCCTCTTCACTTTCTGCCATAAGGGTGGTGTTATCTGCATATCTGAGGTTATTGGTATTTCTTCTGGTAATCTTGATTCCAGCTTGTGATTCATCTAGCTCAGCATTTCACATGATATACTCTGCATATAAGTTAAATAAACAGGGTGACAACATACAGCCTTGATGTACTCCTTTCCCAATTTGGAACCAGTCTGTTTCATGCTTGGCTCTAACTGTTGCTTCTTGACCTGCATAGAGGTTTCTCAGGAGGAAGGTCAGGTGGTCTGGTATTCCCATCTCTTTAAGACACAACAAACTCTGGGGTTAGGTGTACCTAAATAGGGCTTCCCAGGTGCTGCTAGTGGTAAAAAACCTGTCTGCCAATGCAGGAGACAAGAGATAAGGATTAGATCCCTAGGTTAGAAAGATCCTTTGGAGGAGGGCATGTCAACCCCCTTCAGGATTCTTGCCTAGAGAATCCCATGGACAGAAGAGCCCGGCAGGCTGTGGTCCAAAGTATGGCAAAGAATCAAACCCGACTGCAATGACTTAGCACAAATAACTTATTTAACCTCTATAAATCTCAGTTTCCTCATAAGTAAAATGGGGTAATTAATCCAACCCAAAGGATTATTACTGAACTGACTGACTCAAAGGATTAGATTCAGGATTCACTACTATAAATAAAGCTCTTTGTGTAAGGCCTGGTCCTTTATAACCACTCAAAAAGGGCTCTTATATTTTTATTATTTATATTCTGCTCAGTCACCTAGTACAACCCTTGACATACAGTAGGCACTTCATAATTATTTTAGATAAATAAGTAAATAAGTGAAGTAATAAATTATGCCATCTCAAATGAGATGATAATGATCTCAAAGTACTTAGAGAATGCAAAAAGTTGACTGATCTAAGAAAGGAATTTATTCCTACAGCATCTTTAAGCATCATGACCTTTTACCACTCAAATGATACCTAAAGTTGATAAAGGAAAGTGGTATTTCAAAGATGGGTGAGCTGAGACAGAGAAAAATAAAATGAAAGACAAGTTGACTACAGAGAAATTGAGTGACAATTTAATAAATAGTCAAGAAGGATTTATTCACTCCCTTCCTGTCTGTTGGGTCCGGCCAAATAGTCAAGCAGAAGATGCCCCAGACCCTGGTCGCATTAGGGCTCTGCCATCTGAGATGCTGAGATGAGATCTTAACCTTTCAGTTGATCCTCAGTGTCATCAGCTGTACATGGAGATGCTGTCATGCAGGTGGCAGGAAGATCAAATGAATTGGAAGTGCCAAGTATACCAAAAGTGTTATTTGTGTGAAAGTGATCATCATATTCTTCTCAACCCATAATTTCCAATTCTCAGAGTTCCATGAATTCTTCTCACAGTTCCAAAGAGTCATACAAACATTTCTGTTATAAACCAGAGCAGCACCTCAGAGGGACTCTGGAAATCTCTGTCACTTGGGATAGTCAGGAAAATAGTGTGGGCTTCAGAGACCGACTGACTACTGACTGTAAGTGGGGTCTGCCACTTATAAGCTATATGACCTCTGCTAAATTTCAGAAAATGCAAGCATCAGTTTCCCCATCTAAAAAATGGAGGTAATGCTGTCATCATCATAGGACTGAAAGTACCCAGCACATAGTAAGTACTCAGTGAATGGTAGCTATTACTATCATTAGCTAATAACACATCTTTCTGTTTTTATCATATTACTATTTCTCAATATTCATACTCCCAGAACTTTGCCACATCAAATGACCATTCCCTGCTGATCAATGCAGTCTTTTTTTCCCAAAACTTTTTGTCTAGAATCCCTGAGCTGCATTCTCTACAAAGACATACTTTTCCAGTGGGATTTATCTGATTGAAAAGAAAACTGCATTGAAGGTAATGAGAGCCATTTGCTCTCCTGTCCAACTCGTGGGATGCATTCTAATTACACAGGGCCTGCTAAGAGCTTTGACTCAAGCAGAGTAACCCCCATAGGCCTATTCAGCAATCAAGCCTCTGAAGAATAGCCCCTCACCCGAATTCCTAACATTGTGACTCATCTAGGGGGTTACTTGAAGCTAACAGGCTTAAGCCAAGAATTCTCTGTGGAACCAGACCACTGAATGACACTGAAGATCAGAGGCACAGAAAAACTTCCTTAAGTGAGATACACAGGGACAGTCAGGGCAAAGTGAGATGATGGTTGTGGAATTATAGTCAGTACCTAGGAGTGGGAAATGAAAGCCGTAGGTTTGACCTAGGACATTGATCTCAGTCATTCTTGTAGGATGCTATACATACTCCTGAAAGACAAAGGAATGGCTTCTCCTTTTACTTTCCTGCCTTGGATTTTCCCAGAGGACATCAGGTATTTCCCCCCTGAGACTGATTAAAGATATCAGGGCCAGAATTCAGGGCTTTTTGACTCCAGTCAAATCACATCATTGATGCTAAGTACCTGCACAGCTAAATTCCGCTTCCTCTGAAGTACCAGGTGTATACAAGCCATTTAACAAATACCTATTGAGCCCTGACCAGGTGCCAGGCTTTGTACTTCATGAAAACCATATGGAAGAAGTTTGCCAAAGTCATGTTTTTGGGGTCTTGTCTACATAACACATAACTGTCCCAATTTGGGGAAAAGGAAGGTTGGAGACATGAAGGTTGAGCTTGAGCCAGAAGACACCAAGGACTGCCATGATTCTGGCCCTGAAACAAGCACATGAGGTAAGAAGAAAGGGAGTGGTGGTGAGAAGAAAGAAAACATTGGCACGGTTTAAGCAAATGCAGTGTGGTATGTCAGAGTTAGACAATCAAGCCACAAGCTCCTTAAGCCTTAATTTTCTTACTTTAAAATGGGGGCAGACATCCCTACCTCTCAGGTTGTTTAAAGGATAAATTGTGACAAAATATTTAATGTTAGGGGATTTTTTGCCACCAAACAAGAAAAACTAAAATGAAGCTTTCTGAAAATGAAATGAGATGCTGTGAGAGGCAGACATCTGTCTTTAGGTGACCACGCTTGATTATCTACAGGAAACGCTACCTTTGATCAACTGGGTTTGAGGACCTAGGATGCTGTAGGAGGACAAGGACTAGGGTAAAGCAAGTGAGGGCACAAACTTTAAGGAGGCGCTCACTTTCAGGGTTCTGCACGTGCAGGGTTGGTACCTACACAGCCCGTAGAGTAAGCGCCTCTTTGAATTTTGCCAGGTGCCTCATTCTTCTCACCCTACTTCATGAAGATACTTAAATAAAAGCAACAGAAGAATTAATGGAGGGAAAGCTATTTAGAAGAACAGACTGGAAACAATGATAAGGAATGTGAGAGAGAGAATCAGAGAGAATCAGACTTCCTTAAGGGCAGGGGAAGAACCGATGGAATCTCAAGGTTCTTTCAGCTCCAAGGATCCAAGGTTTTTCTCTCTCTTTTTTTTTTTTAATCTTTGGCTGCACCCTTGAAGCACATGAGACCTTAGTTTCCTGACCAGTGATCGAACCCCCATCCCTTGCATTGGAAGGCAGAGTCTCAACCACTGGACCACTGGGTACGCCCCCAAGATTTCATTCCACTGCAGACAAGAACCCTGTTCAAATACTTGCGCTTCTTATCCAGATAATGGTTCCTTATAAGAGGCAGATCTAGCTGTAGAAGGTAAGACAGGAAAGGGAAGGGAGTCTTGCTCCATAAAACCTGGAGAAGCAGGCTCAGGGCATGCCAACTGCGCCATTCTGCTCCCTAAGGGGTGCTTAGCAGATCATGAAGTGAAACTAATAAAATGTCAGGCACTCCAGGCCAACCTAAGCCCCTTACTGCAATCAAATAAAATCGGAATTGCACAGCTGGCCAAAGCAAGCCAGCTGTTGACCTGAGGGTGCAACCCAGGCAAAGCTGACAGTGACCCGCAAGGCCCATACTGTGCAACAACCCCCAAGCCCCTGGTGTCAGAGTCACAGACAGGAAACTGGTTCAGCCCACAAGGTCAGAGAGTGCCAGGCTTACTCAGCCTCATCCCTTCCTAGGACCTAGGATACCTACCCCTCACACCATCCCGCCATTCCTTTCTAAGGACAGCCCCACAGGCAGAAGAAAGCTTTCTCCCCAAAAATATACAACACGGACATCGACAAATGTCAGGTCTTCCCAAAGGTGTACAGAGGCAAAAGTTCACAAAACTCAGAAAAATTCTGATTTCTGTCCCCATCTGCCTCCAAATACTGCCTTCCTCCTCTGAACCACCAGAGCACTCCAATTATGCTCCTTAGGCTGAGGGCAACCTCTTATAGTTGCTTATATGTACCTAGTCTATCTGCTGAACTATAAACAATAAGAGGGCAAAAGCTATTCATTGATGAATGATCATTGGAAATTCCCTGGCAGTCCAGTAGTTAGGACTCTGTGCTTTCATGGCTGAGGGCTGGGTTCAATCCCTGGTCAGGGAACTAAAATCCCACAAGCTGTGCGGTGTGGACAAGAGAAAAAAAAAGAAAAGATTCTTGATTGCTACTATCTGTCAGACACTGTAGACAAACACAAACTCAGTCCACACAGAAGGCTTCTTCTATAGACAGCAACATATTTATCCACCTCTCCTCCACAGTGCCTTATTCATGTAGCAGGTGCTTAATAAATTAGAAGGATCAGAGGACTGTAGAGCAAGAGGACCCATAGAAATCAGACAAGCCCCCACTCAACAATCTCGTCCCTTGACAGAGACTGATAATCCACCCTGTTCCCCTTTCCTGCTGGGTCAGGCTCCAGACCCATCTTCTAAGCAGCTACTCCAAGTAAAGTGTTTACCATGCCTGATCTAATCCAAAACTTCCATTTCCCAGATGAAGAAACTGGGGGCTATCTGAGAAAAAGAATTAAACCAAGAGAAATTTAGACACAGAGCCAAAACTATATCTCAGTTTCCCAGGCCCACCTTCATATTTCTCCCTCTATTCCACAACGACTTTTATAATTGTGTATGAAGTAAAGGGAAAAAGTAGAAACAGTGTCAGATTTCATTTTCTTGGGCTCCAAAATCAATGCAGGTGGTGACTGCAGCCACAAAATAAAAAGATGCTTGTTCCTTAGAAGAACAGCTATGACAAACCTAGACAGTGTATTGAAAAGTGGAGACATCACTTTGTTGACAAAGGTCCATATAGTCAAAACTACAGTTTTTCCAGTAGTCATGTATAGATGTGAGAGTTGGACCATAAAGAAGGTTGAGTGCCAAAGAATTGATGCTTTCGAACTGTGGAGATGGAGAAGACTCTTGAGAGTCCCTTGGACAGCAAGGAGATCAAACTAGTCAATCCTAAAGGAAATCAACTCTGAATATTCACTGGAAGGATGAAGCTGACGCTCCAATACTTTGGCCACCTGATGTGAAGAGCTGACTCATTGGAAAAGACCCTGATGCTGGGAAAGATTGAGAGGGCAAGAGGAGAAGGGGGTGACAGAGAATGAGATGGTTGGATGGTATCACTGACTCAATGGACATGAGTTTGAGCAAACTCTGGGAGACAGTGAAAAACAGGGAAGTCTGGCGTGCTGCAATTATAGGGTCGCGAAGAGTCGGACATGACTTAGTGACTGAACAAAAGCAACAACATGAAGTAAATGCTCATGGAAACATAGACAGACCTTCTGTCAACACCTGACTAGTTGACTTGGTACTTTCTACAAGGAATAAACACCAGTTCATTAGATTACCTCCCTGCCAAGGCAAAGGGGATGTCCTGGCCCAAGTCAGAGGACACATATGCCTGGAAACCAAGTTGGACACCCACCATTTGGAGGGGTCTTTTGGAGAGTGCATTTCCCAAGCTTGGCCAGGCTACAATTCAACTTAACCAGCCAACAGCTGAGAAATCCAGATGGATTATTTGTACTAATAAGGCACTGAGGAGGGACAATCTTCCTTAACTTCCAGACCCACCACAAGGACACAGAACAGGGGGTGCAATCCTGGCTACTCTCAACCTTGAAGACTCAGTGCTCCATTCTCAATTCTTCATCCTTTCTCTTTTTCTGTGTCCCTCCCACTCTCTCTCTCTGCCGCCTTCATTTCCCTCCTTCACTCCCACACATGCTCACTAAACTTCTCTTTAATTCTCCAAGTCCTCTCTCACTGCTAGACTTTACACATGCTGTTCCTTCTCCCCAGAACACTCTCCTCCTCTGTTTCTTCCAGGTCAATTCCATACTCAACCTTCATGTTTTACTGTAAAAAACACCATCTCCACAAAGCCTCTTGGAAGCCACCAGGTGCAGTTGGGTACACATCCTCTGTGCTCACTGACTTCCTCGTTTATAGCACTGGCCATGCCTCAGACACCTCCACTTTCCTCTTCCTCTCTCTCCCACCCCCACTTCTCTTCTCACTCTGCGTCTCCAGCTTCCTCCTCCAGCTGCCTGCATCCCTCCCTTGGCTGTCCTCAGCCTCTGAATCACTCTTCTGCCCCTCATTTTGCCCTTCTTCCCTTTTCCCCCAATCCCTGACCTCCTGACTTTCCTGCCCATGGTGAACTCAGGACATGGAATCTGTTGGCATCAAGATGGAGGGACCCCCCCACTGCTACCCCCACCCACCCTGGTCCTTGCACATGTGGTACCATGAAGGGTCTAATTGAAACAGTTTCTCCCCAGGCTAACTGCCAAGCCCAACTCATTTGAAATTCAGATTGACAACTGCACATTGATTCCCTATTTCCAATTGATGCTGCAACTAGGGAATGAGAATCTGAGCATTGATCTGGCCAGGCTTCCAACAAATCCCTGAGAAATGAGCTGTTCCACTGAAGAAAAATGAGGGGACTGAATGGGAAGGCAGCAAGACAAACACACTCATACTCCCCTGAGGGGTCCAGATAAATTCAGGTCCCAAGACCAGATGTGTAAAGAAGAAAATTTTTAGAAGAGGGAATATTATAGATTACTAAAATGATGGTTTAGAACCAGAAGGACTCTTAGAGATTATTCTAATCCCCTCATTTTATAGCTTGGGAAACTGAAAGCTCAAAAGGGAAGTGATTCATCAAAGGTCACAAAGCCCCCTCTTTTACTCTGTCACCCTCCCTCCAATGCCACTGTAGAACAGACTCCTGGACTTCTGCTTAATCTCTGTCATTAGGAGTCAAAACTGAGGTCCTTTAAGTACCAAAGCCTCCTAATGTGACAAATGCCCTAAGAGGCGCTAGACAGTTCAAGGCTCTGTCCAGTCATTGCAGCCATCGCCATAAGCCTTCTCAACGAGGGACAGAACCCTTGGTCCCAGGAGACCTTACGGACATTCTGAAAATGACTATTAATCAAATCTGTCTAAATCAAGCCTGATTCACCACATTACATCTCAATATCCCTGAAACAATTTGCATCATTTCCAAATACTTTCATAGGGTCAGCAAATCCTAACAATCAAGTATTTCATTTCTCTGACTTACTCTCAGCCTCTGCGTCCAGTACCTCACTGTCTATAAGCAAAGGCTTAAGCTCACCAGAGGCAGTGGCTGCAAACGTGCATGAAGGGCCCCTGGATGCCTATTTTCTCTGCACAGAGGTGCAAAGCACAGATTTACTTAAGGGGGCCCTAGAAATAATTCTGTGCAAAATATGCTGTCTAAATATAGCCAGAAATGTACAATGATCATCAAGTGGAAAGGCATGGCTATTTGACATTCAAATGGAAGGTATATCAGAAAAAGAATTACAGAAATTTGGGACGAGGGCAGTAAGGGATGGGAGACGATTTTAGGTGGTTCAAAACATAAGAATAACATAGAGTCATCATTTCAGTCATTTGCATTATCCCAGGAAGAAAGTCTCCATTGGGTGTTACCATGTCTCTAACACCTTTCCAGCACTTGCTGATCTTCTTTTGAAACTGAAGGCAGGCCTCGGGTTCGGGATGTCAGCCAGCAACAGAATTTAACTAGGAGTTTAAACTCTTCTCTTTCTGTTTTGTTTTCATTGTATTCACTGCTATGGTTGTCTTCTATTAGGGCAAGTAATACTGGTTTTTCATTTGTGAAGAGTGAAATATAAAGTTACTTTTCTTTTTAAAGAAGTGAGATAATTCAGGAGAAATTTTTTCCCTAAATAACAACTATTTAAAACATATCACCTCCATATCCATTTTTAAATAAGTAGAAATATTTCAACATCTGACGTTACTGTGACCGAACCTATGAATTTTCAAGATGATTAAAAATATACACAGAAAACAAGATAAGGCCTTTAAAACGTACATGTCAATGCAATGTAAACTTTAAAGTGACTAATAGTAGAAATGATTAAAAAAAAAAAAAAAACTTGGAAAAAATTGGCAGTGTTCCAAGAAACCATGGGAGGGGCTAGACTAGAAAATCTCAAAACTTCCAAGAATTCTACTGTGAGTCACCTGACAAAAGAGAGACTCATTTGCTAAGTCACACTACTTCTTCCCCGGTTTCAAGTGTGGTAAATTCAGAGTGTGTACGGGGATTGCCAGGGGTCAGACACAGGTTTGGATTTTCTTGGCTGTAACAACACAACAGAGCTTCAAAACAAGTAGTAAAACTACCTACTATCATGATTTATATTCTTCACAGTTTACAAAAGTTTTTCCTATACATCGTAGCATTTGGAAGAGGCAGGGCTTGAAAATGTGAATTCTAATCTTTCCCCTTATTCAAGTGCTGTGTGATGTGAGGCCAGTTAATTTCGCAGAGTCTCAATTCCCACCAGTTCAGTTTACCATACAAGGATTGTTGGTGAGTCAATGGCCAGGTGGCCAGACTGTAAGTGCCTTGCGGCAAACGTGTGAGCTAGGATAATCAGAAGATGCTTCAGCTTGGGGAGGATTCAGATATTAAATGGCATATTTTGCTAACAGCAAATGGTAGGGAATATTTGGGGACAAATTCATTTTCTCACTGTACTGCCTAATGGGAAGAGAAGTCTTATGCTATAGTAACTGCTAGGAGAGAGGACCACGTTCCCAAACCTTATTATCTGAGGGGGGGCGGGGGCTGAGAGAGAATAGGAGCTTATGAAAGCTTCATAACTGCCACTCCTGGAATGGTTTGAGAAGTGAATCATAGCAGCGATGAAGGCATAAATCAGCGGTTACATGCCCATGGTCCCCTTTGCCACACCAGAGTCACACAGAAGCCATGGGTCTGGTGCTGAATGGAGAAAAGGCTGGGACTGTGGTAGAGTATGGCCACGGAAGGCGTTTGGCAGGACTTCCAAGTCATGCAGGGGCTACAGTGCAGCTGAAAGCAGCAGTGAGACCAGGAGAAACTCCAGACTGACTCTCAACTGCCACACACACACACAGACACACACACACACAGTAATGGATAAGCAAGACTGTAGACGGAGTGCCGGCTATGAACCAAGAACCATCATTGACATTTCTTACCTGGGCTACCTCAGTGACTTCTTGTGCGACACTGTTTTGATGTATAAGGCAACTGCAGTTCAGAGAAGTTAGGTCATGTTCCCATGGTCACACAGCCAGTAAATGACTGAGACAGGACTGATTCCAAATCATCTGTGCTTTTCACTCTTTATGAACCATTCTATATTACATGTGACAGTACATTTCAGTAACACACACATACAATATATATACCGCACACACACAGCCACAAAGGCATTTGACATTTTCACACTCTGTACCCCATGTCTACATACATGCCATGAAAGTGACAGTTAAGTCACTCAGTTGTGTCTGACTCTTTGCGACCCCGTGGACTATAGCCCACCAGGCTCCTCCATTCATGGGATTCTCCAGGCAAGAATACTGGAGTGGGTTGCTATATGTACACAAAAAAATGCCCATGCTAAATATCACTCTTAACAACACACTTTGACAGGAACACAGGTCTTCATATTTTTGCATATCCAAATCTACGTAACACAGTTCAGTTCAGTTCAGTCGCTCAGTCATATCCAACTCTTTGTGACCTCATAGACTGCAGCATGCCAGGCCTCCCAGTCCATCACCAACTCTGAGAATTTACTCAGACTCATGTCCATTGAGTCAGTGATGCCATCCAACCATCTCAGCCTCTGTTGTTCGCTTCTCCTCCCTCCTTCAATTTTTCCCAGCATCAGGGTCTTTTCCAGTGAGTCAGTTCTTCACACCAGGTGGCCAAAGTATTGGAGTTTCACCTTCAATATCAGTCCTTCCAATGAATATATAGGACTGATCTCCTTTAGGGTGGACTGGTTTGATCTCCTTGCAGTCCAAGGGACTCTCAAGAGTTTTCTCCAACATCACAGTTCAAAAGCATCAATTCTTTGGCACTCAGCTTTCTTCACAGTCCAATTCTCACATCCATACATGACCACTGGAAAAACCATAGCCTTGACTAGATGGAACTTTGTTGGCAAAGTAATGTCTCTGCTTTGCAATATGCTATCTAGGTTGGTCATAACTTTCCTTCCAAGGAGTAACCATCTTTTAATTTCATGGCTGCAATCACCATCTGCAGTGATTTTGGAGCCCAAAAAAATAAAGTCTGACACTGTTTCCACTTTTTCCCCATCTATTTCCCATGAAGTGATGGGACCAGATGCCATGATCTTCGTTTTCTGAATGTTGAGCTTTAAGCCAACTTTTTCACTCTCCTCTTTCACTTTCATCAAGAGGCTTTTTAGTTCCTCTTCACTTTCTGCCATAAGGGTGGTGTCATCTGCATATCTGAGGTTATTGATATTTCTCCCGGCAATCTTGATTCCAGCTTGTGCTTCCTCCAGCCCAGTGTTTCTCATGATGTACTCTGCATAGAAGTTAAATAAGCAGGTTGACAATATAAAGCCTTGACATACTCCTTTTCCTATTTGGAAGCAGTCTGTTGTTCCATGTCCAGTTCTGACTGTTGCTTCCTGACCTGCATATAGGTTTCTCAAGAGGCAAGTCAGGTGGTCTGGTATTCCCATCTCTTTCAGAATTTTCCAGCGTTTATTGTGATCCACACAGTCAAAGGCTTTGGCATAGTCAATAAAGCAGAAATAGATGTTTTTCTGGAACTCTCTTGCTTTTTCCATGATCCAGCAGATGTTGGCAATTTGATCTCTGGTTCCTCTGCCTTTTCTAAAACCAGCTTGAACATCAGGAAGTTCACAGTTCACGTATTGCTGAAGCCTGGCTTGGAGAATTTTGAGCATTACTTTACTAGCGTGTGAGATGAGTACAATTGTGTGGTAGTTTGAACATTCTTTGGCATTGCCTTTCTTTGGAATTGGAATGAAAACTGACCTTTTCCAGTCCTGTGGCCACTGCTGAGTTTTCCAAATTTGCTGGCATATTGAGTGCAGCACTTTCACAGCATCATCTTTCAGGATTTGAAATAGCTCAACTGGAATTCCATCACCTCCACTAGCTTTGTTCATAGCGATGCTGTCTAAGGCCCACTTGACTTCACATTCCAGAATATCTGGCTCTAGGTGAGTGATCACACCATCGTGGTTATTTGGGTCATGAAGATTTTTTGTACAGTTCTTCTGTGTATTCTTGCCACCTATTCTTAATATTTTTTCTGTTAGGTCCATACTATTTCTGTCCTTTACTGTGCCCATCTTTGCATGAAATGTTCCCTTGGTATCTCTAATTTTCTTGAAGAGCTCTCTAGTCTCTCCCATTCTATTGTTTACCTCTATTTCTTTGCATTGATCACTGAGGAAGGCTTTCTTATCTCTCCTTGCTATTATTTGGTACTCTGCATTCAAATGGGTATATCTTTCCTTTTCTCCTTTGCTTTTCACTTCTCTTCTTTTCACAGCTATTTGTAAGGCCTCCCCAGACAGCTATTTTGCTTTTTTGCATTTCTTTTCCATGGGGATGGTCTTGATCCCTGTCTCCTGTACAATGTCATGAACCTCATTCCATAGTTCATCAGGCACTCTATCTATCAGATCTAGTCCCTTAAATCTATTTCTCACTTCCACTGTATAATCATAAGGGATTTGACTTAGGTCATACCTGAATGATCTAGCGGTTTTCCCTACTTTCTTCAATTTAAGTCTGAATTTGGCAATAAGGAGTTCATGGTCTGAGCCACAGTCAGCTCCTGGTCTTGTTTTTGTTGACTGTATAGAGCTTCTCCATCTTTGGCTGCAAAGAATATAATCAATCTGATTTCGGTGTTGACCACCTGGTGATGTCCATGTGTAGAGTCTTCTCTTGTGTTGTTGGAAGAGGGTGTTTGCTATGACCAGTGTGTTCTCTTGGCAAAACTCTATTAGTCTTTGCCCTGCTTCATTCTGCATTCCAAGGCCAAATTTGCCTGTTACTCCAGGTGTTTCTTGACTTCCTACTTTTGCATTCCAGTCCCCTATAATGAAAAGGACACCTTTTTTGGGTGTTAGTTCTAAAAGGTCTTGTACATCTTCATAGAAACGTTCAAGTTCAGCTTCTTCAGCATTACTGGTTGGGGCATAGACTTGAATTACTGTGGTATTGAATGGTTTGCCTTGGAAACAAACAGAGATCATTCTGTCGTTTTTGAGATTGCATCCAAGTACTGCATTTCGGACTCTTTTGTTGACCATGATGGCTACTCCATTTCTTCTAAGGGATTCCTGCCCACAGTAGTAGATATAATGGTCATCTGAGTTAAATTCACCCATTCCAGTCCATTTTAGCTTGCTGATTCCTAGAATGTCAATGTTCACTCTTGCCATCTCCTGCCATCTTGCATCTCCTACTCAGCCATAAAAAGGAAAGCATTTGAATCTGTTCTAATGAGGCAGAAGAAGCTAGAGCCTATTAAATGAAGAGAAGTAAATCAGAAAGAGAAATGTAAATATCGGAAAGAGAAATGTAAATATCGTATACTGACCCATATATATGGAATCTAAAGAGATGGCACTGATGAATTTATTTTCAGGGCAGCAATGGAGAATCAGACATAGAGAACAGACTTACGTACATGGAGAGGGGAGAGGAGGGAGAAGGGGAGATGTATGGAGAGAGTAACATAGAAATTTACAATACCATATATAAAATAGATAGCCAGTGGGAATTTGCTGTGTGACTCAGGGAACTCAAACAGGGGCTCTGTGACAGGCTTAATAGTGGGATGGGGAGGGAGATGGGAGGGAGGTCCGGGAGGGAGGGTACGTGGGTGTACCTATGGCTGATTCTTGCTGATGTATGACAGAAAACCACAAAATTCTGTAAAACAATTATTCTTCAGTTAAGAAAATTTTTAAAAAGAGCCCTTTAGGATATGAATAAGGAATCTTCAGATTACTAAGCATGAGTGCAACCATCCTAGAAAATTTTCTGAAACTTCAAAGGAATAACTGATTATTTTCACTATTTTTCATTAGTGAGTATAATAGTCTACTTATTTTATTTTTTTTTAATTTTTTTCTACTTATTTTAAAATTGCTAATCCATACATGAATATTTCTGAATACTTCCTACTAACCACAATATTTGACTAATTAATTAAAATATTATTTCATGCACTCAGCAATTATTGAGCACCAAGTCTGTGTGAGACACACCATGGTAGACACAGTAGAAGATTAAATAAACAAACAATAAAGGCAACCCACCACTATTACTGGTCTTGGAACACAAATACGAGTAAGTTCCAATGAGATAGCACAGTCATGACACCTGCATGACTGGAGAGGCCCCAGTGAGTGAGAGGACGTGGCAGGAGAAGGGACACAGAGACAAAATAGTCCTGAAGCATCTGGGCCTAGAGAACGAGAAGACATCGGTGCCACCAGGGCAACTTTGGGAAGAAAGTTTGGGAAGGAAGCTGCAGCATCTGGTTTGGAATGAACTTGAGGCATGGCTTGGCAGGACATCCAGATGGACATGCGTCCCAGGTGTCTGCAAATGAAGAAAGGGGGCCTGTGGGAAAAGACAGGGTGGAGACAGAGCTATGAGGGCCATCCATTAGAGGGGGTCACTTAGCCAGCAACAACTCTGACACCAGAAAAGGAGTCATGGCAAAGAACACAAGAGGCAGTGCAAATTCTTGGGGAACACCACGTCCTACTTGGCCAGGTGACAGAAGCTCTCATTTTTTTGCGACACACACATGCATCTCTACACATGCACCTCCTCCAGCATACAAGCCCCAGAGTACACACAGTGGGGCAGCACCAGCTTCCAGCTATCTCCTGGATATAATCATTTCAGGTCAGGGAAGTTCAGTGACCCAAAGCAACAGAAATAATTGATAGTCAACCCTTCAGCTTCCAATCTTGACTGTTCTAGAAATGTGCATGCCTCAGAGAGTATGGCAGGGGAAGAGCCCCTGTTCTTAGACCTCGGTCATTTGTACTATGTACTATTGTACAAAGGAATGCCTAAAACTACTTTGTTTGGGGGCAGGGTGACAGAAACCATGTGAAGCATCCCCAATTTGATTTCAAATCCCCCAATTCTGGCTACATCCAGGCAAATGACCACTGATTTACCTGGAACCTACATCTCCTTCACTAGCTGTGTCTGTTTTTTGAAAGTGTTTTGAAACTTTTTTGAGAGTGTCTTTGAGAAAGCATTTTTGAAAGTGTTTTGAGAGAGTCCCATAAGTATAAGCATCTAAGTTTGTCAAAGGTTCTGAGAAGACCCAAGGTAAAGACGCCTGGTTCCATTTGTGTTCCCAAACGCATTTGACTTGGGCATCTTCTTTAAAAAAAAATTAGTAGCTCATTCTGAAGAAAAACTCTGGGGAAAGACTGGACTGTTGTAGTTGTTTAATCACTCAGTCATGCCCGACTCTTTTACAGCCCTGTGGACTGTAACCTGCCAGGCTCCTCTGTCCATGGGATTTCCAAGGCAAGAATACTGGAGTGGGTGGCCATTTCCTCTTCCAGGGGATATTCCTGACCCAGGGATCGAACCCACATCTCCTGCATTGGCAGGAGGATTCTTTACCACCGAGCAGCTAGGGAAGCCCAAAAAGGCTGGACTACTTGATCTCTAGGATTTTTTTCTGGCTGCACTGTTCCATGGACCTCTGAAAGTACAGGCACCCAAAACACAGGGCTGGGCCTCGTGGGAAATTAACCCTTTAGTCTCCTCTCCCAGGGAAACCAGCAGTCAAGGGTGATTGCCCAAAACCTTAGAGATGCAGCCTCAAAAGAATCAGCAGTTTCTTAGCATCAATCAGACACTCTCTGCTGCCTGCCAGGATCCCACACAGGCTGATACCTGGGCTGGGTAAACAAGGTAGCCTGGGCTTTACCTCATTAAGGACCCATATTATCTACGTCTCCAGTGGTTTTTAGAGGTGGGCTAAGCAAGGCTGGGATCTGATCTCAGTGTGAGAAAAGCCCTCATTAACCATCTGCCTCCTCTCTCTTTTCTTAGTCTTGCTGCTTCCAAGGAGGCTGAAGCTGCTCGGTCTGCTTCCAAGCCCATGTCGCCGTCCGATTTCCTGGATAAACTCATGGGGAGGACCTCTGGATATGACGCCAGGATCAGGCCCAATTTCAAAGGTAGATAAACTTACATTTCAGAGCCCCAGGGATCTGCTTTCCCAGATTGTGGCAGCAAGCCCACTGAATTGTATGCAGATAGTAAATACCCCCCGGTATGAATTCCATGACTCTTTCCACTACCCCCAAGGCAGATACTGTTAGTCAATTCCCCAAAGCCAAACAAAGCCTCGGAAAGTGCAACTCAACAGGATCTCTGGTTGCCTGTGACAGTATGGGAACTAAACCCACTTGCTAGCTTTACTAATGGACAAGCAATGAACAAAGAATGTAGAGTAATGGGTTCAGGTTTTGCTTCCAGTACAAACTTACTCTCCGAGCTTAGATAAGCCTCTTCCTTTCTCTGGGTTTCAGTCTCCTGGCCTGGGCAGGGATGGAGCGGGATATCTCTATGGTTTTTACACTGTGCCTCATGGAGTCCTGGGGCTTCTTCCCTGTGTCCCAAAAGAGAGAAACAGAGGACAAGATGAGCAAGTCCCCCACCTTGCTTCTCCCCCAAGCAGCTGTACTTTTATTTGTCTTAGATGAGAAGCTTCTAACTACAGTTCACCCACTGAAAGCTTCCCCCAGAATAACAAATTATTTTGGAACTCCCTCACCTAATAAGAGCCACAATTTCGAATGCCTAGTAAGATAATAGGGAGTGGTAGAGATATGGAAAAATAGTGGTGCCGGCCCCTGGAAAGCAGGCAGCCCTTCCGTCCCCCCAGTTCCCGGTCACCCAACAGGACTGTGGGTCTTGTGTTGCCAGACCATCCAAAAGTCCAAGGAAAGCCACAAATCAAGATTTATGAGAAACTTCCTGAAACCTAACACATGTAAATACAAACAAAACCTGTTTGGGAGCCAGATATGCCCTATGGGTAACCCATTTATTAACCACAAATAAAGTGATCTGAGAAGCTTCTTCTGGCTCACAGTCCTCTGAGCTCTTATGTCTCACAAGAGGGGCCAGTTCCTAACTGTAACCATCTCGAACTGCTGGGCAGGTTTCTGCATGCGCAGACTTGAGGACCTCCTTGGGAGCCTGTGCACCCTGACCTTCCTCCCAGCACCCCTGCAAAAATCTTATTTCAAAGACCCACAGCCAACCCCCTGATCAATCCTTGATGCCAGACGCCCTTCCTTGCTGTTCCATTGGCTCAACTCCAAGACCAAACAAGAGATGCGACAGCTGCTAACAGCTTCCTAGTATCAGCTCCCTCAACCCCCAACCTCCAAGTCCACTTCTCAGAGTGCTCTGCAAATGGAAAACAGGCTGGGAGGTGCACCGAGGCTTGTTTGGGGGCCCAGTTCCCACACCTGTTGATGGCGAGGAGCTCTTGCTCCCCAGCACCTCTCTCCTGAGGCCATTCTCTTCCAGGATTGTTAGCACCACTTTTCTTCCCTCAAAGACAGTGAGTCGGCACACAAGCCCTTCACCAGAGTCACAGTCTCAAACACCCAGAGGGGCCTAGCAGGTATGACGCACAACTGGAATAGGATGGGGGTAAGCAGAACCAGAAAGCACAAGCTCCGCGAAGGGCGGCCAGGTCTCACTTCCCGCCAGGTAGGAATGCAGGCCCTGGGTGGCGTGCCTTCCCAGGTGAGACTTAAGTCGGCGGGGTTATGTGAAATCTTCCAAGTCTGCAGCTAAACCATATGGTTGGGAACCACCACTGGCCAAATCAAACACATCGGAGAAAACTGACCACCAATTTGCATCTGCAGCTTCACAGTTTTCAGGAATTCCGTCCCCACGCGCCCCCTCGTGGGCTGCTTCAGAACTCCAGGCTGAGTAGAAGTGCCTTGATCTTGTCCATCTGCTGAACAAGGGGGCATCCAAGTTTCATGTGCTAGTTATCCTTTGTGCATATCACTGTACTTGGCACATAGAAGGCCCACAGTAAACCCATCATAAATGAACACGTGAGCAAATGACCCTAAAAATATGCTAGAACAATTAAGTGACTTACCCAAGTCATGCTGCCAAGACTAGGGACTTTAACCCAGCTAGCTGCTCTGACTCAATTCTGTCTAATGCTAGTGATTTATTTAGTTGCTTACTCCATTCTTTATTTATTTACTCACTTACATAGCAGTGAACATAACCACTGAATCAGGGCCCTTCCCTTCCCCGCTCTGAAAACATTATTCCAAACACTCGGACCCAAAACATACAGGACAAGACAATCCCTTGGGCCTTTCCCAACCCTGCACTATCTCTACCCCCTATAATCTCCTCTGACTTGGGCTCTGAGCAAAGCGCATCTTCTTGGAACCCCACCCCAGGTGAAGAGGAGCAAGATCTCTACTCTCCCTTGTGGTGAGGGCTGAAACATTGATTGCAGGGTACCTCCTGCTTCTGAGCCCCATGACCCCTTTCACATGTCCCAAAAGACCCCCACAAACTACAGAGCTCCTGTAAAGTCCAGGCAGAGTAGGTCCCTATGACCCCCAAGACAACAGGAAGGGGCCTGTCTTGTTTCAGGACCCCACAGAGTGATGAATCACTCGACAGTTTTGCCTGAAGATATGGGTGCCAGGCAGAGTGGGCTCTGCAGAACTCAGTGACAGTGAAAATCGTAACACTGAAGCAGAGAGCTCAAAAACTGGACTCTAACCCTCCCACTACTTACCTGATGTCTGTGACCCAGAGTAAATCACTTGACACTTCTGGGCCTCTGTTCCTGCATCTGTGACATGATCCAGGAGAACCAGGCCCTGCCAGCTTTGATATTCTGTATCTTCACTAAGACTCTGTATCACAATAGCTCCCAGGATCGAGGGCATGGCCCAATGCAAACATACACACAAGACCAAAATTAAACTTTAATATTTAATGAAATATATACATTACACTGCTGCCAAAGGCAGCCAGATTGTCATTTTCTTGAGGATAATTTAATTTCAGATTTATTTCAATGAACCACACCTCCCCATGAGGTCCTTTCGGCTGGCGCCCTCTCGCACACATAAATCAGGATCTAATTTATATGGGAGTCACAGCACCAGACACTGGCAGGGCCTGGGTGGGAACTCTGCACACGCCATTTCAAGGCACAGGCAGTAACTCTTTGGGGCATCTTAATGGTATGAGGCTAAATGAAACGAGAAACCTGAATCTGAGTCTAAATGAGGGGTGGGGGGAAACCCTAATGGGCCTTTGTTCTGGTGAAAGTGACCAAGAAGGCAGATTTCTGCTTAGCATAAGGAAAAAATTTTCAGCAGGCAGAGCTATTCAACAATGGAAAGTGCTGCTCGAGACGAAATGAGTTCCCCACTGCTAGAGGTGATCAAGCGCTCAGCCCTGAATGAGTAGCTGCTGCTGCTGCTAAGTCGCTTCAGTCGTGTCCGACTCTGTGCAGCCCCATAGATGGCAGACTACCAGGCTCCCCCATCCCTGGGATTCTCCAGGCAAGAACACTGGAGTGGGTTGCCATTTTCTTCTCCAATGCATGAAAGTGAAAAGTGAAAGTGAAGTCGCTCAGTTGTGTCCGACTTTTCACGACCCCACGGACTGCAGCCCACCAGGCTCCTCCATCCCTGGGATTTTCCAGGCAAGAGTACCGGAGCGGGGTGCCATCGCCTTCTCCATGAATGAGTAGCAGTGGTTCCTAAACCCAGCTCTGCATGAAGATCATTCAGGCCACTCATTAAACAATAAACTCTGGGCTAATCCCTACAGATTTCGGTTCACTGGGTCTGGGGTTGGGCTAAGGAATCTGTAGTTTAACAAGTTCCCCAGGTGATTCTACGTCTGCACCTCAGTTTGAGAAACAGTTGGTTAAGTGATCTTTCAGAAACACTCCAGCCCTGCAATCCTATACAGTAACCTTGTAATTCAACTGAGGAGCTTCCTTAAGGGAATTCCAAACCCATGGAGCTGAGAATGACTGCCCAGATCAAGATCTACTCTCCCAAGTTGATGGGGAAATCTCATCCCAGAAAAGGGAAGGGGCATGCCTCGGAGAAAAGAGCCAGTGAGAGTTTGGGGCTGTGTCTCAAACACAGGGATCCTGGCAAGCCCTTGGAAGGAAAGCCTGGATCCTCACAGCAGGATTGAGTCCCTTTCTATACCCCCAGGATTTCTGAAAAGAAAAGAATCTTGGCTGAGTTTGGGTGAAATTCTTGGGCTAATTTTTCAAGATGAACAGAGAGGAGTGGGTATAAGAAAACTTGGATTCAAGTCCTGGCTCCACCACTTGCTGGGTACAGAAGCCCAGGTAAGCTACTAAAGTTCTCTGTGCTCTACTATGAAGCTGGGAATCTCATTGCTAGAGGGACCTAGCAACAAGAATTTTGCCCTGCCTACCTCAGGACCTCATGGGGATCAACTAGAAAGTGGACCTGGAAAAAATTCACAAATGGCATGTTGCCATTTTCAAGTGAAGGATTATAACCTATTATCCAAGTCTGAACCCCCTTCAAAATCAGCTCAAGGTCATCATCACCTTCACAAGGGCTTCCCTAATGCCTCACTCTTCATAACCTCTCTCACTCCTGGACTCTTACTGCTTATATAACTTTTACCCACGGCCTCACATTCTTTCCTGGTTATTTTATGCTGGCCCTCTTGCCAGCATGAGTGGAAACCTGGTGCTTAAAATCCTGGATCTTGCCACATTATGATCCTGAGCATGCCCCTTCCTTTCTCTGAACCTCTCTCCAAAAGTATAATCATTAAAACCACTAGCTTCAGAATTAGACCAATCTGAACTCAGGCTTGACCATTTACTAGCTGTGTGGCTGTGGACAAATAGTCTCTCTGAGACTGCTTCCACGTCTGTAAAATAATGGGAATAACCATGTCTTCTCATGGAGCTACTGAGAGGATAGAATGAGATAACATTAGTAACACTCTCGGTGCAACAGAAAACCCTGCTCAGTTAATGGTAACTAATTGTGCAAAATGAAGAGACTGGGCTTCAGTTGGACAGAGGTCCTGCTAGCAAAGAGATTCCAAAGGGCAAATAATCCTCCTTTTCTTTCCTACCCTTGCAGTAGGATTCAAAAAGCTTGCTTGGAAAGTATTTACCAAAGACTTATGGACTTCCCTTGAGGTTCCCTCTGGATTCCTCAGCTGGTAATTCCCATCAACACCCTTTCAGACAATCATTCTTGGTTCAGAAGTTCAAGGCAAGGAGCTTGCTATGTCTTGCAATTCCCAAGATGGCCTCCAAATGTTGTAGCTGTAAATACATTTCGGCCACAAATTAGAAGGCAGCCAGTGGGGTTTGGGGAAGGCATTTCAACCATATGGCAGGCTGATGAATCATCCCGTGTTAATGAAAGTACATCTCAGCCGCTAGTGTTCTGTACCTGGTGCTCACCTGGGGGCCTGGGAATCTGGTATAATGATGTGGCTACGAGTCCCTGCTGCCTAAGAGTCGGGTGGGGGACAAGTAAGGGTCTCCTCCACCAAAGGGGATCTATCCCTAAATTCAGCATTTCATGAATGGGTCTCGTCCGGGGGATTTTTTTCATGGGCATGGAGCTAAGCAGGAATCTCTTTTAATTGGCAGGTCCTCCAGTGAATGTCAGCTGCAACATTTTCATCAACAGCTTCGGTTCCATTGCTGAGACAACTATGGTGAGTGAGTCAAAACACAGGCTGCTACTTGCTGCCTGGGAGATCTCTCCCCCTGAAATATTTACCCTCTGTACTGGTCTTGCTCAAGGAGGTGGGAAATCTGGTGTTGGGCTTCATGGGATTTGGACATTTTTTACTGTCCTGTTCAATGTTTTGAGTGAAGACATATATCTGAAAATAGCCAAGGAGCTAGGGGGCTGGCACATGCTAAACACTCAGGATTACAAAAGCAAAATTCTATCAAGAGGTGAAAGTTTTAGATTAAAAGAAAATATAAAGACCTGCTTGTAAGTTTAAAATTCAGCTTCAGAATAGCAAAAGATGGGTTATACAAGCTGAGAGGGTATACTTGGTTGATTCTTCTATGTTTGTATATATTTAAAAATTCCCACAGTGAAAATTTTAAAATAAATCTGTTATAGTAGAAAAGATTCTAGAAGGAAAAATAACCAAAATATTAATAGCAATTATCCCTGAATCATAGTCTTATGGAGGATTTCATATTCTTCAGTATTTTTATATTTATCTAATCTCTGTAAGGAGTAAATCTTATGTTAATAATTATAAATAAATGTAATGCTACTTTAGAATATTTTTCTCAGTTCTTGAAAACAAAAAATCAATTGTACTTGTTTTGAAGGGCTCAATAAAGCTTGTGAGAAAATAATTAAAGTGGCCTCAAATCAACTCTTCATGAGCAGAATGAGAAGCAGTCAGTCAATCACCAAGTCCTACAGATGTTACTGCCTTCAAATTCTCTAAACCATCCATCCCTGGATGCCCACCTGCCCCTAGTCTAGCTCAGGCTGCCACGGTGCCTTGCTCACATTACTGCAAAGTGTCCCCAGCTTGCATCTTGCCCCCTCCAATCTATTCTTCCTCACACTGTGGTCTTTCTAAGATACATACCTAACCACACCGGTCCCCTGCTTTAATACCTCCCGCAGAGCCCCTCACCTTCAGCATCAAGCTTGCAAGGCCCCTCTGATTCTGGTTGGCTGCATCTCTTCCCTCTCACTTCCCATTCTGGAGGAATGGAATTGCTCAGCCTTCTCCACCTGGGAGGTGCTTGCTTTCTGGTTTCCATCCTTCTCTTGATGCTGCAGAGGCCTCCGCCCAGGGCCCCCGCTCCAGCTTCCTTTCCATTGCCAACCCTCAGATTCCCTTAACTTTCTGCTTAGGATGACCTCCACAGGAAGCCTTCACACTCTAATATGCATGTACATGTGTGTAAGTTCATATCTGCACTTGACCTAATGCTAGGATGGGTTCCTTCTACCCATTCTCACGACGTATGCTACCATCCCCATTGAGTGCACTGGCTGTGCATTCTCTCACTCTCACAGTCTGCCCGTGTGTCCCTCCTCTTACTGTAATGTAGTTCAGTTCTCTAGGGGCCAGAATCTTGTCTCATTTCCTGTGGTAACCTCAGCACCTGGCACAGTGATTTAATAACAGGTACTCAGTAATCTTTTTTAAATAAGTAAGCCAAATCTGATATATTGTCTGTTGATTCAAACCATTATTTGGTCTAAAATATTTATGCCAATTAGATCTAACTTTTTAGTCCCAGATTGGCAAAAATTGCTGAGTTCTATATGTCATGGGTCAAATGGTCCAAAATCTATCCTTTTGCAGAGAGGTCTGTAGTAATATGGTCAAATCAAGCAATCAAAGTCCCTAAAACTAACAGGCCTTTAATCTCCATGTGGAGATTGTCCCGTCTATCAACCAGAACAAGCATGGCTGCTTTTCCCTGGACCTCCAGGTCCAAAAGCCAAGTCGTTCCACCCTGTGAATGGATGCCTTCTCAGAGCTCCTAGTGAACCCCTCTGCTGTTCTTCTCCCTCCAGACCAGACATGCACAGACATCTGCGTCATTCATAGTGCGTGTGGCAAATGTTGAAACTTCCACTCTTCTTCCAAAATGGTAAAGAGTTATCAAACCAAGTAACGGTTTACACATGAGCCCATTATGTAAGGAACTTGGTTATTTGAGACAGGTGTATGTATCTGCACTCCAACCCCACCCCTGCTTTCCTATAACAGTCGCACAGAAATCTATTTCCTTATTACAGATTACTAATGGAGTAGTGGTTTGCCTTTGTTTTGCATGGTGGTTAAAAGCTGAGGCTCTGAAGGCAACCTGGATTCACTCACTTTATGTAACAAGCTGATTTGCTTTGTTATCTTTAAGCCTCAACTTCGTTGTCTGTAAAATCCCAGGGGTGATTAATATCATACTACTTCACCAAGTTAATTTCTTTTGCCTCCTGAAGTTATTATGGATGGAAATTATAAGCAGGAAAGCGTTTCTCAGAGTAAATGCTTTGTAAGTGCTCTTACTCTCTCCAATGATGATGAGGAAAACGATGGGGGCAATGATGGGGGCTCTGAACACTGAAGCCCAAAGTCACCCCAGATTAGTTGTGTGATCCTGAGCAATTCCTTGAGTTCTCTGAGCCTTAGTTTTCCCTTCTCCAACATATCCTGTCTACCTCCTCAGACTTTATTCCTGCTACATATGCTTTCTACAGAAACAGTATAGCAATCAGGACCTAGTCTTTCGTGCCTGGACGAAATCTGAGACTCAGCTCTGTGGACCTGCACAAGGTAGCCTAAGCCAGCCTCCTCCTTCGCAGAGCAGGGGACCAAGAGCACCCACCTGGGACTGTTGTGAGGACTGGGAGATAAGGCATGAAAGTGCTGAGCACAGGGTTGGAAACAAAGTACACACACAATGGATGGTAGTTATTATTTTCAGATGCCACTCGTAATTCTCAACAGCTTTCACATTCGTTCTCCCACTTCATTCCTTCACCAAATACTTGCTCTGGAAACCACTCTATAAAGCAGACTCGGCAGACACAATGCTCCCCAGGGTACGGCTGAGGAAATGGAGATTTGGAGACACCCCCATCCCAGAACTAGTTAGTGACCGAGCAGGAATTAGGGTCCAATTCTCATAACTGCCAGGAAACCATCCCCAAGAAAAAGACATGTAAAAAGGCAAAATGGTTGAAGAGCACAGACATGGGAAATTGAGGGACCCCAGGCCCACAAACACACTTAAGCAACAACCTAAGTGTTATCCAAAGTGGAAACCCAACCTCAAATCATGCCAGGCTCAGCATGGCTCAGGAGAAAATAGGACTGAAAATGGAGGTAACCAACGAGGGGAGGAGCCCAGAGAGATGGCTGCCTGGGGCAGAGATAAACAATGTTTAGACAGAACATGAAGGACTGGCAATGAGGTACTTCTCTGGGAATGGGCCACAGCTGACACAATTTACTCTGTATTAACTAAAGTTAATCCAAAGTAGAGTTGTCATTTTCTGGCTTCCACATTTAGTAATACTGTGATTTTTTTTTTCCCTACGGGGTTCTTAATTATCAATATGTGTTTAATTTACATTGCAGATAATTCAGGAGAAAACCTAAAATCTCAGAGGTAGAAAAACTGCTAAGAAACTAAACCAGTCTTTATTTTACCGAAAGGGTGTCCAATGTCTAGAGTGGTGACATCGACTGAGCAAGGTCACACAGCATACACTGGGTGAGACAGAAACCCAGGTCCAGGCCTCCTTGCAATGGCCAAGAGCTCCACTCCCCTGCAGCGTCTTTCTCCCCTAGATCCCACCAACCAAACCCTCTGGATCACTTTCCCATTCAAGCCTATTTCCTTGTCACTCAGAATACGCTTAGCAAACAAGATTGCATTCAAAAGCAAGACTATGCAGACTTGTATTAATATGGAACACTAAAAAGGGCAACAACCACACACTAAATGCTACTGTGTGTCAGGCATTATGCAGAGCACTTCCGTGTGTATTATCTTATTTACACCTCACAACAACCCCCACAAGGCAGGACATGTTATCTCCATTTTTGTTGTTTAGTCGCTAAGTCATGTCCAACTCTGTGATCTCATAGTCTGTAGCACACCAGGCTACTGTGTCCTCCACTATCTCCTGGAGTTCGCACAAATTCATGTCCATTGATTTGGAGATGCTATCTAACCATCTGATATTCTGCTGCTCCCTTTTCCTCCTGCCCTCAATCTTTCCCAGCATTAGGGTCTTTTCCAATGGCTCAGCTCTTCACATCGGGTGGCCAAAGTATTGGAGCTTCAGCATCAATCCTTTCAATAAATATTCAGGGTTGATTTCCTTAGGATTGACTGGTTTGATCTTCTTGCAGTCCAAGGGACTCTCCAGAGTCTTCTCCAGCACCACAACTCAAAAGCATCAATTCTTTGGCACTCAGCCTTCTTTATGATTCAACTGTCACATCCATATATCAGTACTGGAAAAATTATAGCTTTGACTATATGGACCTTTGTTGACAAAGTGATGTCTCTGCTTTGTATCACGCTGTCTAGGTTTGCCATAGTTTTCTTTCCAAGGAGCAAGTATCTTTTAATTTAATGATTGCAGTCAACCATCTGCAGTGATTCTGGAGCCCAACAAAATAAAATCTGTCACTGCTTCTACTTTTTCCCCTTCTATTTGCCATGAAGTGATGGCACCAGATGCTATGATCCTAGTTTTGTTTTTTTTTATTTTGAGTTTTAAGCCAGCTTTTTAACTCTCCTCTTTCACCTTCATCAAGATGCTCTTTAGTTCCTCTTCACTTTATGCCATTAGAGTGGTATCATCTGCATATCTGAAGATGTTAGTCGCTCAGTTGTGCTTGACTCTTTGCGACCCCACAGACTGTAGCCTGCCAGGGAAGAATACTGGCGTGGGTAGCCATTTCCTTCTCCAGGGGATCTTCCCAACCCAGGGATCAAACCCAGGTCTCCTGCATTGCAGGTAGATTCTTCACCATTTGAGCCACTAGGGAAGCCCATATCTGCATATCTGAGGTTGTTGATATTTCTCCCACCAATCTTGATTCCAGCTTGGGATTCATCCAGCCTGGCATTTCACATGATGTACTCGGCAGAGAAGTTAAATAAGCAGGGTGACAATATACAGCCTTGACATACCCCTTTCCCAATTTTGAACCAGTCTGTTGTTCCATGTCTGGTTCTACAGATTTCTCAGGGGGCAGATAAGGTTGTCTGGTATTCCCATCTCTTTAAGAATTTTTTACAGTTTGTTGTGATCCACATAATCAAAGGCTTTAGTGTAATCAATAAAGCAGAAGTAGATGTTTTTCTGGAATTCCCTTGTTTTCTCTATGATCCAACAAATGTTGGAAATTTGATCTCTGATTCCTCTGCCTTTTCTAAATTCACTTGTATATCTGGAAGTTCTCAGTTCATGTATTGCTGAAGACTAGCTGGAAGGATTTTGAGCATAATCTTGCTAGCATGTGAAATGAGTGCAATTGTGTGGTAGTTTGAACATTCTTTGACATTGCCCTTCTTTGGGATTAGAATGAAAATTGACCTTTTCCAGTCCTGTAGCCACTGCTGAGTTTTACAGATAAGAAAACTTAGGCTCACAAAGGTTAGGTCCCTTGCATAAAGATACTCAGCTAATCGGGGACAGAAGTAGGAATTGAAGTCAGGTATCACCCCAAACCCCATGTTCTCCTGAGCCAAATATAAACACTTATTGGGATTATCCAGCCCTTGCTTGTTTTACTTTCATCATAAGGAAGTCAGAGCTGAAAGGGAACTTCACTGAACAGACACGCCTAGGCCCCCATACTTCTTGCCCAGGGCTCAGCCTCACCAACCATGCAATGAGCTGGTCGTGTACCCTGGGTCCATGGTAATGTGGTCACAGTCCCAATGTCAGAAACTTTCCAGGCTGTGTCTGTTCTCTAAGAGCAGCAGGAGTGCATAGCAGCTCTATAACCAGCTGGAGTCCCCAGGCCTGACTGTCTGCCTCCAAGGGCCCAGCTTTGTTCACCAGAGCTGAGAGTAGGCAGGCAGCCAGCAAAGCAACAGGGGTCTTCATCCATTCCTGACGGGGTGGGGGGGGGTGGATGGAGTGCAGAGGCTGGCTCACCTTCATTCGACCTTTGGGAGTGATTCTGAGTCTGTACAAAAAGAGGAAAGTAGAAGTTGGGACAGGAAAGTAGGAAGGGGAAAGGGAAGGAGGGTGCTGGTCTACAGCATTACCTCCAGCACTCTATAAGACAAAAATGTGGACCTAGGTCCTGAATGGGACCGGCCAGCTTGTCTGACCGCACGCTTACGGGGGCGCATCAGTGTGTACTCTGCAGCGTCTGTGTGCCATTGGAGGATGTGTGTGCACGTGTGTATTGTGGGGCCATATGTGTGTGCAAATGCACACACAGGCCTGTGTACCTGTGCACACTAGTTTGAATATATTTAGACAGGTAGTGTTTGTCCGTCAGTCGTGTCTGACTCTTTTCAACACCATGAACTGTAGACCGCCAGGTTCCTCTGTCAATAGAATTCTCCAGGCAAGAATACTGGAGTGGGTTGCCATTTCTTTCTCCAGGGGATCTTCCCGACCCAGGGATCGAACCCAGGTCTCCTGCATTGCAGGCAGATTCTTTACTGTCTGGGCCACCAGGAAGCCCATATAGACAGGTAACCTCAGAGAGAAAAGTGTCTGATCACGTATGGATATGAACATAAGTAGGTATACTTTTATGGTTTTAATCGCACGTGTGAATGTGTGTAATGGGGATGTGCATGTACATGTAAGAATATGTGAAAGTGGTTAAGAGTGAAAACACATGAAGGGTGTTATTTTCAGTTCTGTAACTGTGTGTGGATATTTGTGAATATTGATGCATGCATTTAAGTATGTATCAGCATTTGGGCCATCACTCAAATATGAATTCTGAGTGCAGGCATGTGCAAATGGATGTACATACAAAAAGATGTGAATAAATGAAAGAGTATTTGAATGTGTATCAGCATGTGGGTGTGAGTATGACTATACAGTGTGCAGGTGTACATGTGAGTGTGCACACCTGGGGACACACACACAGCTGGAACTCATGTGGAACTCAATGTCAACAGATGTGAGAGAGAGACGAAATGTGTGTGTGTGGCTACTGACGTCCTTTGGGCATGAATCCTGGCATTTCCATGATAACCACATGTGCTCCAGCCTCTCTTGCCAAGGGTTGGGCTAGCCTGGCATAGAGACAGGCACACTGTGGCCAGGACCCCTGGCAATAGGTGACAACCTAGCCAACTAGAGCCCACATGCCTGGCCTTATCTGTAGATAGTAGGGGAGAATTGGACAGAGCCCTGAACCAAGAAACAAGAGACCAGTGTTTGAGCTCTAGGTGTGCCACTGTCTAATACCACTGAGACTCACTTCTCCCTTGGCACCTGGCTCTAGGAATGCAGTGTAGGAATACACAAGAAATGGGTATGAGAGTCCTTTATGAATGCTGCAGAAATGTAGCAGATTATTAACTACTAAAATAATCAGCCACAGTCACCAATACATAAGCCTAAGGGTTTTTTCCTCCCTTCTGTTCCCTACTTATTCATTAATTGTTTCCACCCCCCATTTTTAAGGTCCTATACTGAATGTACTGAAGGCAGCATTGCATAGGCTCAAGGGATATAGGCTAAGCTTTCCTGTACCAACAAACACCACCCAAAACCCTAGAGTCTTAAAACCACAAAGACTGATATATCCCTCTTCTAAAGTCTGCCACAGATCTGGGGGACCCTCCAGGACTACTATCCCCCACGTCATGGCTGAGCCTTGCATTTCCACACTGACACATGGTTTCACACTTGCTGTGCAAAGAAGGCATTAAATGGTAGCACACTGGCAAGTTAATGCTTTCCACCCAGCAGTGACATCTACCACATTTGCTCACATTTCACTAACCAAGGAAAGCCTCGTGGCCCTATCGGAAAAAGACTGTAATCCTCCCATAAGGAAACAGACACCAGACATTTGTGATTAGTAGGGCCCTGCTTTTAAGGAGTCTCCTAGAGAAAGGAAACCAGAGACAAGACCTCAGTGTGATGGGTTAGGTTACAGAGGTGTGCATAGGACACTGCCGGAACACAGAGAATGGCCGCAACCAGCAGCCAAGTTAGGGCGTGCTCACTGAACACGCACGATGTGCCAGGCACTGTGTAAATGCTGTGGTGTGGTTTTGAGCAGCTTTTTTTTTTTTTTTGGAGTAGAAGTCTGATCCTGGTTCTTTCCATGTTAAAACCTTCCAGGAGAGAATGGCTTAGTGGAATAACCCAAAAAGAAGGGGTTTAAAAACTGGTGTGTGTGTTCAACGGCGTTAAAAGAGGAGACATGTCAACTAAGAAAAGAGAACTGTATTCAGCGGATTTGGCAATGGGATGTGGGAGGAGGGACGCATGTATGAAGGTAGGGAATGCAATTCAGGGACATGAAGAAAGCAAAACACAGAAATATGAGAAGACACTGGGAAGATAATTCTTTCACAAAGCTTGCTGTGGAAAAAGGTGAGGTGGTGGTGGTCATTTATTGAGCATTTTTCTAAAAATCAGGCATCGGTGGTTAGCAAATTATGGAGATTATTTCATATAACCTAACAATTCCATTTTATAGATGAGGAAACTGAAGCTCAGAGAGGCTTAATTCACCCAAGCTTTTCCAGCCAATAAACATCCTCACTAGTTATGGGGTAAGAGGAGAGGCTACAGTGCCAAAGGGAGGCAGAGTCATGAGAAGACGACCTTGTCCTGGTTTTCTGCACTCAGATTTGGATAAAAAGTTGGATTTGTGCAATTCTAACAGAATCGGTATCTCAAAAGGTCTTGGCCATCCATCCTTGTGGATGTTTGGAAATGAGAGCTCAAGATGTATGGAAACGGCTTTCATGTAAGGAAATTAAATGTCCTTATGTCTAACCATAAAAGTTAACACATTGTTTAGGAAGCAGTCACTTCTCAATGCCAGCCTACTTCTGGGATCGATTGACTAAATTGAATCAACTGATTGGATTGAATTGGGATCAGCTGACTAAATGAATTGATTTTGAATCATACAAGATGAAACTTAAGTCCATCTACTTCTTTCCAATTCTGCTGCTGTCAGCTCTAGTTCAACTTGGCACCATCTCTCTCCTGCTTGACTAAAATGGCCTCTTAACTGGCCTCCCTGCCTCCTTTCCTCCCATCCTCACCACTTCCCATAGCGCCAAGAGGGAGCCTTTTAAACCCTAAATCAGATCACAGCATTCTGCTTCAAATTCTACGACAGCTTCTTAATCCTTTTGCTATGTTCTGCTCCTTCTGTCCAGAAAAATATTTGCATGAATGACTCTCATTCTTTCAGGTCTCAGCTTTCTTTTCAGAGGTCCTTCCCAACTCCCTATCTAAAAATGTCCCCCATTCCAGTCATTGTTGCTTCATGTTCTATTATCTTCAGTTGTATCTAAAAAGTAACAGTTTGCTTGTTAGTTGTGATTTTGTTTGCTTTCTTATTGAGAGTGGGGACCCTGTCCCTCTCAATCATCCCTATATTTCCAGTACCCAACACGTTGCCTGAACCAGAGGAGCTCAGTCAATATTTGGGGAGAGAATTAACCTTGAAGGTTCTCCAGTTGAACCCCCATCTGTTGTCAGAATCTCTGCCACAAACATTGTGGTTTCGGCTTGCACACGTCCAGTGATGGGAACCCCTGTGCCTCCCAAGGCAGCCCGTTTCATCTTGTGACACCTCTTACATCTCCATTTGCCCAGGGCTTTCATTCTGATGCTGGAGCCACAGAGAGCCGATCTATGTGCCTGCAGCACTTCCAAAACCTGAGGTTAGTCCGCTCACTCCCTCCCCACACCCGGCTCCCTCGGCCATTCTCCCCAGTTCTCAGGTCTCTCTGCCTCCAGGTGCTCTCCCAGTACAGCCAGCATGTCAATTTGGCCTTGAGCCAAAAGGCCAAGAAATGAACCCAGGCCCCGAGGAGTGCTCAGAGTGGAGTGCACTGGGATCATGCTCCTCCATACTCTGGGTTAGTGGCCTCAAAGCATTGTTTTTAACAGCAGCTACATACCACAGTTCATTTTTAAGCTGAATCTTTTTTTTCCCCACATCTTTTTTTTTTTTTTTTGAAGTATATAATTGTTTACAATGTTGTGTTCGGAGAAGGCAATGGCAATCCACTCCAGTACTCTTGCCTGGAAAATCCCATGGACGGAGGAGCCTGGTGGGCTGCAGTCCATCGGGTCACTGAGAGTCGGACTCGACTGAGTGACTTCACTTTCACTTTTCACTTTCATGCATTGGAGAAGGAAATGGCAACCCACTCCAGTGTTCTTGCCTGGAGAATCTCAGGGACAGGGGAGCCTGGTGGGCTGCCGTCTATGGGGTCACACAGAGTCAGACACAACTGAAGCGACTTAGCAGCAGCAGCACAATGTTGTGTTAGTTTCTTCTGTATACCACGCATACATGTATCCCCTCCCTCTTGAGTCTCCCTCTCACCCGCCACCCATTCCACCCCTGCAGCTCATCACGAAACACTGGGCTGAGTGCACAGCAGCCTCCCATTCGCTGTCTGTTTCACACATGGTGGTGTATATATGTCAATACTACTGTCTCGATTTGTCCCACCCTCTCCTTTCCCTGCCATTTTGCAAGTCTGTTCTGTACATCTGAGTCTCTCTTCCTGCCCTGCAAATAGGTTCATTAGTACTATTTTTCTAAATTCCATATATATGTGTTAATATGCAATATGAGTTTTTCTCTTTCTGACTGACTTCACTCTGTGTGACAGACTCTAGTTTCATCCAGATCACTACAAATGACCAAATTCCACTCCTTTTTATGGCTGAGTAGTAGTCCACTGCATATAGGTACCACATCTTTATCCATTCGTCTGTCAGTGGACATTCAGGTTCCTTCCATGTTCTGCCTATTGTAAATAGTGCTGCAATGAACATTGAAGAGAACCATATTGTGCAGTGGTAAAGAATCCAACTACAATGCAGGAGACCTGGGTTCTATCCCTGGGTCGGAAAGATCCCCTGGAGGAGGAAATGGCAACTTACCCCAGTATTCTTGCCTGGAGAATCCCGTGGACAGAGGAGCCTTGCGGGCCACAGCTCATGGGGTCGCAAAGAGTCAGCCATGATTGAGCGAGCTCGCCTCTCTTTGTCTCCTGCATTGGCAGGAGAGTTCTTTACCACTAGCGCCACCTGGGAAGCCCCCCTATAGCCTACCTCATTCTTAATGCTCTACCCACTCTCAAATTTAGAAACATTACAATGGTTTATTATTATTACATTCAACACATTACAAAATGATTTTAATCAATATTTCCAGACTTGCAGCCTACCTATAAAATTCCACAGTCTGGACATAACATCTTTCCATGCTATTTAACCACTCTTCTCTAAGCTTATGAAGCTTTCACTACTACAAACAAGTGTCACTGTGAATAATCTTGGACATGACTCGCTGCATGTTTCCTTAGGATATATCACTGAAGTGGAATTACTTTATCAAAGGACCTGCACTATTGTGACAAATATTATTGCCCAGATCACTTCCAAAGAAGCTTCAATAATTGACTGTCCCCACAACAGTGTTTTTATCCTTGCCAACTCAAGATATTACCAAGCTTTTAAATTTTACCAAATGAGATTTAATGGTATTTCATTGTCATTTTTAATTTTCACTCTAGATTCTTAGTGAATTTGAGTATCTTTGCTTTTTTGTTTGCCTATTTTTATATAGTGGGCAATTTGAATAAGGGCTTCCCAGTTGGCTCAGTGCATGGGAGACACAGGTTCGATCCCTGGGTTGGGAAGATCAGTCCCTGGAGAAGTGAATGGCAACCACTCCAGTATTCTTGCCTGAAGAATCCCATGGACAGAGGAGCCTAGTGGGCTACAGTCCACCGGGTCACAAAGAGGTGGACATGACTGAGCAACTGAGCAAGTATGCACAATTTGAATAATATCATAAGTTCCCTCTTTTATGTGTGCCTCCATAACCCATTTGGAGTTTAGTCTGCTGTAAAGTAGTTGATGATGGTTTAACTCTATTTTTCTCTGATTAGATAATTTTCCAGCATTATTCTTAGTAGTCATTATTTCTCCACTGGTTAGAAATGCTGTCTTTAAATGCCATTTCCTCCTCCAGGGGATCTTCCTGACCCAGGGATCAAACCCTCACCTCCTGTGTCCCCTGCGCTGCAGGTGGATTCTTTACCCACTGAGCCAACTGAGAAGCCTAGATACACGGTGGGCTACAGAAACAGCTGTGTGTATAAACAGCCTCAGTTTATTGTCCCGTCACTCTGCGTTCTATGCCCAGGAGAAACAAATCCTCTGTTGTTCCTCCTTTATAAGGTTTTATTGTCATTTCTAGTCTATTTTCTTTTTCTATGAACTGTAGAATCAGTTTGTTGATCCTATGAAAACTGCCTCAGAGTTTAATTGGGATTGCAATGAATGTATAGATTCATTTGCAGAGAGCTGACGTCTTAACAATACTGTGTGAATGTGGTATGTCTCTCCATTTGTAGAGATATTCCGTTATGCCTCTCAGTAAGGTTTTAAAATCATTTTGTCACATATTTATATGTATAACTTCTATGTATATACATACAAGTCACACTTTTTTTGTCAGGTTAGTTCTGAATATTGCGTGAGGTTGGTTAGCATTGTGGATAAGATCCTTGTTTGTTGCTTTTTCCATCATACTTTAAGTCTGTCTACACAGCTAAGGCTAGATCACTTACACTCTGGAGTTGAGGAAATCCAAGAAAAAGTCTAGTAAATGTCATCCAGTTAGACATAGCTCAACACTCCACAAAACCTTGGTAAACTGATGACTGAGAGGAAGCCAAGAAGAGAGGCCTCACATTTGTTTTAGAGTCTGTTCAAGGCAGAAAACAGATTATAGCTAGCCTTGGTACAGTCTGCTGGATGGCTCTCTCCAAGACTCCACCAAGGGAAGCATCACAGTCTTGAATTTACAGCAGCACAGGATTGGCGCTCCATCAGGTCAGATTCAGGAAGGCTGACTAATGACAACCAAACCCATGAAAGACTGAAGCGGGTAAATAAGACCACCAAGTGATTTTAATTTATGATGGGACTTCCCATTCCAAAAAAAGCATGCACATGTCCTCCATGAAAGCACTCTCTTACCCCTCTCCCAGTACCAAGAAAGCACATGAAAAGTTGCTTTTGACGTACCGAACTGGAGGAAAAGAAGGTTTTGAGGAAATTTCATCTGGGCCAGAGATAGGTCTAAGATGCCATCCTTGTCTCACTGCATAGAAACCCTCTTTTCAGGGACTTCCCTGGTGGTCCAGTGGTTAAGAACCTGCCTTTCAATGCAGGGGACATGGGTTTGATCCCTGGTCAAGGAACTGAGATCCCACATGCCTTGGGGCAACTAAGCCTGCACACCACAGCTACGGAGTCCACACACCACAGCTACGGAGTCCACACACTACAGCTACGGAGTCCACACACCACAGCTACAGAGTCCACACACCACAGCTACGGAGTCCGCACACCACAGATACTGAGTCCACATTCCGCAACTAAAACCTGACACAGCCAAATGAATAAATAAGTATTTCTTAAAAAAAAAAAAAAAAACTTTTTAGTGATGAAAAAATTGGTGCTCCCCCAAGCAGGGTGACCCCGCTCTCCAGATGATGCTAATTTACCAATCACCAAATCCCTGATCCTCAAACTGCCCTTTCTTGTACCACTGAATGAATGTCTTCAATATGTTTCTATAATAGTTCTCTAAACAAGACATGATACAATAAATTAGGGTTCCATTGATTAAATCACAAGCAGGGGCCTGTTATAAATCACTGAGATTACACACGGGTCCTTGTGATGGTGCTGAGCCTTGCTGAAGTTCGCTGCTGCATGTTCATCTCTGCTGTTAGTTTAACTCTCAGAGGTCAACCTTATTTCCTCTATTTTCAAGTTTTCTAGTGGTTCAGCTCACTTTCATGCCCTGTACTGCCAATATTGGGCTTCCCTGGTGGCGCAGTGGTAAAGACTCTGCCTGTCAATGCAGGAGACGCAGGTTCGATCTCTGGGTCAGGAAGATTCCCTGGAGAAGGAAATGGCAACCCACTACAGTATTCTTGCCTGGGCAATGCCAAGGACAAAGGAGCCTGGCGTGCTGGCGTCCATGGGGTCACAAAGAGTCGGACACGACTTAGAGGCTAAACAACAACTGCAATATTGTCCTCTTTCCTCTTTTCAAGTGAATAATCTCCCTTCAGTCTGCATCCTTTGGCAACCAGTTATGAGTTCACCTCAGCCTGTATTACAATCCAGAGTTCTCCACCTGATACTGACCCCGAGGATATGTATGAGTGAACCTGTCACAGGGGCGCAGTGGGGTCCCAGTACACTATGTCTACTAGGCTTCTTTCACCTCCCTATCTAGGAACTCGGTTTTCAAAAGAAAGAAAATAGAGAAGCAGCATGTAATTGTCAAGAGAATATGAAATTGGGAGCCAGACATTCCTGGATTCATATTCCTGCTCTAGCACCTACAAGCCATGGGACTCTAGGCAGGACACTTGACCTCTGTTTAACCTCTCTGAATTTCAGTTTCCTCCCCTGTGAAATGAGTATAATAATATCCAGTGTTCTAGGCTGATAAAAAGTTTAGAAACACAATGCATATAAAGTTCTAGCAAATGTTAGACACCCAATAAAAGTAGCTGCTATTAGCATTTTTATGTAATTATTAAACTCATGCTGGGCTTTAGTGATCCCCTAAAGACAGACTGAGAGGCTCCGCTCCACTGGTCCAAACCACCTACAGCTCCTCACAACAAATGCAGTCCTGCTTGTGTGTTATCCAAATGAGAATTCTCCAGGCAGGGTAGTGACTTAGAGGGAGGAGTAGGCACCTGGAGCCCAAGAGGCAATGTCAGGTACAGGGACTCTGCCAGCTCTGAACCTGAGTGTAGAGCAAGACCAAGGGTCAGATCCAAGGGGCAAACCAGGAATAAGGCAGGGGTGTTCGCCGCCTGTTGAACCTGGGGCAGAAGCGTTTAGACCTTTGCCCTTTCTCAATACGTTCTGCTACTTGTGGGTCTCTACAAACCCACAGGTATATAACAACAGCCAGAGGCAGTTGCTGATGGCACTAAGGTATCACAAAACTGTGGCTCAGTACAAAACTGGGAGATCCTGGGTGGTAGAGTCTAGTGGCTAAATGCTCGGGCTCTGGCATTAACATCCTGGGTTCAAATTTCAGCTTTGCCACTTACTAGCTGTGTGATGTCAGGAAAAGCACTTTAACCTCTATGTGCCTTCATTTGTTCTTTAGTCCCTCAGTCTTGTCCGACTCTTTTGTGACCCCAAGGACTGTAGCCTGCCAGGCTCCTTTGTCCATGAGATTTCCCAGGCAAGAATACTGGAGTGAGTTGCCACTTTCTTCTCCAGGGGATCTTCCCAACCAGAGATCGAACTCACATCTCCTGCACTGGCAGGCAGATTCTTTACCACTGAGCTACCGGAGAAGCCTGTCACTCACTTTAGACAAAGAACTAAGAATTCTCAGGCTCAATTTATCCATAAAACAGTGTCCCTGTGAGAATCTGGGGAGAGGGTTCGTTCAAGCACTTAGCACTGTGCCTGGCACTCAGTCGGGACTCAGTAAACTCTGCACGTGCTGGTGAGTCAGCTCCACACTCTCGCAGGACTGTGAAGAGACTGGGGCTGACCCTCCTCACATTTGGAGGCAACATCTATGACTCCAGTTCCACAGTGCATCTTGGAGGTCTGGAAAGCTTGAAAAGCAGCAGCAGCTCATGAATGAGGCCTGGACCCTTTTCTCTCAATGCCCCTGTTCCCCAGCTCTTAGCAGACAGGTCCAGCTCTCAGGCATCTTATCCCAAACCCGGTCAGAGACGTCTCAGAGTTTCTCTAAGAGAGCAGAGCCTGCCTGATAGCAGATTCACCTTGGTTCTCCTCCTCCTGCCCTCAAAGTTCTACAAGTGGTTAGGAAAAGCAATGGAGCAGGGAAAAATTTCTGTGTAAAAGTCCCACACTGGATTGCTGTGTGGCCCAGGAAAAGTCTCTTTCCCTCTCTGGGCAATCTGTAAAATGAAGGAGTTGAGACAGAAGTCTACACGTAATGTTTGAGGAAGAAGATGGCAATGATGACCGAGAGCAAAGACTCTCTCGTGTGCCCCACTCTCGACCCCAGCTCTCTTGGTTTAGCTCCTCCCACTCGTTCACTGCACGGTCACAGTGGCCTCAGAGCAGGTCTCCCTGGGCCTGATTCCTCTCACTTCAGCACCGCATGGTCCTGCCTGCCACACTGATCTTTCTGAAGTCACACTGTGCTATTGCTCCGCTGCTCAAAACTTCAGGAGCACCCAACCGGCTACCAAATCAGATCCAAACACTTTGGTCTGGTAGGTAAGGATACCCACAGTCTCAAATCAATCCGTTCTACAGCCTCAACACCGCAAAGTGATTGAGAGAATGTGCTTTATATAATCAGACAAACCAGATTTCAACCTCACTATTTGCTACGTGAATTTGGACTAAATACTTAATCTTCCTGAGCCTTCATCTATAAAATTAAGGTGAAAATACATATAATCATAGGATTGTTTTAAAGATTAAAATGAGATGCAATTTGTGGCATGCTTAGCAAAATACCTGGTACATAGTAGGTCCTCAATAAGGGAGACGTTTTATTACTTCTACAGCTGATGGTTGAGCTAAACTGAACTGTGTGAATGCCCCTGCCTACACACCTTTGCTTATGGTATTCCTTCCACATGAAATTCCTCTGACGCTCCATAATCCTATATACACCAAGACCGCAGCCCGCAGTCCCCCACATCCAGTCATGCTTCATGTCATACTCCTCACCCCTGTCCTTCTTCCTCACACATTACTGGCCTCCTTCCCAGCAGAAATCAAGTATTGCTCTTATTTCAGAACAATATCAGATGTAGAGATGCTAACTTCAGGAGGATGGAACAACCTGATAGGGGGCCATTTCAAATGCTTCCTTCTCCCCAAAATCACTTCCAGATTCACCTGGAAGTAATCTTAACAACCTAAAAGCAATATCTAACAGCTGCTTATCTAATAGCAGCAATACCTAATAGAACTTTTTCTGACCGTTATCACATTCAGTTTTGTACATTAGATTTGTGTCCATTCCTTTCCTGGCTGGCTAGGTAATCTGAGCTCCATGAGGGTAGAAGCCTGAGCCTCCACACTCATTGTTTTCCTACTGGGCCTCATAAGTGTTTACTGGGTTGCATCTCATTTAGAGAAGAGACATTCCTTTGAGAGCAGGAAGACATAAGAATCTGGTTCTTCATTCTCCTCTTGGGTAATGTCTCTGGGTTCTGATTGCAGTGGGCACATACCTTGCCCTCCATGTCCCCGTCCCTACAACACTCTCACCAGGCTTGTAGCGCTTTCCCCTAAAGCACCTCATGCTTCCTATTTCACCACAATTTACAGTTTTAGAGGAGGTTACTGGGAGAGGTTAGAGTGCAAAACTAGACATAACAGCAGTGGGAGAGGGGCGGCACACAGGAAGCCTTCAGTAAGTGTTTGTAGAATGAAAGAACAGATGAATGAATGCTCTACCTTGGTCTCACAAGCATGCAAGCTGCCCAGTTTCCAGAAATCAGGCCATCAGGGACTCTCAGAGGCGAGCCTGGAGGGTGGATGCTGGATGCTAGAGCCTGCTGAGCCAGAGCTCTGGCAGCCCCGCCCCCTCGGACTTAGAAGATGGGCCACCTTGAGGGTCTGAGGACTGGAAGCCAACCACAGGAGGTAGGACCTGAGATTCTCGGGTGGAGAACCCCAATGCTGCTCCTCCTGCCCATGAACCTGAACGTGGACGCCCAGCGGGTTGAATACCAACCCACGTGAGTGTACGGCCAAGCAAGCGAGACAGCATTTAGCTCCCAGTCGATTACAACAATTACATTGATTCCTTCTGAATGGCATTTCCCACTGCTGTTTACCAACCAGGGACGAGAATATCAGTCGATGCAGAGGGGAGGAGCCAGGCCACTGGGAGGAGGAGACAAGTTGCCTGTGGGTGTCAGACACAGTCTCCACATCTCTTACGCTATTTATGAAGCATTTCATAATAAAACCCTACAGTTTTTATTTTGTTTTTCTTCTTTTAGGTAATGTATGTTTCTATTTTTTATAGTCAACATGCATTACTTCTGTAATAAGAAAACTCAAGTATTTTTAAATATCAGTAATAAAATGCAACTATAATAATGTCCTTCCCTACTTAGAATTCTCTGAAGACTCCACTCACTGCATGCCTCCTCCCACTCCTGCCCCGATTCATTCACTCACTGTTCTTTCCAAGGCACGTGCTCTTGCTTTGCCTCCAGGCCATCACAGGGGCAGTTCCAACTGCCCTAAATGCTTTTCCTTTTCGACTCTGCCATACTTGGTCTCACTTTAAATATCACATCTTCCTGGCACCTTCCCTGACCCCCACATCCAAATCTAGATGGAGAGCCTGAACTCTGTATCTCCCAGTGACCTGTTTTAAGCCTCAGCAGAGCGCTGTCTCCATGTGAGGTAAGCAAATCTTCTTGTTCTTGATGGATTTTTCCAGGTCCTAGAACAATGCCTGGCACTTAGACACTCAGTTAAATGTCACCAGGAAAAGTAAAATTAATAATCATTACCTATGAGATTTGGAAGGGTTCTTAGAGACCATCTAGGAGCTCCCCTGGTGGCTCAGAGGGTAAAGAATCTGCCTAGAATGCAGGAGACCTGGGTTCGTTCCTTGGATCAGGAAGATCCCCTGGAGGAAGAAATAGTAACCCAGTCCTGTATTCTTGCCTGAAGAATTCCATAGGCAGAGGAGCCTGGTGGGCTACAGTCCATGGGGTCACAAAGACTCAGACACGACTGAGTGACCTTCACTCACTCACTCACTCAGAGACCATCTAGCCTAACTTCTTTTGTGAGTGGCTATATTACCCAGCTTGAGAGATCTTAGTTTCTTAACCAGGGATTGAACCCAGGCCACAGCAGTGAGAGTGTGGAATCAAAACCACTGGACTTCCAGGAAATCCCCTCCTAACTCCTTCTTTTAACAGTGGGGCCCAGAGAAGTAAATCCAGATTCTAATCCCAGGTCTTCTGTGAACTGTTGTGTGACCTTAGAAAAGAGTCTCAGTCTCTCCAGCCATAAAATGGGGAAAGCTCTTCATACTCCAACTTTTTGTGGCTGTGTTCCTCCTCGTCCCCCACCAGGCACACAGACTGGGTGGGTAGGCAGGAGGGTACAAGAGAACTCCAAGGTCAGGTCCATTGTCTCTAATTGTTTCCCATCAAGTTAAGGAGATAAGACACAGGGAGGAAGTGCTAAATTAAACATTTCTGGTGACTTGGTTTTCTCAGAAGATCAGAAAAGGAAGCAATCAGGAAAGACTGTGGGCATTAAGGCCCCTACCGGAGATAAGGCTTAGGCTGAGCAGGCTGTAGGGATGAGAGAAAACGGTCCCCAGCAAAGATCTGACCATCCACTGCCAGGGGACATAATCAACAAGTTCTCACTAGGAGGTTGGGCTGATGTGGATTCAGACTCCAGCTCTGCCACTTACTGGGCTTCCCTGGTGACTGAGACAGTAAAAAGAAATCTGCCTGCAATGCAGGAGATGTGGGTTTGATCCCTGGATTGGGAAGATCCCCTGGAGAAGGGCATAGCTATCTATTCCAGTATTCTTACCTGGAGAATCCCGTGGACACTGGAGCCTGGAGTGCTACAGTCCATGGGGTTGCAAAGAGTCGGACATGACTGAGCAACTAACACTTTTACTTTCACACTTTCTGCTGCTTGCTAGCTCTGGGCCTTGGACAAGCCTCTCAACTTTTCCAAACCTCGGTTTCCTTAAGCTCACTGTGAGAATATGAACGTCTAGCTTGCAGGGGTTTTGTAAGGATTAAATGTATGTGACGGTATCTAGAACAGTGCCTGGTGCCTAACAGGCCATTTTAAATGCCACTTTATTTTCCTTCTTCCAGACACATAAACCATTTGACATGTCACTGGCAAGAACATCAGAAGTGCAGCTGGGGTTTGGGGACCTGAAGGCTTTTTCTGTCCAACCATTCATAGTCTGTTTACTCTGACATGAATTGCCCAGTGCTTCATCTCTCTCTCTCTCTCTCTCTCTCTCTCACTCACACACACACACACATACACTTCATGTAAAATCCACAGGACAAAAAGAGGCCACTTCTAATCTTTGATCAGATGGAACCAGATTGGGAGCTATCTATTACCGACAGTAGGAAAAACAAAGCATCAACTTCCAGTCTGGTCTGAAGTTTTCCCTCCACCCTGGGACTTATAAGATATGAAGTTATGAGACCAAATGCCATTTTCTATGGGCCTGGAGGGAGAGGCTGCAATTAAATTATAGAACAATCCTATAAAATACCTTGGAACATTTTATGAAGCTGTTGATATTTCTATAGGAGAACAGAATGAGGCATGAGCTGAGGGGGGAAGTGGCGGGGTGAAAGTGAGGGCGGGGAGAAGGGCTGTTTGTTTCAGTTCATTCGTGCTAATGACAGACCAAGAGTGATGAGGATTTAGAGGCAACCCCCCAAAAGAAAGCAGAGCACAACCTCCCTTATCCTGCACCTTCAGAGAAAAAGCAATGGCAGGTGCTTACGAGTAGAGATTATTACTTGAAGGAGAACATTTAACGCTGGACTTGAACTGAGGTTATAATATTCTAGGAAACTATAAACCCTCTTGAGAATCCAACAGAGAGAGCCAGACCCTTCTTCACAGGACAACACAAATACACCCCAATTTCTACTTGCGGTGAAATATTCATGGGCTGCAAGTTAACAATGATTCTCTAACAAAATTTAAAACTTTTCTTAATGGAAATATTTCTTAACTTCATTACCCAATTTCCCACCATGGAGACCTTGAATTGCTTCTCAGGATGTGAATACAAACTAAACGGACTCTTTAAGTTCCTCTAGGATCCAACGAACAAATCCTCAGTTAGTAGTCAAGGCACCCAGGCTTCAAAATGGGCTCTGCTTTGCCTTTTCAGAGAGACACTGGCCAGTCTCAATTATTTTTTGATTTCAGTTTCCCCATCCAGAGAAAAATAAAGATGGAGAAGTGGGTAGTTTTTAACTAGGACAGCAGTTTCTAACCTACATTCTGTAGAAGACAAGTAGTGTGTACAAAATAAGAGTTCTATGGCCAAAACGAACCAGGGAAATAGTGAATAGTCTGGTCCCTTCTTGGAGATACACACAACTCCTTAGTATATTAAGGTCTCTGAGAAGTCCTGGAATAAAGAAATCTGATATATTTGGTTTAATCAAACATTTCCCTACTTGGTTTGATCGTCATCTTTTTTCAGTGGAGTAACTACACTACAATCCCATCAGAGAGCATTTTACTTAGCACTGGGTTTAAAACTCAGTAAGGTGTGTCATCTATTAATCCTCCCCAAACAAACAAATCAACACATGTTACAAAAGGTAATAGAAGGTGGGTACTAAAACAGAGTGGTATGAATTCTAAGACCAGCAGAACACTATAAAATTCCTCCACCCAACCTTCCTTCACTTCTTGGGAACTGGGCAAAATAGTGTGACTGCTCAGGCATTAGCTTTTAGTCTTTCTGTTCTTTCAATCTGTCTAGAATAGTGACTCTCAAAGCTTAGTGGTCAAGAGAATTACTGCACTGATGGGGTTAATAATCAAAGGAGGACTTTATCTGTGATGTATTATTTCTCTTATCAAAACACCTAAATTATATCAGTTCAGAGTTGAATATAGTTAATAGGGCATCCAGAGAATTTTCAGGGATAATTATGACTCCCCTGATTTTTGCCTGATGCACAGACTTGACACCTCAACCCGCACTCTGATAACATCCTCCAGAATGGACTTTGGGGAACACTGACCGGAAGCACCCAGGCCCTCCACCATGTGACAATCCAGGGCCTAACTGAGTCCACCTCCTTGTCTCCTGGCTGTAGGACTACAGGGTCAACATCTTCCTGCGGCAGCAGTGGAACGACCCCCGGCTGGCCTACAACGAATACCCTGATGACTCGCTGGACTTGGACCCATCCATGCTGGACTCCATCTGGAAACCTGACCTGTTCTTTGCCAATGAGAAGGGGGCCCACTTCCACGAGATCACCACAGACAACAAACTGCTGAGGATCTCCCGGAACGGGAATGTCCTCTACAGCATCAGGTGAGTCCCGTCAGGCTCATCACCCCCTGAATCCTCAGAACACACCTTCTGGAAGGAGACACTAAGAGGAGGGCCAAGCAGAGGTGAACAGGCCCTGACAACCCAATCCCTTTGCAGAACAGGCAGAGCCTGCTCTGCCACTTAGAATCAGCAAGAAAGAATCAAACACCATGGGAGCTTCTAGAAGTCCATGGCTCATTATAATCAGGGAGAATAAGGAAGCAGCCTAGAGACAGAGGGTTAAAACTAGGCCCCCAAGCCTCCCCAGCATTTCAATAAAACAAGATGGGAAAAGAGTATTCGAAGTCAATGCCCACCCCAGGAATATTTGGTTACTCAAGATAAATAAGTTCCAGAGAGCTGCTGTATATCAGTGTGCCTGTAGACAGAAATACTGGACTGTACACTAAAATATGTATCAAGAGGGTAGATCTCATGTTACACTTTTTTACCATAATTAAAAAAAAAAAAAATAGCAGGATCAAAGGCATGAAGTCTGAAAAATCACAGCAACTTCAACACAAATGGCCTGCCGGGTGGACAGTGCTGCTCACAGGTATAAACCAGGGATGCTCCGTCCTGATTATAAAACCTTTCTACCCTCTATTCTTGTATTGACTTTAAGAACCTGGGACCCTCTTTCCTGGGAGGGATCCTGCAGATACTACTTGGGGTCAAACCTTCAGAATTTTCTGCCACACTCTGCAACCCCCATCCCACCTAATTCCCAGTCTCCTCCTGCAAGGCATGGAGGGAAGAACCAGTGTCCATGTAATATTCTTACTATGCATTATTCCCTGAGAATTTACCCACTAGGCTGAGACTTACCACGTATGATTTCTAATCCTCCCAACAACTCTATGAAGCAGGTTTTGTTATGCCTATTTTGCAGATTAGACAAGTGAGGATCTGAAAGTTTAAGCAACTTGCCAGAGTTCCCACAGCTATTTAGTAGTAGAACCTAGATTCTACTATATTAGTGTGGATCTAATGCCCACTCTGAGCCTAGAAGAATATTCAACAGGCACTCAAATATTGGATGAACATATTTCTATTTCAAAGAGCTTAAAGGGGCACTGGTCCTAAATGCCTCCCTGTCTCCACCAGTTCCTCAGGGGAATGTATCTTTTTAATTCTATTAGGAGACAAGCTTTAAGTGTTGAGACCCATAGGAGAGGCCGTACAGGCCCTAATCCCCAAGTGTGACTTGACTCAGACAGGGTAGGAGTGGGACTCAAGGACCTCAGGAGGGAGAGGAGGCACCGCGGGAGGGCAGACTGGGAGGAATCAGGGGCCCACATGGCCTTGCTCACTTGCTGCCCACTCCACCCCATGCACATCCAGACTGGAAGAGTGACAGGTTCAGGATGGCCACCAAGGCCCTGCTGGCTAGGGATTTGCTGCAGCCAGGCTAGTTTCACATCTCCAGGAAGCTAAGCCCCAGTGCAGCATGACAGAAGGACAAATCAGCAGAAAGTGATGTTCCAAGGTCATTCAACTTCAGGAAATTAACCCAGTGTGACAGTTGCCCCACTTTAGAGCTTTTATCTGCAGAAATTCAACGGCGTGCCCTTTCCCTTGCCCCTCCTCCTCCCACTCCCTCTTTTCCCTCTTCTTTCCCTCCCTCGTTTCTGCCTTGTACTTAAAGGGCCCACATCCACAGCTGTGGGTAAAAGCTGGAGGAGGGCATTCACCCAGGGCTGTGTGCCTCATCATGTGGGGCCAAGGTGCCAGCAGCTAAGCCCCACATGACCACCAGTTAGGGGTCTTTGGGCATTGAGGTTGGCTTTTCAGGACAGCAGTGCTAGAAAGCCCGTCAGCAAATACATGAGTTCAAAATCCAGAGGCCAGGAGTTATAGTTTTGAGTCCTGGCTGAGCCATCAGCTTGCTGTGCACTGACAGGCAGCCCTCCCTAGCCTCCTCTGCACCCCAGTTTTCTCACCTGTCAAATGCGGGAGTTGGCCTGTCGACTGAAGTCTCTTTGGCCTCCACCGGTCTTTCTTCTCCATTCCCTGCAGCAGGGGCTCAGGAGTTGGCAGAGCCCTTCAAGCTGAAGCCTTGAATCTCAGCTGAGCTGCAGACCTAGGATTCTGCTAAGGGGACTCCCTCTTCTTGAGACTGCAGCCTCTGCCAGGGTTGAACAACCCAAAACCAACAGCTAGCCCAAAAGCCTGGGGTAATCACTGCTTCCCAGCTGAGGCCAACGGGAGCCCGCAGATGGGAATCAGCTGTGTTTGGACACTGAGAAGGCAGGAGGCCTCTTGGAAATCACCTTTGATGAGTGTGTGAAGGGAGGAGCCAAGAACCACCTACACACCTGCTCCAGATGCACCTGGGGATGCCTAAGGCCTGGTAGTGCTCAGTTTAAAAGTCAGGCTCTGTCCGTACCCAAGAGCTCTGCAAAAGAGTAAGGATGCGGGTCTCCAGGCCTCAGGCAACTTGCTAAAGGCAGGTTTCTAGAAGCCAGACAGACACCAAAGAAGCCCAGAAGTTCCACAGACTCTGTGTAACCGGAGGCAACCTCCTTTCTCTCTCTGATATGGAAACGTGCACATATTAATAAACGTGCATATATTCAATAAACGCCTAATTCCCTGACCTCCTTGCCCTCTCCTAGAAAACTAATTTGCTGGTAGTAACTAGCATGGAGGCACAACTTCCCTGGTCTGTGGATCCAGCATCATTCAACTCCTTTCTCTTCCCAGAATCACCCTGACATTGGCCTGCCCCATGGACTTGAAGAATTTCCCCATGGATGTCCAGACGTGCATTATGCAACTGGAAAGCTGTGAGTCCCTTGCATGAGGCCTCTGTTAAAAAAAAAAAAATCAGATCCTCCTTTACCCATGGGACAGCAGAAATTCCCACACATCTGCTCCTAACCCCTGGACCCCAGGAGATTACTGTGCTGTGTGCTGTGTTTAGTTGCTCAGTCGTGTCCAGCTCTTTGCAACCCCATGGACTGTAGCCCACCAGGCCCCTCTGTCCATGGAGACTCTCCAGGCAAGAATACCAGAGTGGGTTGCCGTGCTATAACAGTCCAAAATACCAGATGAGGGGCTTTGCTCTTAGAAAGTGCATTAGAAATGTAACTTCCCTTACATTGTCTGACTCAGGTCCTGCTCTAGAGCATTCTCCAAAGAGGCACTATTCCATGTTCTCTGTGAACATGCTCACCAGGAATAGAGAAGTCATAGCTTAAATAAGTCAGAGTCCTTAAACTCCCAGAGTTGCTCACTCCAGCAGGGGAGAGAGATGTCTGTCCACACAAATATTCTAACACAGAGCAACAAGTGGTAAGTGTGTGGTTAGATGTACAAAACGCTGTGGCCTCAAGGCAGAAAGGGCACTTCCTTCTGATTGGGAAGGAGACAGGATACAGAAAAGGCTTTATGGAGGAGTTCACAGGTGAACCAAGATTTTAACCGATTAGGTAGCTCACTTACTTGATTGGAAACAGAGAAACCAATCTGACGAATTTAAAGACTGGAATTAAGTGGAAGGGCATAGGGGTTCAAACTCCTCACAGATTTGGAGGAGAAGCTAAAGTACAAGAACCAGGGCAGAGCATTCAGGCAACAGGAACTGACAGACCGTTCCCTGGAGCACCACCTCTGAGGAGAGCCAGCACCAGCCAGCTCCCAACCTGCTGTCACTTTACTCAAGAGTCAAGGTTCTGGAGCAGAGAGTCTGATTGGCCTAAATGAGTCACCATCTCAGACCTTGTCCCCCAACTGACAGCCCCACCAGGACAGCAATCCATACAGTTATTCCTCAGGGGTTGGGGGGGGGAGGCGGATGTGCTTGCAAGGATGGTGCACAGGCCAAAAATAGCAGAGGTCAGCTGAACTTGACAACAGAACTGAGAGCTGGGATGCTAAGGTGGGATGCTGGGACAAGCAAGAGAGGTAACAGGGTTGTGAAGTAAAGACAAGCAATTAAACCCGCTTTAACCACCCATGGGAGGAGGAGAAATAAAGCAATGTAGTCTCACGAGTTCCACTGAGGGTCTGATGCCTCTTCACCTCTAACCCTAATCACCCGTGACATGCTTCAGATAAGGGCTTCCAGGTGGTGACTTCTCCTTCTTCTGATCCCATCCCAGTTGGATACACCATGAATGACCTCATCTTTGAGTGGCAGGAGCAGGGGGCTGTGCAGGTGGCAGACGGACTAACTCTACCCCAGTTTATCCTGAAAGAGGAGAAGGACTTGAGATATTGCACCAAGCATTACAACACAGGTAGGCACAAGGGGCCCCCCTCCTCGGGTCCCACCCTACTGCAGCCAGGGCCAGAGGTCACTGCAAACCTTCATGCCATCACTGTTTCAGTGGGTCTTATGAGGCACCCATGGTGGGTCTAGTTCTGCATTTATTACCCAGGGGTTAAGGGAATGTCCCTTGAAACCAAAAGTGGCTCCCACAATTTTCTCCTAAAGTCCTGGGGCAAGTAACTTGAGCTTGGACCAGGGCTCACAACAAGGGGAACTGGGAGATCCAGTCTTTCTTCCAGGTAGCAGCGTGCTCAGCTCAGGGTAGAACCTAAGGCAGAAGGGAGAGCTGGCAGGGGGAGGACATCTAACGGTGTCACAGAGCGGCTGGCATCGCTCAGAGGGCAAGAGCAGACGATGTTCCCACTAGGCCTCTGGAGGGAGCTGCAAGCCAGCACTGAGGATCAGTAAGCAGTAAAGTTGGAAAGGGTCCCCTAGAGTGTGAGCTACGACCTCCCATGCTTAGCCCAGGCTTTGCTGGAAGAATGAACACGGGAATGAACTGGGGTAGGACCAAGACTGGCTCCGCCTGCCCTGTTTTCAGGCAGGGAAGGAGCTTATGGAACACTGCAGACAAAAGGCCGCCAGTCAGTATGCCAGCTGTGGGGGGGGGCAGGGGCCTGCCGTGTGAACGTGGCCCAGTGAAGTGGAGGCACATGACAGGCTTGTGACAGGACCCAAGGAGAGGAGGAGGTGAGGGTGAGGAGTTGAGGGAAACCATTGTGCGTTCTGATGCAAGTGGAAGGCCCAGAAAAAGAGCAGGCAGCCTGGGTTCTGCTCTGTTTAGGACAGGTGTCCCTTTCCAGTGACCTCGGAGATAGACATCCTAGAAACTTCAAAAATACTCTCTTCATCCCTGGGAAGCTGCGACTGAGAGAGAGAACAGGCCAGTCATCCCTCAGTCCCCAAAGGAATTGGGCTTCAGGCCCCTCAAATTACGACTATCAGGGGATGCTCAAGGCCATGGTCAGCCCTCCTCACTGGAGGATGCAGGGCCCATGGGTCCGGAGAGCCAATGGGTCCCCAGGTATCAAATAATCACGGCCGACTCTCATACACCACAGCGTTTTTCTCATTCATTATCTCAGTGGCCCTTCATTACCCACATTTAAGTAAGAGCTGACCCAGGCTAGTTCTGTGGATTCAATGAGAAAAGACTGGTAAGGCCCTGACCACACGGAAGGTGCAGTCCAGGGAACTGTACAAAATTCCCCTGGCAACTGTGTGTCAGTGGACTGGAGCCAAGACCCCACCAGGGGACAGCCCAGCACAATTCAAGGGACACAGACTGAGAGATGAGCTGTCCGCAGCCTGGTGCAGAGGACAGAGAAAGAGAGAGAAAGGTTGACTTGCCTAGTCAGTGTACTACACCTTAAAGGATCCGATGCTCAAGTGAACAGAGCTGAAGGGACATGGGGAAAAAGGAAGAGCTCTGCCTGGGGGAGATGTCACCATTAAACTGCCATACAGGAGAGGCAGGATTCCTTGGCAGGTTGTGGGGTGGAAGAAGGGCATTCCGGGCAGAGGGATTATCAGGCTCAAAAACTCAGAAGTGTGAAAGTACAGAGGATATTCAAGGCAAGGGCTGGAGTGTAGGGGTCATGGGTGAGGTGAAGAGAAGGGAAATGGGGTGGAAACAGGCTGCACTGTGAAGGGCAGACTACCGAGGCTGAACTTTTCCCTGTAGGTATCAAATAATCACATGATGAGGCTGATGATGAATGATATTCTGAGCCCTAATGGTTTGTGAGGGCTATGCTAAGTTCTTTACTCATTTTACCACCTCATTTACCATCGCGGTAAACATGAGTAGCCATGTGAGGTTGGTGTTATTATTATTTACTATCATCATCATCATCCCCGATTTGCCATGGATGAGGAAACTGAGACACAGAAAGATTCAAACACTCACCCAAGGTCACGGCTAGTGTGAGGCTGGACCAGGATTCCAGCTGAGGCTGTTCTGGCCTCAGAGCCTTGTTCCTAGGCCACTTTGCCTCTCACTCTAATTTCCTGCAGGCAAATTCACCTGCATCGAGGCCCGGTTCCACCTGGAGCGCCAGATGGGCTACTACCTGATCCAGATGTACATCCCCAGCCTGCTCATTGTCATCCTCTCGTGGATTTCCTTCTGGATCAACATGGATGCTGCCCCTGCCCGTGTGGGCCTGGGTATCACCACTGTGCTCACCATGACCACCCAGAGCTCTGGCTCTCGAGCATCCCTGCCCAAGGTAAGTCCCGCCGCCCAAGAGCACAGAACACCCGGACGGACACGGAGGACACACGTCTCCCTTCCCTGCCTGAGATCAGGCATGCACAAGGAATTAGGCACTATTTCTTGATCCTCTAAACTCAGCAGGATCCAGCATTCAGATCTACATAAACCTTTCCTCCAGAACATTTCCTGTAAAGAACATCATGTTCTATACAGTTGCCAGAAAACTACATTTTGTTCCATTCTCTACCAACACTAGAGACACATTCTGCTTCATCTGCTATTAACACTCAACTCCACTTCCTCCAGCTGCTTCACAGTAGTGCTAAGGGCAATATTCCACTCCTTTCACCATCAATGGCACTGTGTGTCTGGGGTCTTCAAGACCACACCATATACAAAGATTCATAGGACTCGGAGACTCAACAAAGTGTTGAACTCACAGCTAAGATTCCTTAGAGTGATTAGGATACACATTATCTTTAATCCATAGATTAAGGATGCATAGCTAGATGATAGAAAAAGACACAGGCAGAGTCTAGAGGGATCCGTGTGCAAGCTTCCTCACTCTCTCCATCCCACGAGGGACCACACAGAGCTCACTCTCACCCCAGCAACAAAAATACAGCTATACGTGTGACAAGTTTCTGCCCAGAGAAAGAGAGAAATTGTTTTGAGATTCATTTAAGATTCAGTATCAAAGGTTTTTATTAGGTGCTGGTTACACAAGTACCCTCTGCCCATCACACCCCCAAATCCCAGACTCCAAAGAGGAAAGCAGGTGTTCAGCTTAAACCACACTGTTTATACCAGTGGTCAAAACATGGTGGGGCATGCTTATCAGTTAGGGAAAGTGGGAATATGCCCAAAATCCAAGTTCTAGATGTCAACCAAAGGCCAACCTTGCCAGCAGGTCCTTCATAAGACAGCCGTCCGGTGCCTGCTCTGTGATACTCTTTTCTGCAGTACCTCAGTCTGATTCTGACATTTCCAACGTTAAACCCCACCTTCTGCCAACTTCACTATTAACTCTTGAACCATATTCTGCTCTGTTCACTATTAACACTGAGCACATTTCACTCCACACACTGCTAATGCCAGATACACATTCTGCTCCACGCACTCCGTGCTAGACCCAGCTTTCTGTTCCATTCTCACACCAGACGCAGCATCCCACTGCATTCATACCAACGCCAGACGCTAATCCTCCTCCCGTCAGCTTGACGGTGAATGCAGCACTGTTCCTTTCACTGTTAACACTAGACCTCACATTCTGTTTAATTCACATTTAACACTAGACGGAATGTTCTGCTTCATTTACTATTAATGCCAGACGCCACACGCTCCTCCACTCACCCACACTTGAGGTAACAGCACTCGGCCCCATCCGCTATGAGCGCTCGACGCCTCAATCTGCTTTACTCTCCTGTATCGAGCTCTAGCGCTGTTTCCCACTATGTTCACCACAGTCGTTGGAGCCACTTTCCACATTCCTCAACACCAGACCCAACATGTGTGTGTTCAGTTGCTCAGTCGTGTCCAACTCTTTGTGACCCCATGGACTGTAGCCTCCCAGGCTTCTCTGTCCATGGGATTCTCCAGGGAAGAATACTGGAGTGGATTGCCATTCCCTTTTCCAGAGGCTCTTCCCAAACCAGGGACCGAACTCTGGTCTCCTGCACTGAAGGCAGATTCTTTACCATTTGAGCTATAGGGAAGACCCAACATGGCGCTCTGCTAGTAATGCCAGACACCAACCATACTCTGCCCCCTTCCGCCTTATGCTAAATACAGCGTTCTGCACCATGTGCAATGAATACGGAACTTCACGTTCTGTTCTGATGCAGAAAAGTTGGAAGAATATGCAACGAATACCTAGTAGCCTTCACCTCAACTCCAGTTATCATTTTCCACATTGTCTATCTCTAGGTAAGCAGGTAGATAGATGCAATTTTTACGGAATCATTTGAAGGTTACAGCATGACAATTCACCTCTAAATAAGGGCTAATGATTACATATTACCACAACTAAAAAATTAACATTAATACAATAATATCACTGAATTAGAAATAATTCCATAATTTCATCAAAATTTAAAGAACCTTTACATTTTCCCAATGGTCCAAAAACTGTCATCAGTAGACATGGTGAGGACCCCACATTGCTTACAGTTTACTCTTTTAATCTAGAAGAGTCTCCCCACTGTTTTTTTTGTTTTTCATGACACTGACTATTCCATTAACTTTTAATGTGAGACATGACATTCTACTTCAATTGTCATCTATGCTAGACACCACTCTCTCCTCTATCCATCCTCACAAGAAAACTCAACAATGTGCCCTTTGTACCATTAAAACTAGACTTTGCATTCTGCTATATTTACTATAAAAGCTTGAAACCAAACTCTCTGTTTACTGTTACCAGCTGACAGCACATTCTGCTCTGTTCATCTGCAACAGCAGGAGGAATATCTTGCTTCCTGTTCCTTATGTTAGGCTCAACATGCTGCTCCTCTCTCTATGAATAGTCTACGCCACAGTCCCCTTCACTTATAACTGACTCTAGACTCAACAGTCTGTTCTACCCATTGTTAACACTGGCCTTGACAGTGGGCTCCATTTACTAATAACACTCAACCTGACATTCTTGCCTCTTTCAAAGCATAAAATTCAGTGGCATTTAGTATATTTACAAAGTTGTATACCCTCGGCAGTGTCTAATTCCAGAACATTTTCATCACCCCACAGAGAATCCCCATATTCATCAACAGTCACTCCGTGTTCTCCCCTCCTACCAGCCTCTGGCAACCACTCATATACTTTCCACATCTATGAATTTGCCTATCCTAGATGTTTCACCTAAGAGGAATCACACAATATGTGCACTTTTATGACTGGCTTCTTTCATTTAGCATAATATTTTCAAGGTTTACATATGTTGTAGAATGTATCGCTACTTCATTTCTTTTTATGGCTGTGTAATATTCTGTTGCATGTATAGATCACAATCTGTTTATCTATTTATCAGTTGATGGACATTTGGGTTATTTCCATGTTTGCCTGTTTTAAATAATGCTGCTGTGAACAAGCATTTCCTGTGTGTAAGTTTTTGTGCAGACATATTTTTAACTCTTAAAGATATATTATTATATATATTATTATATAAGGTACATTATAGTCCTTATATCAATATATACTATATATTATATATAAGTTATAGGTATATACTCAACTTTTTGAGGAATGCCAAATTATTTTCTAAAGTGGCTATACCACTTTATAATACTGCCAAGGTTCCAATTTTCCACATCCTCATTAATGTTATTCTACCTCTTTGATTATAAATATCTCAATAGATGTGAAGTGCTATCTCATTGTAGTTTTTATTTGAATTTTCCTAATAACTAATAATATTTAGCATCTTTTCATGTGCTTATTGACCATTTTTATATCTTCTATGGAGAATCTATTCAAATCTTTTACCCATTTTTTAATTGGGGCATTTCTCTTTTTATTGTTATAATAGTTCTTTGTGTATTATTGATTTTAAACTCTTAAGAACATGATTTGCATATATTTTTTCCCATTCTACAGGTTTTCCCTTGATTGAAAATGTTCCTTATGCACAAAAGTTTGTAACTTTGAGGAAGTTAATTTAAATTTTCTATTGTTGGTTGTACTTTTGGTATCATACTTAAGAAACCAGTGCCTAATCCAAGATCATAAAGATTTACATGGACATTTTCTCTAGGAATTTCACGCACTGTGCTTAGTTGCTCAGTCATGTCCAACTCTTTGCAACCACATGGACTGTAGCCTGCCAGGAAGCTTCTCTGTCCATGGAATTCTCCAGGCAAGAATACTGGAGTGGGATGACATGCCCTCCTCCAGGGGAATCTTCCCAACCCAGGGATCGAACCCAGGTCTCCCACATTGCAGGCAGGTTCTTTACCATCTGAGAGTTACATCGTTTAGCTCTAAATATAGGGTTTCAATCTATTTTGTTTATTTTTGCATATGAAATGAGGGAAGGATATCATTCTTTTGTATGTGGATATCCAGTTATCCCAGCACTGTTTGTTAAAAAGATTATTCTTTCCATCCACTGAATTCATATCCTTCACAAAAGTCAATTGGACAAAGGCTTTGACTAAGTAAACCCCAAAATATGGGTTTACTTCTGGACTCTCAATTCTATCCCATTGATATATACATACACACACACATTTATCTTTATGTCAGCATCACACTCTTGAGTATCATAGCTTTATAGTAAGTTTAGAAGTTGAGGAGTGTGAGTCCTCACCTTTGTTCTTTTTAAAGATTGTTTTGCCCGTTTTGGCTCCTTAGCATTTCCATATAAACATGAATATAAATTTTAAGATCAGCTTATAAATTTCTACATCAACAATAAAAACAAATTTTAGTTTTAAATGCATTGAGTCTGTATAGGAACTTGGGGAGTATTGACATCTTAACAATATTAGGTCTTCCAATCCATGAACACAGAATATCTCCCCATTCATTTAGATCATCTTTAATTTCATCCCACTGCTTTCTAGACCCCATGGTTTCTAACGAGAAATCAGCTGTTAATCTTACTAAGTATACCTTGTACATGATGAATTATTTCTCTTTCTGCTCTTAAGATTCTTGGTGGGTTTTTTTTTTTTTTTTTTTGGCTTCAGACAGTTTGATTATGGTGTGTCTAGGCGTGGCTCTCTGTGTTTATCTTGCTTGGGGGACATTTAGCTTCTTTGATGTGTACATTAGTGTTTTTCATCACATTTGGGGAAACATTGGCCATTTTTTGTTCAGATATTTTTTCTGCCTTTTTCTGTCTCTCTCTTCTTCAGAAACACCCATCAGACACAGGTTAGTGCACTTGATGTTTCTGAGGCTCTGTTCATTGTTCTTCATTCTGTTCCTGAGACAGGATAACCTCAAGTTCACTGATTCTTTCTTCTGTCCACTCAGATATGTTCTTAATTCTCTCCAGTGAAAGCTTCAGTTCACTTATTTTACTTTTTAACTCTAGAATTTCTATTTGGTTCTTTTTCATAGCTTCTCATGCTCTACTTAGTGAGACTTTGTTCCCATACTTTTCTTTAGCAGGGTAGCCAAGGTTTTTTTGGTTCTTTGAGCATATTAAAAATATAACTGGTTTAAAGTCTTTGTGTATTAAGTCCAATATCTGGGCACAACTTTTTTTGACTGCATTTTCTCCTTTGTATGGGCCTGACTTAATCAATCCAGGCTTCTGTAACAAAGTACCATAAACTGGGTGGCTTACAAATAGCGTAAGTTTGCCTCACAGTTCTGGAGGCTGGAAATCTGAGACCAGGGTGCCAGGGTAGTCTAGTTCTGGTGAGGATCCCCTTCCAGTTACAAACTGCTGACTTACTGTTGTATCTTCACATGGCAGAAAGAGAGTAAGCTAGCTCTCTGGACTCTTTCTATAAAGGCACTGCTCCCATTCATGAAGGCTCCCCTCTCATGACCTAATTACTTCCCAGTGATCTCATCTCCAAATGCCATCATATTGGGATGAGATTTCAACATAAGACTTTGGGAGGACATAAACATTCAGTACATTGCATTCACCATACTTTATTATTGCTTTGTATATCTTAAGTCTTTTTGATAAAAATTATACATTTACATTGAGCAACTGAACTGAACTGAACTGAGCTATTTACATGGAGAAGGTAATGGCAACCCACTCCAGTACTCTTGCCTGGATAATCCCATGGACAGAGAAGCCTGGTAGGCTGCAGTCCATGGGGTCGCAAAGAGTCGGACACGATTGAGCAACTTCACTTTCACTTTTCACTTTCATGCATTGGAGAGGGAAATGGCAACCCACTCCAGTGTTCTTGCCTGGAGAATCCCAGGGATGGCGGAACCTGGTGGGCTGCCGTCTATGGGGTCACACAGAGTCGGACATGACTGAAGCGACTTAGCAGCAGCAGCAGCAGCATACATTTACATAATATAATGTGGCATATCACTGAGCCAAGCAGTTTAAAACTTTGCTGTAGCCTTTACTTTCTGCTTATTCAGAGTTGACAGCTAAGAGCCTTTTCAAGTCACTCCGGACATGCATATCGGCCTAAAAATGCACATTGGTTCCTAGGAATATATCATAGCTTTATGGACAGCTCATTCCCCAAATTTTCTTTTTATTCTTTCTGATCAACCAATTGTTTGCCTCAACTGTTACCAACTGCCTGAGGCTGATGTAATGTTCAACACTTGCCAATGACTGTTTTCAACAAATGCCCTCAAGGAAAAAGCTGCTCACATTGTGACAGCTCCAAGTCAGGTCAAATAAAGACAGTCTTGTGGGTGGTCTCCTTCAGAGAACTGGAAAACAGGTCAAGTAACAATTCCCTGAGAACACAGCTTTAAAGAAGCTCCTACTCTCTTCTGCCCCATCCAATGGCTATCAGGATACTGGTGTTCACTGTGCCTGCAGGCTGTTGCTTTACAAGACTAGCACAGAGCCCCACATGAGATGATGGGAATAGGGCAACTTAAAACATCACAAAGGAAATAAAAACATACATCCACAGAAAAACTGAAGTTCATAGCAGCATTATTCCTAATAAAAGCCAAAAGGTAGAAGCAATCCAGATGTCCTTAACTGATGAATGGATCAATGATATGTGTTATATCCACACAGAGTACTATTATTTGGCCATAAAAAAACTGCTGACATATACTATGATATAGATGAATATTGAAAACATTATGCTAAGTGAAAGGCCACATATTATATGATTACATTCACATAAAATGTCCATGACTAGGAAGAGAATTGGGGGAATAAGGAAATGATAGATAAAAGGTAGTAGGTTCCTTTTTGAGGCGATGAAAATGTTCTAAAATTGACTATGATGATGATTGTATATAATTGTGAAGATATAAAATCATTGATTTCTATACTTTAAATGTGTATGATACATGAATTGTATCTCAATAAAGCTGGGTTATTTTGAATGCCATGAAGCCTGCTGTTCTTACTGGGATTCAACTGATTTTCCCAAATAAATGTTTACAGGATTGCTGTTAGACTTTGATTCATTAACGGAGTTTGGAGAAAAGTTGGTTCTGACCATTTTTTATAGAGTCCTCACTGCTTTTTTGCAGGGGGAGAGTTTTTGAAGATCTTGCTCTGCCATTCTCACTGATGTCCTCCACTTACTTTTACCATTAGGCAAAAATTCTCCTATCACCTTCAGTCTAAACACCACATTCTATTCCATCACTGACGATGGACACACCATCCCCCTTCTCTTTAGGGCTCTTCTAGGCACCATGTTCTTTTTTTTTCAATATTCTGTCCAGTCTTCTTGATGAATTTCTCATCTGTTTCCTTCTGTACCTTCCAGCTGAGAGGAAACAACAAAAGATGATGGGGAAGGGGGTTTCTAAGGAGCAGAAAACATTCCGCCATACTCAACATTTTACTCTGTTCTCTCATTTGTTCTTCCCCCCACCTCCACCCCAGGTATCGTATGTGAAAGCCATCGACATCTGGATGGCGGTGTGCCTGCTCTTCGTGTTCTCAGCCCTGCTTGAGTACGCCGCAGTCAACTTTGTGTCTCGGCAGCACAAAGAGCTGCTCCGATTCAGGAGGAAGCGAAGACATCACAAGGTAGGGCTTTGGCTCAATGCTGGTGGTAAACACAAGAGTTCTGGGCAACCTTGTCTTATGATACTTGTTTTCCTGTATCATTCTTCTCAGTGGATAAAGCATGCACAAAATACGGATCAAAGTCCTACAAGTCCTAGTTTCTCCTCCCATAAATAAAGCCCTGATTGAGTTTCTGGGCACTTATTCTTCTAACACTAATTATCAGGTTACACTTGAAGACAGAATTGATGGAGCAAACACTGATGGAGCCAAGATAGAAACTAGCTATAAACCCAAAGCATGGAAGGCTGTAGGATGTTTGCTGGTATTTTCTAAAAGAGTAGGCTGCACTGTTTCAATGGGCCTGATTCCAGAAGCGACTGGTATCACAGAACATGAGATCTTAGAGTAGAATGTCCAGTTTCTGGGCCTTTGTTTCCTACCTTCAAGAAGAGGCAGGCTGCAAGGTCTTCCCCTGGAGTGAATTCTCTTCCCTTATGAGAGACAGAATAAAGAAATATTTTGAAATTAAATATTAAAGTAGGCATTTAAAATATACAAATAATACCAAATTTATCTTGTCATTGCTGCTGCTGCTTCTAAGTCGCTTCAGTCATGTCCGACTCTGTGCGACCCCATAGACAGCAGCCCACCAGGCTTCTCTGTCCCTGGGATTCTCCAGGCAAGAATACTGGACTGGGTTGCCATTTCCTTCTCCATATCTTGTCATTAGGGTTATGAAAAGAAAATAGTACATTACTATACTTGAAAAGTTTGAGTCCTAATGAAGAAAGGCAGTTAAAAAAAAAAAAAGAAAGAAACAAAATACTTTGCAAGGACTTCCTTGGTAGTCCAGTGGCTAAGACTCCATACTTCTATTGCAGGGGGCTGGGGTTCAATACCCAGTCAGGGAACTAAGATCCCATATGCTTAAGATTCTGCAAGCCATGTGGTGAAGCAAAAAAAAAAAAAAAAAACAAAACAAAACAGACATACCTGGCAGACCGCCTCTGAAAAGTCACCAACCTCGGTTAACTCTGCGGGAGCAAAGTAGCTCCATACCCAAGTCTGTAACCACGCCCCCAGGAGACCTTTCTCCTAGGGATCAGAGGACTTGCTTTTCTCTCCAGTCTCATCTTCATGTCACTTTTCCCCTTGCTCTCTGAGCACCATCCACACTGGCTTTTTTCATAGTTCCTCAAACACACACACAGGACTTCAGGTGTCTTGATCTCTCCACCCAGGTTGCTCTTCCAGTGGACTGGTTGCTCTTCCAGTGCACATTGCTTGGTATGAACCTGCTCATTTTCTAGTTCTCAATATGGCATCTTTCCCTGATACCTTAGTCAAGGTGCAGGCCCTGTATTGAGGTGCTGATGCCAGGCTGTTAAGTGTGATCATGCAGGTTGTATCCAAGGGCCCCCAGCCAAGGAAGCTCTCTTCTCTTAGGTCCTGCCCTGGTGTGGACTGTATCAGACAGAGGAAGTGATCCCAATTCAGACACCCAGAGCAGGGGGGTACTACTCATCTGATATGCACAAAGACACTTTATGTCAGCCAAGTCAGTACTCAGTTTCTTTCCTTCTAGACACGAGTTATAACTGCACATTCAATCAGGAGTTTGTTTCATGCGCACCATCCATTGAATGGTAAGTTCCATCAGGTCAGAGACCACATCTACTCTTGCTCAGTACTACTGATATAGCCCTGGTGTTTACCACAAGGCCTGATAGATAGTGAATGTGGAATAGGAATTTGCTGAACAAATGGACAAAGGGATAAAAAATAAAATAAAATAAAATAAAACAAAACTAATGGAATAAAAAAAGGAGATGTTGCAGACTGAGAGGCTGCCTGGGAGCTTTTCCAGCTATAGACGAGGGCAGCCAAGAACTCAAACACTGGCCACACCACACACGTAGGCCCCACCTGCTTTACACTGACCTACTGAGAGCAGCTGTCTACCCAGCCGCAATTGCTGGGACAAAGGACTCTGCCTCTTGAGTTCTCTTTGCTATGTGATTTTCAGCTAGCCTCTTTTAGGGACCCGCATCCACATCTGTAAAATGGGCACAGTGGGGGACTGGTGAAAGATGAAATCAGATCCCAACATAGCTTTAAGTTATGTTCCTGCCACACAAGTACCAGGAATTAAAACGATTCCAAAGGCACACATTTCCCTCAGTATGTTTCTTAAACATCAGCAATCTGATTCAATTAACTTCTAGCAGTTTACCGCAGGCGGCAGGCAGACGTTCCGAGACAGAGGCTGTCCACGAGAGTTAGGATAAAAGCTGCACTGGAAGAGGGAAGCAAACATCTTGGGTGCAGCTGGCCCGACAGGACTTCTTAAAAGATCCTGGTTTTAGTCTTTCCATTACTGTCCATCAGATACCTAGCCTCTGATTCTTAACACAATCTAAGCAAGGAACTGACCAAACACAACTTTCTCTGGGATTTACTTCTATTTTCCCTTTTCCCCGACCAGGGGCTAGCAGCTTTCTGCATTTCCCTCTACAAAAAGAATGTCAATAATTTATCACAGAGATGCTTACATGGGAAGACTATGTCCAAAATACTTGACTGGTACCAGATCACTAGACTGTGCCCTGCATAGCTCCAGCAGGCATTCTGTGCATGGACTAAAATGTGAATGGAGCCCCTTGCAGATACGTAACATTGTGGGACCTAGTGTTTGCAAAGGCTGCCTCCATCCTTGCCAAATGCCCACCAGTTTTACGTATTAGAGGAAACAAAATTTGTCTCTGGACAGGTAAAATGTGAATAAGGCCACTGTGCAGATTTGATCAGATTCCTCTGCTGGGTCCCTTCCTCATTCTCTCACAGCATGTTGGTTCTGGAAGAGCTCTCAGAGAGGGTCCCATCCACTCCTCCTGTGCAGAGGATGACAACGAGGAGGGGAAAGTGACCAGGATTTTGAAGGCACTGATGGGAAAGACACAGAGGCCTTCCGAGACCCACGGCTGATCTCAAAAACACTGACCACACACCACCAGGTGCTTATCTGTTTATCAGCGTCTCCATCCTGAAGCAGATAAAAATAGTCCTGCATTTATTAGATCTTAAATAGGAACTAAGATTTACCCCAAGGCAGAGGCCAAACTAGTAGCTAGAAGGTCAGATTTGCCATGCAAATATCTTTAAGTTCACCAGCAGTATCTTAAAAATCTGGAATGAAGTGCCAGCGTTCAATGAAGTGCCTGTGATTACACTTCCAGCTTCACTCAAAACATCACAGCCTCTGGTTCCTCTGGACTCACATCCCACATGGTACAGGCTCACTGCAAATGCCTTTAGGTAAGGAACGCAGTCCACGGCCCCAGTTCACTTCATCACTGTCTCTCCTGCCTGGCCCCTGGTGTGCATCTGAATTAGTGTGACCTTGTGCTCACAGGCTCTGAACATGGCACAGATGTCAGAAACTGAAGGCGCAGAATCGGGCTCACCATAAAAAACAGCTTCCTTTGGAGTAAGGCCCTGTGGATGTGGCTTGCAGGCTGGCCATATATTAGCTTGGGCTGCAGAAACCTCCCTTTAGCGGACAGTTTGCAGAGGGGGTTTTAACCCCCAGAGGGTGAGTGAAGAGGAACTAGCCACATGCCTGAGTTTCTCTGAGCCCATGATCTTGGCCGGGCTCCTGGACTCCCACCACCCTCCCAGGTTACCTCATTTGCTGGGCAGAAACCATCTGGTCCTAGAATTCCCCAGCCAGCCTCATTAGTCAGATTATTAGGAAACCTCTGTGAGCCCAACTGGGCAGGCACACTACCAACCTCCCTGGCTTCGATGGGATTTCCCCTGTTCCAGTCCCGCGCAGCTCCAGAAGCAGTTAGGCATTCGTTGCCTGCCATCTGCTGGCTCAAATAGGAATAGCAGGCTTTGTCCAGTTATCTCTAGGGAATTTCCTTTCTCCTGGATACAATGTAAAATTGATTACCTTCTAACCAGATGAGGCCTCCACACATCCATCCCCTCCCCTCTCATGTTTAACTGATGAAGAAGGCAGAAAATAATTTGCCCAAAGCAATACAGAAAGTTAATTTTGAGTCTCCGCCTGCATAACTAGACCCCAGCGAAAAAACATTTTCAAGCACACCCTCCTCCCATCCGCCCCACCGTATTGCTAGAGTGAGCGATAAACAAGATTGTCAGACCCAGCCCCACACCCAGGCACAGGGTCCAGTCACTTGGCCAGCTTCCCCCAGTCCTCTCCTCAGTGCTGGCATAAACCCTCTACTGTTTATGAGGATAATTATATACTCAGGAAAATACTGGTTGAGCACCCATCTGCCAGGTACTGGAGCCCACCTTCTTACCCTCACTTCCTGCAATGAGGGTGTTGGACCAGATTCACTCGTTTGTGAAAGGTGTCTTGAGCATTCATATGTCAAATCCTCCAGGTGCTAGGAATACAACACTATTTTAATTTGAATTAATTTTTTAAAAAAAGGAAGCTGGGACAGACTGGATATGCAAGTAAACCATTTGGTCAACAAACTTGCAGAGTTTTGAGCTCCTTCTCAGGAAATATATTCATATGTCTAGTGTTGAGGTTGCAGTGAGCATGATGTGCTTTGCCTTCGCCTTTATAGAGCTTATGCTCTAATGAGAGAGACAGACGTTATCAAGGAAAACAATGCAATAAGAGATTTAAAATAAAAAAGGAAAAGCCGAGAATCCTGATGTACGGATCACACATCAGGGACATTGAGCCTAACCTCGGGCTCAGGGAAGGCATCTGAGTAGGAATTAGTTAGGGAAAAGAAGGGGCTGGAAGCAGGGGCGGGGTTGGGAGAGACAGACTCAGCAGAGAGAACCACCAGAGCAGACTGCAAGAAGAGTGTGGCACTTCCCAATAGATGGACACACCACAGGGCACAGAAAGTCAAACAGAGGATCCACAGACGGGCTATCCAGGTCATCATGTAAAGCTTTTAATTATCCTCAAGTCAGTGGCAGCCTATTAAGAAAAGTTCTAAGCAAAGGATGATGGATAACATCTATGTCATAACAACCCAGAGGGGTGGCAGGGCTGGGGGAGATGGGAGGCCGAAGGGAAACGAGGCTGGAGGTCATCACGAGCCCAGATGAAGGCCCAGGCTGGGGTGGCACAGGCAGAGCTGGACAGACACCAGGGCCCCCAGACTGCCCTGCACAGGAACAAGCAGAAGACAGAGCAGCTGCCCACAAAGCGCTTGCTTTCCAGTTGGCAGTGTGAGCCAATAAAGCCCCCCAGAGCCACACACGGAATCAGCAGCTCAGCGAGACTCTGAGGACCGCATCAGAGCTCACAAGGAAGGACCACAAAGCCAGATGTGATGAGAGCAGGCAAGAGTATCTCCTTGATCCAATGAGGAAAGGGGAAAGTGAAGCAGGGCAGGCAGCAGGCACTTGGGTAGTGAGCATGCAGCCAGGAGGTGGGGATGCATGAGGGATGGCTGAGAATGTGCAACACAACAGGCAGGTGTGCAGAGCACAGGCAGGGGAGGAGGGGAGCCTGGAAAGGTAAGTTGGAGCCAAATGATGAAGGGCTTGAGAAACTCCAGATGAAAATCTTGATAAAAATCCAGAGCCTGTCTGAGGTCACAGCTGCCAGGGCTATGGGAACACGGAGGTAAGAGGCAGCTGTGGTCCCCGGGCTTGCAGCCCTTGCTCGCTCCTGATCCATTCACTCCCTCCCCAAACCCACACACAGAAGCCTGGGGGATGGGGTGGGGGAGAGGGCAAGGAGGCAACAGAGGCAAAGCAGGGGATCTTTCCAAATTGTCCTCTGGGTTTCTAACAAAACGGCATTCAGAGTATCTGCTCAGCTACAACTTCTGATGATCGAAAAGCATCTTAAAGGAGTGGAGTGAATCTTATCCCCACTTAAAGGGAAAAAATGAAATTAAAAACCCTGAGAGTCACAGAAGGATGTCTTCTGAGGAAGTGACCTCCCCAGGGTCATACAGCCACAGGTGACTGAGCCAAGGTCGTCGCGCAGGTCTCAAGACTCCACACCACACACCTATCCCCTGGTTTGCATCTGTTTCGGCACTTGATGGCGCCCCTCTATAAGGCATAACTCCCCAGCCAGCCACAGAGCCTTCAGGGGCCTAGAGTGGTGCCGTCTGGGAGGCAGGGCGAGCCAGATGGGCACGGCCTGGCCCCCAGGGGAGTGCCTGCAGGGAGGGTGCCCAGCCCCTGTCTTATTTTAAGTAGAGCCCCATGTTGAATCTGTTCCAGGAGGATGAGGCTGGAGAGGGCCGCTTCAACTTCTCGGCCTACGGCATGGGCCCAGCCTGCCTTCAGGCCAAGGACGGCATCTCGGTCAAGGGCGCCAACAACAGCAACACGACCAATCCCGCTCCGGCGCCATCCAAGTCCCCGGAGGAGATGCGAAAACTCTTCATCCAGCGGGCCAAGAAGATCGACAAGATCTCCCGCATCGGCTTCCCCATGGCCTTCCTCATCTTCAACATGTTCTACTGGATCATCTACAAGATCGTCCGCAGGGAGGACGTCCACAACCAGTGACGGGTCTGGGCTGGGGGTCGCTGCGAGTGGGCAGATGGGAGGGGCACAGGAATCCGAGGGCCGGAGGAGGAGGGGAAGCGAGGTGCGCGTGCGCCGTCTCTCAAATGCTGCGATGCATGGCTTAGAATATGGCACTGTCTATTTAACCTCGGGTGGGGGTGGCACGGGGAGGGAGGGGTTTTTCTAATATGGGAACTGAGGGGCAGGGAGGAAGGGGAGGGTTCGGGGTGGGGGCAGTGGCGGGGGAGTGGTAAAAACCACTTTCAAAAATTTGAGTCCGTGGGCTGTGCAGTTTTCCTGTTTGGAAGAATACAGTCTGCCCCAGAGCAGCAGCGAAGCCATGTAATATATATGATATATATTCATGCTTAATATTAATGCAAAACCACAAGAAAAAAGACTTGTTTCTTAACCTATCAGCCTAGTAACTGCTTAAATTTTTAAAAGTCACAGAAGTGATGGACAATTTTTCCCAGAGTGGAAAACAGTCACAAATCAGCTTGCTCTGGTGTGTCCCATATCACACCCCCTCCCAACACCATGCCTGTCTTCAAACTGGCCCAGGTGGACTCATGCTGAAAAGCCATTTGCCTCTGCTTCAAGGGGGTCGTGTGGCCCAGGCATGGGTGGTAGAAATCGGAGAAGGTGGAGAGGAGAAAGGGAGTGACTAAAGAGATGGGACGATTCAGAGGTCCGAGGATGGAGAGTCATCTTCACGCCTCCAGGCTGGGGACCTCTCTCTCAGCCCTCTCATTTCTGTGCTTCTCCACCCACCCCACTTACCCTCCACCACCCAGAAATGGCCCCCATGGTTTTTCTCATCATATTGCTAATATGCAATCTTTTTATGGTTAAAAAAAAAAGTTATAATCTCAAGAAACAATATGCAGACTGAGTATAAACAGACGCACTTTTTCAGATGTCTATTTTTTTGGAGAGTGTCTTTGGAATTGCAAGCGGGGGTATGTTTGGGAAGGTGGGGTTGTAGGATGAAACAGATGTATTATATTGTGGCTCTACAGAGTGGAGTTTTACGAGGTAAAAGGGCAGTAGTAAGGCTGCTGCCGCTTAGATACATGGATACGGGTGGAAAGAAAGTGATGTTTATAAAGTCTGTTCGTTATATTCTGACATTTCATATACCACAAAAAATGTGGGGAGCTTGGCGGCGGGGGGAAAGATTCCATTATATTTTTGTAAATCTTTGTTTTTCTTTTTGGTGCTTTGTTTAGCTTTAACATTTAGGAAAGTTAGACAAATTCTCTTTCCTTCTAACTCTGAAGTGCCAGAACTATCGCAAGATAGCTAGGGTACTCCGGGGGAAAAGAAGAGGGAGAGGGCAGTGGACCACAGGAACGGGGGAGCCTGCTCCAGGACACAGATGTTGACGGGTAGGAAGTCTGCAAGGTGGGCTGTGGGATTAGAAGGGAGCTGTGTCTGGCAGCTGTCACACCACTGCACCGGGGACAACAGCACTATTATTTGTGGCATCCTCCCTGCTGTGGCCTATAACCAGAATACTGGGATTACATTTCTTTCTTTGCACTTTTGTGGATCAGAGTGGTAGGCAGTTGACAATCAGTCTGTACAGTGACTTTGGGTTCACTTGTGTCTTTAGAGCATCCCGAACTTAGGGCAGGACAGAAGTGAGACACTGGGAACCTAACCCCACCCTAAAGCACCTTCCCCAGGGGAAATGTCTCCCATTCCCCATGGGGCAATAGCTAATTCCCACAGAGGCCCAAAGAAGTGGGTCGAGACAAGGACCCAGAAGTGATTCAGGTCAAGAAAATGCACTATGCAGCCAAAAAAGGATTTGGCTTTGTGGCTTTAACGAAAAAGTTGTTTGCAACCAAGTTCCAAGGTCAATAAATCATTGCCTTCCTTTCTCTTGGCCTGTGTAGAGCAGAAAACAAAGCTGTATCCTAGCTTTGGAGGGTGTGGGATGGATCCCGGAATCATTTTTTCTATGAAGCACTGAGGGATGGCAGCCGAATGAGTAGGAGTCTCTCATGTAAGACTGCTCATTTCCCCACCATTAACAGGTGTCTGGGAGAAGGCAGTGGCACCCCACTCCAGTACCCTTGCCTAGAAAATCCCATGGATGGAGGAGCCTGGTGGGCTGCAGTCCATGGAGTCGCTAGGAGTCGGACACGACTGAAGCAACTTAGCAACAGGTGACTGAAGGGGGAAAAGTTAAATAGACGGATGTGAACAATCACTACCAATTCAAGACTAGACGATCAGACTTTGGACTGCTGTTAGCACTTTCATGAGCACTACATTCACTTTATTTAAGGGAGGTGGTGGGGAAAAACCTAATTTCCAAGTGGTACATGGGTCTCTGGAGAGGCTATCAGTCCCTTTCACTAGCACTTTATTCACTTTATTTAAGGAGAAATCATTTTTAAATTAAAAAAAAAAAACTAAAGAACCACTTCTCTCTATTTTACTCATTGTTTGTTAGACTAAATTCAACATGTCTGAAGTCTAGGTGAATCAGGCAACTAAGACAGTACCAGTTATTCTAAGACATTCTGTTTCTGCTCAAACAGCAAAATCACACTGGTCTCCTTACATGATGAAGTGTCCAGAATCTCTTTGAGATGTGGAAATCACTGGGCCATCTGCCCAACCTCTGCTGGATCCTTGAACTTCACACAATAGTTAATTTGTGTGCCCATTGGGTGCTGCCAGGCCTAGCTGACAGTATCCACCAGACAACAGAATCATTTCATACACAGAGGAGACGAAATCTTTTCTCAGGCTATTCTAAACATGGTATCCCTTCACAGAAAATAAATGTGAGGTGATGCATGATAGCAATGAAAAGAAGAATGCAAATTTTAGTCTAGCCACTAATATGCTTGGGAGACCTTGGGTAAATCCCTAAGCTTTGGTTTCTTAAACTATGCAATGGGGAGAGTGTCTCCGGTGATTTCTAAGTCCCTCCTAGCACTGACTGTTCTGTGTTTGAACTGGTCTGTAGGAATTTCACGCATCAGAAAGTTTAATATCATTTTGATTTCTGAACTCTCCAGGTGGCCATGAGCATACATAGGCACATGCATATAGACACACAATTCTTGTTGCCTTTCATCTTTGGACAACTGGCAGATTTGTTTTTTCCTTTTGCTCTACTTTATCAAAGGTAAACAGCGGTGACAGAAAAGACAGCAAACATTATAATGTCAAAAATCCCATCATGAATTAGGAATGGAGCATGCTCAAGGAGAAGATATTATCATTAATGTATAATGTAGCAAAGATTTGCCAATTAATTATATGGATCTCATCATTATAGAAAATCAAAGTAGGTAATTTAGGCCATTTTTTTTAAGATGGCTCCAATAAACAGGGCAATATTTTCTTAATTTCCTTTCAATTTGCTCACAAAGGACATCATGCCCTGGGACTATGCATGCCAAGTGCTAACGTCGGGGGTGGGGGGTGGGGTGGGGACTGATTTAGTAAACAAGTGGTTTAGTGGTTTTCAAACCCTTTACATGTATAGACCAGTACTGATGCATGGAGGAGAATCGATACTGGCATGGACCAGTGGGTGATTTCACCCACCTCCAAAACTGCAGCTATTCCTAGGAGTCAAATTTAGGAGATGTCAATTAAGCAGATAATACCGACAACTTCTCACCTATTTGTTTATAATAGACCTCATTTGTTTCAAGAGCAGCCAAAATAAATGGCTCAGTTCTGCCATCCTCTGGTCCTTTCAAGTATTCAAGAGCCCATTCTTGACAAATGCTATAGGGAGTGACCAAGGATAGACACAAACTGAAAGGAAAATGTGTGTATGAGAGAGATACCTTGAACTTAACTCTTATTTTTATTTTGTCTTCAAAAACAAAAGGTAATTTGATCCAAATTACTTCTTCTTTTAAGCTGTCATTAAATTTTTAAAAAAGGGACTCCTCTAGGAAGTTCACCAGTATCTTTCATAGGCTATTTTTTCAAACTGGGGAGAAAATAAATATGAAAGGAGACAGTTCTTTTCATTAGACATATGCACTTTTATGAGCATCATTAAAAAGAGATGAGATGGTGTTCTGTGAGGGTTCATATTAGATTGCAGAATAGATCGGTGACCCAGCTAAGCCAGTACCATCACTGGTAAGAGCCATGAAAATTAGATTTCTTAGTTAACTGCAACACTGAAATTGAAGGGAGCTGAGTTATCATCATGTCTGCAGTAACTGCCTCCTTAGGAGAAGGTGGCGAGCCACGGGTACAATCTTTGTATCAGCTTTGGGACCGGGCTGGAGATCTGGGATATGCAGATATCCCCCAATCTGGCCGGAAGCCCAGCCCAGGGACAATCAACACCACTCTGAAAGCTACCAGACTTATTCAATGAGCACCTTCTACACATTTAAAAGGCTGCTCTCCACGCCAGCTCTGAAGAACCAGACAAGAGTCAGGTTTCCTCTGTGAGCTATGATTCTCAGATTGACTGCAAGGCTTGCACTTTGAGAGGCTGGTAAGGTCTGTTGAGAAAGGACAAGTGGATCACTGCTGCTGCTAAGTTGCGTCAGTCGTGTCCGACTCTGTGCGACCCCATAGACGGCAGCCCACCAGGCTCCCCCGTCCCTGGGAGTCTCCGCAGAACACTGGAGTGGGTTGCCATTTCCTTCTCCGATGCATGAAAGTGAAAAGTGAAAGTGAAGTCACTAAGTCGTGTCCAACTCTCAGCAATCCCATGGACTGCAGCCTACCAGGCTCCTCCGTCCATGGGATTTTCCAGGCAAGAGTACTGGATGGGGTGCCATTGCCTTCTCCGAGTGGATCACTACCCCCTGATTAATAAAACCAACCAGACCAAAAATTCTAGAAGCAAGATATTCTTAAAATAGAATTGTTCTTCTTCCACTAAGACCCTTCTCTCAGAAACCAATTCCTGAAATTTGAATGAAGAACCCTCCTATTTCCCTATAGCTCTAGGAACCAGAAGCTTATCCTGACCAGAGAAAGGAGTAAAAGACATACACTTTGTTTTGATCGAGCTGGGCTGCTCTTAACTACTTGTAACACTATAAGGAAAAGCATATGTTGCAAAGGCTTCAGTCTCAGAGTATCATGAAATCCCAATGGATAGGAGAAACTTCTGTAGACAGGTTGAAATCCCTATAATAATTAGGAATTTTAAAAAAAAAAAGCCAAATGCTGCCCTTCCCATCCTAGTACATGGGGTAAGAGAATGAAAGCGACAACTACTTTCTGGCTGTCCCAGTTAAAGATCTCAGGATGTCCAGGAGGACAAGGGCAAGCTGCCAACATCTCTCCCATCCTTGAGGCATCTAGAATCTTGAGGGCCCAGACTAGACGATGCCTCTACCAAGTTATTATCCTGTTGCTTCCTTAAGGATTTCTTAGGCTGTAAACAGCAATGGCAAGAGATAAGTTTGCTCATATGTTGGTGCTATTTCATGCTGTTTTGATGGAGCCGTGTGGTTCTTTAAAGCAATAATTAAGGTGCTTTATCATTCTTTGAAACAATGAAATGAGTTCTGAAGTAGACATTATTGCCCAATAATTTTTAGGATCATTAAGGCTTCTTTAGCTAGGATCCAGACCATTACTTCTCCCTCTTCTCTCTCCATCCCACGTCTGCCTCCTTCCACTATCTCCCTCCACCTCCTCTGTTTCATCAGTTTGCTCACCTTATTTTTGAAACCCAACTCTGCCAGAAGATGTGGATGTATTCCTGAGGGGGTGGGGAATGGGGTACTGGCATGGGGACTAGAATGGATTAGTAGCTCCTGTCTCATTTGCTTTAAGGCTGTGATTTCTATTCCTCTAGCTCTTGCGTTTTGAAGAATTCAATGCTCTGGAAAATGTTCATTGGAATACTGAGTCAGTAAGTCAGAATATAGAGAATGGCAAGCCAAAAATACACCCTTCAGAGAGCCCAATGACAAAAATTATATTCTACGTAAGGCTATTAACCAGCGATAGGGCAGAAGCAGGTCACTGACCTGGGGGGTGAAAGACTGGTGACAGGATTCCAAGCACGATGGGACAATTGCCCTGCTTCCCACTTCCTCCCATTGCCTTGTTTTAGGCCCGCCTTTCTTCAGATTCAACTGTTTTCTCGTGCAACTCCAGAAACCCAGTGTTCTGTATAAATACACCTGTCTCCTGAAGTGGATAGAGGTCAATGGGAAGTGGGTCCTCATTCTGGCACTACCTCAGGCTCACCAAGGAAATATAGGTAAGCTAGTTACTCCACCTTTCTTGGCCCAAACACCCCTGTAAACAGAGGGCATTGAAGGAGATTTATCAAAGCCAAATTCTGGATACTTTGATGGGCTGACCAAGAGTATACTGTGTGTTCTAAAAAGGTTCCATTGCTTCCCCATTTCAGTGTCAGGCTTGGGACCCGACCCCAGCCCTTCAGTGGGCAGGTAGGGAGAAATTAAGAAAGTGGAGCGTCTTGGTCCTCAAGGAGATTACCATCTTAATTTTCTGGCCATGAAAGTCTTAGATATTTCACAGTACGGATAAAATTAACTTCTCACCTGAGAATGCCATCCAACATAAGGACAACATTCCGCTCTTGTAGTTCAGCGTGTATGTCCTGTGAAGGCTGTACCCCACTTCCCAGGGCAGTTGTTTGAATTCTCTATGCCAGAGACTGTGGAAGAATCACAGAGAAATGCGTCAGAGCTGAACTTTTGAAAATACCCTGAGGAAATAACTGCAGCAACTCCAAGTTCCCCCTAGCTTGTCACCACACATCATTTAATGGGCAAGACTTAGAAATATTTTCCTCTGTCCCTCTCTCTTTAGCTGCAGTTGCAAGCAGAAAATAAAAAGGGAGGGGAGATGCTTCATACCATTGGGAAGGTTCATCTAAATTCATACCACCGGCTAGGTTATACTAATAAAGAGAAGAACTATTATAGCAAGTATGGTGCAGTAGAGCCAGCTGTCTGCAAACCCTCCCCTCCCCCAAACAAATCTCATGCTTGCAACAATGTTCCTGAAATCATTTCTGTAGCTCCAACAAACACTTCTTATAACCAGAAAACACTGCTCCTGCCTTTTCCACCAGGGATGTATTTATGCTTTATAGCAACAGAATCTCTTCAAAATGCTTACAGGATGAGATGACAAATCATCTTCCCTCCCTTCATCTGGCCCTAAAATTAATGGGAATATTGCAGACTGAACTTTTTTCTGGTTCCAAGTTTTTAAAAATTAATAGACTTTTACATGATAATGCTTCCATTAGGAAACCAACTGCTTCCTATCCCAGCTCCCCATCACCATATAACCACTTCCTCCTTTCTACCTAAAAGATTCAAGTCAGGCCTATTTTAAGAAAACCTCTAGAATGGATAGATGTGTGACGAAACATATATAGTGAAACAGTAGTCGTATAGGCACTGTAAAGTTCTATTCTCCCCTCAGTTTCCCTGTCTCTAAAACAAGGAGTATTGAATTCATTGAGCATGAAGGTTTCCTAGCTGTAAAGCTTGTTGATTTTTTAAAGGCCACTTCTCCAGTTGTCTTTTAGTTGCAGAGAAAAAATACGGACTTCCTCAGACTCTGTGATGGTCTTCCTCTTCCTCTTCTCCTCTCAACTTTCCTCTCTAAACCCACTCGTGATTTTCCTAGTACAGAGGAAAAGGCACAAGCTCCAAGTTAGAAGGCTGACAAGCAAGTAGGTGAGTGATCTTGAGCAAGACCATCACCCCTCTGACTCTCAACTTCTTTCTGTATCTGGGGATAATACTCACATCACAGACACACTGTCTCAATAAAATGACATAATGTTAACTCCACCCCCTTGTTGTAAACTGTAGAGCATTTTCATCATTTCAGCCTCTCTAAAACTCCTTCTTATTTCTTCCTGTTTGCCAGAAGAGGTCACCAAAAATCTTTCTTTCACAACTGAGGCTGGTACCCAAAGGGCCAAACCCACCCACTCTCCAGAGCAGCTGATTCATGCTGGGAAATTTCATGCCTAGCCCCAAGCATTCTCTCACTGGTGAATTACTCTGAGCTCACTTCAGAGGCTGTACACATTCCGAGAAACCTAAATTCTGATTCCACTTAACAAGCACTGCATCCCTTTTTCCACAGACACCATTTGAGTACTACCTAAATACAATAGAAGCACCGTATTTAGTAAACTCTGTGAATAGCGCTCAGTCACATGTAGACTATTAAAAGGGTACTGTATGTCAGTCTATAACTTAATTCCCACAATGGCCCTCATCCTATTTCTCCTTTTATAGATGAGGAAACTGAGGCTCAGAAAACTTATGTTACTATTACAAGCCCAAGTCCCAGCCTTGGCCAAGTTTGACATCATTACAGACAATGGGAAGCCAAGTTTTGAAACAGGCATGACATTTTTACCTCTTCCACTCATCTGTTTTTTACTTCAACAAATTATTTCACTGTGATCTTAGTCACCTGCTTGTAAAAACCTCTTATCTTCCCAAATTGTTGAGTATAAAGTCAAGCAATTGATGTGGTAGTTTACTTTGTCATTAAAAAAACAGTATATCTAAGAGACAATAGTTTAACTCAAAATGTTATCTTCTGTTAACACACACGGCTCCTTTAGTCTAGGTACATCCCAATATACATAAATTTAACCTCCTGTAACATTACATGCCAAGGCATACCATTTTGTACTAGACTGGAAATCAAGCATCGTGTAAATAAGAACCAACCAAAATAATCCTTGGCCTCCCTCTTGGTAATAAACAATACAAACCAGCCCACCTTTAAAGACTGAGAGCCTACTGATCCAGTGTTTGGGACATGAAGGATCTGGAAGTGATATGGGTCCGTTTTCTGGCTATAGAACTGTGGAAGCGAGCAAAATCAGTTGACAGCAGGGCAGAGTGGGAATAAACAGCATTTGGAGGACAATGAGAACACCTTGTTTGTAGTCCTGTAGGAGAGGTCACTGTGACCTGGAATGGCTTGGATTTGGCTGGACTCATGGGTAAGAACTAGACCTTTTCTGGTGAAGTCTTTCCTAGGTCCCTCTAAAACACTCAACCAAGAACCTACTACAAACAAGGCACAGGAACCAAAAGTAATTACAGAACTTAATTTATGAAGTGAACTGTGATATGGATATGAATAACTAACCCAAAAGATATGGTAACAGATGAGGCAGAGAAATCAGGAGAGGTGGCTATCTAGGCTCAGACTCTTAAGAAACTGCTATTTGCATAACAGTTTACTTTTTAAGTCACCTTTTAAACCCAAGATCACCACTTTCTTCAAGTAGCTGCGGAGGTAAAGAGGGAGCAACTGTATAATATATGAACGTAACCCACTGCCACTCCCAAAAATGTTTAATAAGCTAATACTTGTCTCCAAGCTACTACTTGTCTCCTTGTTTCTGACTAAACGATCACCTAGGTAACTTGATGTGTACAAACTAGCCAGACCAGTTCATGGGAGTAGGCTTCTTACATTTCTGAGGCCCCTTTTGGCCTCATCCATGACTCTACAGTTGCACCCACAAGTCTGGCCTTTGGCATAACAGGACCATGAGCTATGAGCAGCAATGCCAGGCAAATCTTGGCTACTGCTCTGAAGGCCAGAGCCGTACTTCTGTGTAGCTCTGTCTGGATGCTGGTGAGCAAAAATGGCACTCTGAATGGACCCTATCTAGTGACCACAAGTCAGGTTCAGCAGGTCTCCAGGCAACTGTTGAGTGCTTGCCTTTGGGTGATTTTTCAAAATGTCTCAGCCTAGAGAAAGCAGTTTAGCCCTTCAAGGTTTGAGCTGGAAGCTCAAGGGGGAGGTTTCAAAAGAAAGTGTTAGAGTCAGGACTAGAGTTTACATATTCTTTCCAGTTTTCCTATCAGCTTTGTTTTTAACCTCCCTACACCTGTCTTCATCTACCGGCTATTTATTAAGTCTACTGTATCAAGGCAGTTTGCCATGAAAGCAGGGTATCAGAATATAACAGAGCTTCTTTTCTTACAACATAGGAAGGGATAATAGAAGTACGGAAGTAATTATTAGTGTGGCATGCGGGAAATATGTGACAGAGAAAGGAGGGTGCCATGGACTGTGCAGAAAATAAATCATGGAATGTTTCATGGCTAACAGGCCATTTGAGAAGTAGTAACCTTAAAAAACATGTGAGATTTTGACAGATGGGAGAAGAGTATTCTGGCAGAAGGAATATGAGTAAAAATAAGGAGGCGAATAACAAGGGGCACAATATAAGGCACTGTGATTATCCATTTGGCTGAAGTCTAATGAATGGTAGGCATGTTTGGAAAGACAGATTTGCAGTACATCAGGACTACCTTAAAAGTAGAAAAAAAAAAAAGGGTATCCCTCATGGTTTGTAAAGCAGTTCATTCTATCCCCTTGCCATTAGCTGATATTAATACTTCCAACCTAACTCAAACTTACCTGTACTTTCTTGCAGCAAACTCAACTGTATCTTAGCAGCAGATATATAGTAAGTACCCACTAGAAATTCACATCGTCAAGGACATCAATTCAAGCCAAGTATTGAGCTTTTAGTTTGTGATAGGTAGGCACTAGAAAGAGGACAATAAAGGTACATTCAGCTCGCTATTCCACAGTGATTCTGAGAAAGTTACTTTTAGAGTTTTGTCAAATATCAAGCCAAGCCAATCTTAGTACAAGGCAGGTATTTGTAAAGGAGAGACTGTGCTCCTAATATTATTACATTTTGTTGATCTGAAATATTAAACAGAGATGACCTAGAAGACAAGTACAGTTTAGCACACCCTTTTTTTTTTTTCAGCTTTAACTAAAATAATTCTCCCAACCCAGAGAACATCTCTCCATTCAAAGCACAAAATCATGACTATAAAGGAAAAAGTGTATGGACGGGGAAAAAGTCAAATATAAATAGGAAAAAAAAAAAAGACAAAAGTACTGGTTTTTAGTAAGTCATTGCCTATGGAAGTATATAAAAAGAATAGTTTCTTTCTGAATGATTTACCTTTCTTCAGAAAGAATATTTTGGGGAAAGAGAAGGTTAGTATTACCTATCCTAGTAAATGAAAGACTGGCCCAAGTCTTTTTTAGAAGTGGTGCTTACGTATCAAATAATCACTTTGCTAAACTCAGTTTTTCCCACATTAGATATATTTCTATGTCATTTAAAGGTGTACCATGCTCAACATGTCATTTAGCCAGACTAGTAAGAGACAGAAAAAAAAAAAAAATTGGACATTACCACAGTGCATTTCAGAGCATTTTTAAAATCCAGACTATTTCATATTTTGATGGTTCAATCTTCCCATACTTGGTCCATTATATTTTCAGCACTAACAACAGTTAAAATGAGATGAGTAAATTAAATCCCAAATTGTTCATCTTTGCTACTTAGTATATTGGACACAGATAAAATGCCTACCCAATGTGATTTCTGCACACATTAAACAAAAGTACAATGTTCTTAAAAAAAGAATTTTTTTTTTCAAAGCAAGTTAAATAGCCAAGTTCTACTTTCAAGACAAACATACCAACTGACTTCAGCAGCCTGCAAATAAGTTTGAAAAACAATGCAATACACATCTTCACTGTTGTAATTAAGACTTGACATGTACAACATGAACCACAAAGTGTCTAAGACAAAACCCTTAATGATTTTATGCCTGGAGTTGGTTGCCAAAGTGTATCCCTGTTTCATTGTCTGGATCAATCCAAACTCCGTTTATCTAGAATGATTCAAATCTGCAAGTAATGTAAATAACTAGTGTCATTCTGAGTGAAGTGCACTTGGAAAGTACAGTGACTGCTCACTTTCTAAGTGTTCAGACATACTAAAGTGCTTCCAAACCACACATTATCTGTCCTCTCCCAGGACAAGCCATTTCCAGAGACCTCATTCTCAAACTTGACTGACCCAGGGAACATGGGACATGACAAATTACCTTGCAACCAAAGCTGTGAATGCCCTAAGGCCCTACTTGGAAACTGGCCCGTAGACAACCGGGGATGAACAGGACTATTTGATAGCCAATCCATAGCTAAGTCAACCTTAATGAAAAAGCAGTTAGGTTAATATGCAACATTCCAAGATGAGTGGTAACATTATCAAATAAATGCTCAGTCACTGTACCTTATTTACATAACTTATCTTAGACTTTCTTTTTTTTTGCGGGGGGGCGGGGGGGGGGAGGACAAGATTAATTCACTGAGATGGGCCAATCTCAAGATTTCCCCTCAACCTTGCCAAAGTAAATGACTTCTGCATCACTGGAAGTCAGCTCCAAAGGACTTGCCCTTCAAGCTTTCCCCATTTAACTCATGTAGATATTTGCACAAAAGATCTGCCCTTTGTCTTAAAAGTTGCCTGACTTGATGTTTAGGCAGAAGAGCAAATCCCATGTATGATACTTCTGCAAGTAATTTTACATTTCCTTTTTTCCAAAAGGTAACTGCCAACTTACATGTGTGATACAGTGGAGATAAAAGTTGATTACTAAGGGAACTTCCCTGGGGGGTGTCAGGTGATCAAGACTCTGTGCTTCCATTGCGGGTGGCATGGGCTTGATCCCTGGTCGGGAACTGAGTTTCTGTCTGCCTCGTGGCGCCGCCAACAAAAAACCAAGTTATTAACTTTCAGTGACTCTGGGGGTTGTTACCTGAAACCTCACTCTGGTCATTACACTTTATTCAAAAAGTCATCTTTCAACTCCAAAGAATAGAAAGGCACTGTGTAGTTCTTTAGGTCATAATGCCAACACTGACTGTAGAGTCTGTTACAGGTAAGATAAATGCAAATTACAATTCTGACTGTAATCACCATACTTTCGGGGAGATGCAAAAATTATGCTGGATTGGGCAGTGTTAGCTAAGCTGGTAAGTGCTTCATCATCCATGATGGAAGAGGTTCAAAATAATTCATAGTTCCCTGTAAGAGACTGCAAAAGTCACAAGCCCACACAGCAGTAACTGACAACTAGCCAAAGTAGAAGACATTTCTCAGTAGCCTGGGGACATCTTAAACAATGAATGGGCCTGGAAAACTGGGTCAGGATTACTCACAAAGCTCCTCATCCTTTCCTGGAAGAAAATGTGATAGTATGTCTTTTATATGGAAATTTCTTTGTATATATGTATAAACTTGGTATGGCCTTAATGCTGCAGTTAAGGATTTGTTTGGCTACCACCTTAAGCAGCGTGTTAAGAATTGCCTCCTTATTGTATATTTTTACTTCTCCCTGGACTCTTAACCTTGAACAACCAATTTCCCTTTGTCCCTTATTCAACCCTGTCTTTTGCATGAAGTCATAAATGTTATGGCAGTTATTTTTTGGCTTGTAAAACAAAAAACTCTATTTCTGCAGTTTGAAGATGGAATGTAAACTTTCTGTGATACATGTATATATAAAAATATATTTATTGAACCATCCATATACACACATCCATGCTGATTCCAATGGAGAAAAATTAAAAGTTTTCTGAAATTTTCCCTGTGGTTAATTCATAGTTGTTACTACTTAACCAACTTGATAATTAGAACTTTTGAAATCTCGCAATTACCCGAGAGAAACCTACGTATCATCTGGAAAACATCATTTCACTTAAGACAAGGCTTTATGCTGTTCGTTCAAGATGTATTTATTGATAGGTGCTATGGGATACAAAGATGACTGAAACACAGATCCTGCCCGTAAGGAGCTTACAGTCTAGCAGGGAAGACAGAACACATACATGGGATACATGGTCAGAGCTAGGTTTCAGTAAGATGAATCTAGTATCATGTAGAAAGTAGACTGGAAGTAACAAGAGGTAAAGAACTGAGAGGCCACTGAAAGGAAGTGGGGAGGAAGGATGTGAAAGACTGCTGAGGTAGAAATGACAGGAATTAGCTGGAGAGAGGATGTAGGGAGACAGGAAGCAGGTGACTAGGGTGACTGACTTGTAGCACGGGTGATGGCAAACTGAGAACGGAGTAGGCGTACGGTAAGAAACGAAACTTGGCACATACAGCTCCTGCACGTCAACACAAAATGCCCGGGATATACTGGGCACAATCAGGAAAAAACAGCTAATTGCCCAGACCAGGGATGGAAGTACTCCAAAATGACCAGTGACTTCTCCCTCTTCTGCCCACCCCTCAAAATTTCACACCAATCCCCTCCGATATGAAATGCGTGATGCCTATAATTTACTGAATTATGCCCAATCCCTAGGCCTGCCTCCCTCATAAGCATGAAAACAGGAATACATTATTCAACTGGGTGAGTCGTCATTTAAGGGTGCTTTCATGTACCTCCAGGAGGAATGGACTAATCCTCCAGTCCTTGTCCTCCAGGAGGTTATGGTATGTTCTAGTTCTAGGTTGAAGGGGTAAGTTATAAGCTAAGAGAAAGGTATTAAATATTCTAGGAACATTTTAAAATGAAGATTGGGATAGAATTTCCAACAGGAGGGACAATGTGGAAGAAAAGTAGAGGAAAATAAATTTGCTCCTTACTTCAAATTCTGGACAGACCAACCCCCACAGGGTAGTGAATTAACCTCTCTTAAGACATCTTTTCTCTTAGGGAGAAAAGAAAAAGCTCTTGAACAAGGTCTTGGAAAAAAAGGTTTTGATGGTAAGAGATTGGAGGTGGCGGGAGGAGGGGTGGCAGGGAGAACGCAGATGCAAGTCTATCCTCAGGGAAGTGAAGGCACTTGAAGCCACGGAATCAGCAACACCTAGCTTGTCAGCAAACCATAACCATCCTTCCGTGAAGAATAGGAAAAACCACTGGAAAGGCAGATTAGGACCCTGATTCAAACATGGTGCTGCCAGGCACTGAACAGGGGATATGCTTAAGACCAAATCGCTGCCCCTTAGGAGCTTACAGTTGTAACAATACAAGGTGGGGAAAGCACCACAATGTACAGAATGCAAAATGCTGACAGATTTAGGAGAGAATTACAGCTGAGTTTCAGCTATTAACACATTAGGATACCCAATAGCTTTCTGACAGCTAGTAGTAAACCCATCCCTGAGGGGAACACAAGTTAATGTCCTTATTGACAAAAGGCCCTGGAACGGGCATTAAAACAGTTGGAAGAAAACAGAAAACATGGGTATGAAAACTGAGCTAATGAAGCAACTGGATAAGCATACACAATGTGGCTCCTTCCCTTTTCTCCCCACATCCTACCTTTTGACAGCTTTGGCTTACTAAAGCAAACATAGGGCAGGATTGGCAATTCCTCAATGTGCTGGACTAGTCATCTGAGTCATCGACCTTTGGAAAATTGCAGGGGTTATACAAATCACCTTAGTCCTTTCCAGCACTGATATTCTAAGAAATCTAGGAGTCTCCTCCTGTTTCTTGTGATAACCATCAGTATGGGGGGCGGGGGGAGGGGGGGGCTTTATAGAAATAGTTTCTCACTTAAAATTATGATTTTCTTTTGTATAAACCATAAATTACTCATATTCCATCAGCTCAATTCCACCCCTATCCCACTCTTCTTGAAAATCAATGTAGATACCTATGCAAATTTATTTTTAACACAATGTATGTTCTACATAATCTACTTAAATTGTATACTGAATCTTTAAAGAAAGGAAGTCCCTTCTTTCCTAATTCCTTATGTCTTCATTTAAAAGGGCCAAATCATTGTACATACACTCCTCATAAAAACATTTAAGAATCTAAACCAAACCCAAACAGGTGACAATAAAACTTAGGGAGAGTATGAGTAACCAAAGTGGTTAATTACAGCAATAGTTAAAACTATATCCATATTAAATGATATAATCATCCCTCTAATTACTACCAAAAATACAGGCAAACTTCCCACAAGTGGGTTTCTGAAGAATAAATACTTGCTAAAGTACTTCAATAGTGAATTTTGGGGTAAGCATCACTTACTTTAAAATAATAAAAAAAAAAAGACACACTGAATGGATACAAGTCCCTTAGGAATCTGTGACATTGGACACATTTCAAAGTAATAACCACGCAGTAGATTTCTCTAACTGACCAGGTCACATGGTTTATGGAAGTAACAAGAGAACTGATTTCCAATACTATATTCTTCTCACCCAGGGCTACCAGGTTTGAGTGGAAACTGAAGAGGAGAGACTTCGAAAGTCATGCAATCAAAAGACAGCAACTTTGATTCTAAGCCAATACATAAGCATGATCCAAAGTAAAACTGGTTAAGGTAGGCCACCTTTAATCAAACTTTCACTCATTCGGGCCATTATTAAAGACTGCTTCATGAAAGCATGAGCAAAGCAATCTAACTTCAGCATCATCCAGAGTTAGATACATATCCACTAAAAATAATAAAAATAAAAGTTTTACCTCACATGTGCCACCATATCTTTAATTCAGTCTAGTAAGTTCACAAGCCCATCTATGGTCCCCAGAACCTTGATATCACAGTAAACACAAATTCCAAAAGGTATTACTACCCTAAAACCAGAAGTCTTCATTTAATGACCCAGTACAACATGACAAGCAACTTTAACCTACAACCCCATCCCACATAAAATATTGCTAAGTTTCTAACACATTCTTTAAGGTTTGTAAAACATCTGCAGAAGACTACCTCTAATTGTCCACTGCCAATCTATGGTACATTAGGCACTTAGCTAGAAGTCCATATTCAAATAAATGTTGAAGTTGCTTCTTTTACAAGATTCAAAATTGCTAAACTAAAAGTTCAACAACTGTCTAATTTGTATACAGCTCCTACAGAGATTCTTTTGAGTAGCACAAAAATAAAGCTTTAATATAAAAATTATTTTTATAGATCAGTAGATTTGACAAATGCAAACAACTTACCTAAAATAAGCCACAAGAGAAACAATGGACTACAAATTTAAATTTCATAGAAAGAAATTTTCATATATTCTAACAAATGGTATCTATAAAGTGCCATGTTCTCCACTAAATCACTAACTCTACCAGGGTTCTCAAATAAAGGGATGAAGAAAAGTATCAGAGGATGGCAGTTATAAGCATAAAACACAACTAAACTAACCCGGATGATGCTAAAAATATTGTCTTTCACATCCAGATTAAATTGTACTAAATGTATTATCAAACCAGATGAGAAAATAATCTAGTAATTCAATAGCACTGTGCTACAATAAAGTCTGCAAATCAAAAGAAGCCCTACAAAATTAACTACTTTACCTTCAAGGAAATAGAAAATGGTAATGCTAGTCTTGACCTGAATGTTTTGCAGACTCAAGTCTCCACACTGTAGTTATTTCATGCCCTATTCCCTTAATGGTATTCAAATGTAAATATAGGTAGGCACTATGGTTCTAGAAAAAAAGCATCAGTTTTGGAGGCCAATCTGCTCCTACTACATGGAGGCTCGTGATGTACTTTCTTCACCTACTACTTTGAGGGGGGAATAATACCTAAGTCACAGGGTATAGCTGTGAAATATTTAGTTGTCTAACCTAAAGTGCAATTCAACTAACATGGTGGTAGTAACCTACTGATCCAAAAACCAAACAATTATTCTTGCATTATCCATTTCACAACTTCGCAGCAGTAACTCAAAATGTTGAGAACACAGGAAAATACAAAACGAACCTCAATATAAAAGCAAACAAAATTATTTTTGTACAAAGGTCTATTTATTTTCAACAGATCTTAAAAGACTGAAATCTACTGAACCAAACTAGTGTAACTTAGCTAAAATGTTCATGTGTGAAGAGTTTAAAGCTCAGGAGAAAAGAACTACATGTTGGGCCATTCCAACAGACAAAAAATTATGTTGAATGTGATGAGGTGATACTGCCTACAGAAAATCTTGCCCTCACCTATTTTATTTTCACTAACTGTGAAATATGTGAATAGATGTGCACCTAGGATAACATGTTTATTACATCAGCAATAAAGAGTGTTAACCATGCTGCTGAATCCTACTTATAAGTCCAATCCAAGTCAAAACACCATAATATCCCAACTATGGTAACTTGAAATTACTGAAGCAACCTTTTGTGAAATTATGCAGGAATTCCCTGCAATAAATTACAAGCAGCATATAGTATATTGCTACCTCTCCAAATTAACACACACACACACACACACAATTGGTACAAATAAAGTTGGGAGTGATTACTTACAGTAGTTGTTGCTATAATTCCTGAGAGATCTCTAGTTGCTGTCACCCCAGCTGTCCTACTCCACACTCCACCCACCATGGATTACAGGAGTGAGGACTCCCTGGGTTCAGTGGGGCGGCTTCATTTTGCAAGAGCATTTTGGCATCACTGGCCCCCACTCACCAAGCAGCAGATGCAGGGCATGCATCTCCCTCCACCCACCTCCCCACCAAAAGAACCCACAAATGTCTGCATGTCCTCTAGGATATAACAGTAGCCCCAAGTTGAGAAACACTGTATTTAGTTAGTGCCCTTAAAGCTCTGCTCTGAGGAGGAAAAACATTTAGAAATGTATGGTTTAGTATTCACTTATGAAAAATGATTCCTAGGTTATCTATATTTTATCACCTAATAGTTACTACAACTTAATTTTTTTCCCCAAAAATAACTCAGGCAAAATTTTCTTCTTTCTACTACAAGCTTAATATAAGCTACAAAAGTACAAGCTGAATGTCTTCTAACTCTGGGCCAAATGAAGTGGTTACCAACTAGTTGTTTAAACTGACCCAAAAACCAGCCACAGGATTCAGTTATGTAAGTTTTTTATGTTGTTATATATGAAGATGTTGCCAATTTTCAAATATTTGAGGTACTAAGGACCAACTGATAACATCAAAAACTTCATTTAAGATTACACCCTTCAGTAAACCTAGTTTCCCAGCAACAGCAAAACATCCCTATTCTTACTAATATACTAGCCTGAAACAATAGTCTTAAAGATGAACACTGTTAAAAAAAATAAGTTTAAGCTGACAACCTCATTGTCCTTCAGTTGGTAGTGACAAGTTATCACACAAAGGCTTGCTACACAAATGTGTAAACAAAACCTTCACCCATCTCACACACAGCACTCAACACATACTATGCAAAACGAGTATTAGTCTATATCGCCAGATCTTCCAGAAACGTTTTAATAAAAATTGGCCATTTCCAAGAAATACCCACTGCATGCCCACCAGTAAAAGGGAACCATAACAAAACAGAAAATTTACCATATGGCTATGATTAAAAGAAAAAAAAAACCTAGCACTCACTCAAGCACACCATCAAAGTCCAACATTAATGTCACATTCTTTCTTATGGGCTATGATTCTGAATAGACACTGAAATAAAACTTAATACAAATGCTGAACTATTCAGGTCAAAGGACTCTACAGAAGCATCTGTACTCAGAGGCATTCCAGTTCGAAACTCAATTTCAGAATAAGGCATAACAAAAGAACACAACACATACAGGGTAAAAAAGGGAGTCATAATTCCCAACATACTCTGAACCTGATAGAACAAATCTAGGGTTTTTTTTTTTTATTATTTTCTTTAAACAATTGCCAAGACTGGAATCAAAGATAAATAGAAGGCACAACAGTTTTGCTCTGGTTTTGTGTTACTTAGATTTGGAAATTTTTTTTGTTCTTTTTTCTTTTTTTACAAATACAAATTAAACATGAAAAAAACTCTACTTCAAAAAAAAAACTAACAGTTCAAGAAAAGCTTATCAGTTGCATTCTAGACATTTAAATCTATCTCACAATTTAAATTCCAATGTCAAAAACAGTAGATTTTAGAACTGTTTTGTGATCATGTTTTAAAAGAAAACTCGAACACCTTTTATTCAGTTTTTAACCACATCAACGAGAATCAAAATTGTCAATTTTTCCAATGGCAATTTCTCCACACCAGAAGATATAGTCATGACTCTCAAAGAGGAAAACAATTTGGGTTTCTCCGGTCTTCAAAATGTTTATCAAATCCTGTAATTCTCACAGGCTTTTGAAACACATAGAAAGTAAGTAAGAAATAGTCCAATGAATGAAACATACCAAATGTCAGTAAGAAGCAAGACACATTCCTTTGGGGAAACTGTTAAAAAAAAAAAAATCCAGTCTGTATATGCAAATAAAGCAAAGAAATTCAGTCTTTTTTTTCTTCTTTAAAAATCCATTTTTCCTAAAATATCATTCCACAAAATTGGAAGTGAAGGACTAAAAGGTGGGGGGCAGGGGAGAGAAGGAGCACACACCATTAACACAAAAAGTAAAATTGTACAAACTTAAGCAGTTTATGGCAGACTAGGATCATATTCCAAGATACCAAGGTTGGCTGAAGAAATTCATCATTCTGTGGGAGCTAGTTTGTACTGCTGCCTGAAGACTGGTGAAGAGCATTTCACTGCCTTGGAGCAATGCTCCTGCCCACTCCAAATCCTGGTTTCTGCACCATGCCTCCACGAGGTGGGCCTCTCATGCCACCGCCCAGCCCACCTCGAGGGCCTCCAGGTCCCCGCAGGCGGTTATCCCGGCGGTCCCCTTCACGGGCGGCTCGAGTCTTCTTTTCTTCCACATTCAGACGGACCTCTCCTCTGAACATGATGGGCTGTAAGAATCAAGGTGAACAGATTTATAGAGTGCTTATGAACTACTCTCAAAAGAGTAGCAAAAGAGCTTATGAGCTAGCTTTCAAAGATAAAAGAAAGCTAACAAAAGAAAAACAAGAACCAGGAGCTTATAAATGAGCTGCCTTCTCACAGTTCACTTTTTGTCTCAAACTCAGAACACATAATTTTTCCATTAACAGATACATGAAAAAGCGATTAGGTATTCAAGTTAGTTCAAAAGTTAAAAAGCCCACTTGTACACAGTAGTACAAGTGACTCTTATTCAAGTAAACCTTACCTTCTCATAAGTGGGATATAAATAAAAATTGCCACCTTCTCCAGGGACTGGGAGACTTATAAAATCCCATCATCACGTAATGTGCAAAGATTTTGCTGTACATGTTTATGCAAAGTACACATACATCTCAAAAACATCATGAATTTCATTTCAATATAACCTTAAGAAAATGCAATTTGCCTTAACAGAATTTGGGAAAATACTAAAATAACAATACCAGATCTTAGTGCAGGGGAAAAGAGTCTTGGGTCTTCTTTTTTGCCAAAACTATAGTAAACAAAGGGTTACTCAAGATTTCAATGACCTCAATTTATGTTCCTTGCTGGCACTCTGTGGCTTTCTAACGGAAGTATTTTTTCAAAATAAATACCTAACAGTTCTTACTATGCAGAAGTGTTCTATATTCTTCACTTTTATTATCTCTTTTAATTTTCACAACAACCCTTCAAGGATTATTATCACAACTATTTTATATAGACCAGCAAACTGGTACTAAGGAGGCTAAAGAACACACACTACACAGGTCACGAGTCTAGTGAGTGACAGAAGAGCAATGTAAACCCAGGCATACTGACAGGAAAGTAAAGCACTCAATCTACACAGCATGGACAGACACCAGTTATATTCTACAAGCTATTTCTGTACACAAAAAACTGCTGAAGGGAATAAGGTAAACTTCTACCCAGACAGTGATGTGAGGGTAAGTGTTAGTCGTTCAGTCATGTCCAACTCATTTCTTGCTCAGTTATGGCCAACTCTTTGCAACCCCATAGACTGTAGCCCACCAGGCTCCTCTGTCCATGGAATTCTCCAGGCAAGAATACTGGAGTGGGTTGCCATTCCCTTCTCCAGGGGATCTTCCTCACCCAGGGATCGAACCTGGATCTTCCACCTTGCAGGCAGTTTCTTTACTCTCTGAGCCACCTAAAGCAAGCTACATTTGAAGCTCCCAAAGTACACAGACATGACCTGAAAGTGCATGTGAGGAAACCTGCACAGGGGTTGGGCAGGGAAGTCCCTTTGAGCTCTGATTCTAATTTAAATTTTATATTCTGATTAAACATATATTTGTACATATATAAATATCTTAACACATCCAATATTACAAATATTTTATATATACACTATATAAATCATACACATTAATATGAAGTGCTATTCCTGGCAATGTTTTACATACAGTGAACAGAAGTTATTTTAAGCCTGAAAAATAAGAGGTTATGACTGCAGATATTTTAAAAGGCAGTTATAGAAGACATCTCTAAGGAGGTATCAAAAGGACAGAAGCAATCTGAATGAAAAAAAAGGTACCAGACATACACCCCTTTCTGAGGAACTTTACTTCAACAATTCTTATGCCTAAAGATACCATGACTCGCCCACATGCCGTCAAAACACCAAAGCCCTCCTCTTGGATAATTAACTAGGAAGCAATCAGGTCTGACCTTGTTTGGCCCCACTGGAATTATCACACCATTGAAGAAAATACAAATTCAAGGCTGCACCAAAAAGTATGACCACTGAACTATCACATGCTTAATGGTGAATTTACAACAAGGCCTACAGGACATTTCTGGGTTCAGTATTTCTGTGTCCTGGGTGAGATAAGCCATTATTTTCTTCACATTTCTCAGTGTTTTGGAGGAGATGCTTCACAAAAATAGTGGTCAAACAGTTTGATAGACAATGCACATTTCCAAATGAAGGCTAACTTATAACCACAGCATTAAACTTTTAGTATATCCACTAACATTCTGGAGAACATCAGACATTCTGGAGAACCACTGGAAAATAAAGATCTGCACCATTTCTAACTAACATGGTTAATAAAATGTGTAAGCTTTAACTGGCAGAGACTCAAAATAGCCTAGTGGTTGCCAGGGGCTGGGGAGAGAGGATATGGGCAGAGACTGCTTAATGGATAAGGGACTTACTCTTGATGAAATTGTTTGCAACAAGACAGGTGATGGTTGCACAACAATGTGTATTAAATGTCACTGAATTGTACCCTTTAAAATGTTTAATTTTATTATGTGAATTTCACCTCAATTGAAAAAAAGTGAGGTCTTAAAATTCCCACACCCATCTCAGTAAATTAACACTATTTATATCTTTGTTTTTCTCTACAACGACTACTACTACAGAGCTTTTTGGCAAATGAAAGATGTGGGGGAAGGAAAGGACTCTGTAAGGACACAGAAACAAGACTCCAATTCTACAAATTTCTTTACTATTGGAGAAGGCAGACTGACTCCAAACCCAGACAAGTTAAAGAACAAAAGGAGATGCTCCTCATAGTTATACCCAAACAGTTATATAGGAAAATTGCAAGTATACCTGGTAAACAAACTGATTCTAAGTTCTTAGCTAAAAGTAACACAGTGCTTAATTCATCTCTTACAACGAATAAAGAACTGCATAAATCTCAGTGTACTGGTAACCACAATCACTTCACTCTCCATCAAGCAACTTAGGCAAAAACTATTTATATGATAGTTTTGTTTTGCTAAGTTCCCAGGCAGTTCTTTTAATAATGGTTAAACATGATGAAAAATATTACCCAGACAGGTTGGAATAAATTGCACTTTACATGTAAGACAGTTTTAAGGATGGATGAATACATTAAGATTAAAAAAAATACAAGATGAAAAACTGCTTACCCTGTTGCTAAGCACCTTCTGAACAGGCTCAGAATCATCAAACACAACAAACCCAAAATTGGGTAATTTCCCACCACTGTTTATACGCAGTTCTACCACATTCCCATAATCTGCAAGTGAAACACAGATTCTCATATAAGTTAGAACACTTTTAAAAAATATTACATGCACATTGTCCACCAACAGCCACTAGGCACGTGTGGCCGTGGGGAATGTGAACTGTGGCTACTCTGAAAGAAGACGTGCCCTTCTGCCAACACACACACAGCATTTCAAAGACTTACAATAGGATCATGGAAAATATCTCATGTTTATATATATATTCAGATGATGTCTTAGACACACTGGGTTAAGTGAAATACTGATTTAATTGTCCAGTTCTACAAGTCGGGCACGACTGAGTGACTGAACTGAAAGTGTAACTACAGGGTGATCTAGTGGTTGGGAATCTGCCTGCCAATGCAGGTGACAGGCGTTTGATCCCTGGTCCGGGAAGATCCCACATGCCGCAGAGCAGCTAAGCCTGTGTGCCACAACTACTGCAGCCCAAGCACCCTAGAGCTGGTGCTCCACAATAAACCACTGCAGAGAGGCTCATGCACCACGACTAGAGAAAGCCCAAGTGCAGCAACAAAGACCCAGCGCAGTCAAATAAATAAATAGATCTTAAAAATAAAAAAGTGTTACTAGAAAACTTAAAATTACATGTGTGACTATCTTCTACTTCTACTGGAGAGCAGATGAATCTAGTGTTTAAAACTCAACAACATGGAGTGGGAGGGAGGTTCAAGAGGGAGGCTGCCTATGCATACTAGGGGTGATTCACATTGTCGTATGGCAGAAACCAACACAACATTGTAAAGCAATTATCTTCCAATTAAAACTAAATCTTAAACAAAGATGGGGAAAAAAACCTTAATAACCTACTTTGAAAAAAGTCTTTAAGCTCTGATTTGTCCACCTCATGAGGCAGGTTGCCAATGAAGAGCTGGTGACTATCAGGATGTCTCACAATTCTTCGGGGTTCCACATCGCCTTGCTCACCAGCCTCACGGACTGAAGAGGAAACAAAACCAGCAAGGAATGAGAAAGAAGACACCTTGCAGTAACTGTTCCATTCAGCAGTTTTCTCTCTACCCCTAAACACAGATAATTCAATTCACTCTGCAATGTATTTTTAAATCTAAGTACCCACAAATATCAACTGCCCTCCCAAAACAAGCTCTTATCCTCAACATGTGCAGTGGAGAGAAGCCCTTCTGAGCTCTCACCTGGTCTGGGTCCCCTCTGGGGAGGAACGTTTATTCGCTGTTCTCGCACCCTCTGATCCCTCTGAGGCCTCTGAAGTGGAATCTGAGATTCAGGCTTAGACTCCGGGCGAGGCTGAAAAACGTATGCATCAAAATTAAAGCAAGTTTATCCTTTTTTTCCTTTTTAAGTGTTCTAACTAACAATAAGGTTTAGAACTAGAAAATGACAGTTCTTGAGTTCTCTCGCCACTCCCCCCAAAAAACCCAAACAAACAAAAATTAAAACACATTAAAAATCACCTTGTACCCATTCTCCTCTGCCTTATCTGTTGCTGTTTTTTAGTTGCCAAGTCATGTCCAACTCTTTCAAGATCCCATGGACTGCAGCCTGCCAGGCTCTTCTGTCCGTGGAATTCTCCAGGCAAGCATACTGGAGTGGGTGGCCATTTCCTTCTCCAGGGGATCTTCCCGACCCAGGGATCGAACCTGCGTCTCCTGCACTGGCAGGTGGATTCTTTATCACTGAGCCACCAAGGAACCCTGTCTTATCTGTTAAACCTCTCTAAATTCACGTTACGTGAAAATATAAGTAAATTTGCCTAACATGCAAATTTAATTATAAACTCACCTGTGAAGCTGGTACTTTAACAACATGTGGGGGTATCCCAGTAACTGGAACAGCTCCACTGGGTGGAAGGTTCTTACTGGTCACAGATGCCCAAGAAAAGGTCTAAGGGAACACCACCATGAGTTGTTATAATACTTAGCAAAACAATATAAAAGTTCTAGGCTTTTGATTTCTTGTACATTATATGTGCATCACATTCTCAAGAGGCAAGATGGTTTATAAGTAACTTGAGATTCCTTGCCCCACCACTTAAAATTTAGTACTAAAATTCCTTAGGACTCATCAAGCATCAGCAAAATATGAGCAGCTACTTCCACTCAATTTCAAGTCTGTGAATCCAAGAAAATTCTCCCTCCAAAGCCAGCTCTTCCTCCTTTGATTTTCTCACTGTGATCCAATTATACCACCTTTAGAATTTTCTTGAATTATTTCAATCAGTACCAAAATCACCACATCTTATTTACCTCTTATCTCTCCATCTTCACTGCCATGACCCTAATCCAAGATGTCATTACCTCTTCCAAGACTACTACAGTTAAACCACCTAACTTGTCATCTACTCTCACTCCAATAAACATCATTTTCCACCTGCAAGCTACAGTCATGTCACCATTCCTCTTTACTACTCACCTACACACCTATTTTATACAGAGCAGCAAACTACAAACCAGGGAGGTTACTGACAGTTCCCATAGAATAATGCCCAGAAAATTTCAAGACACTTAATTAGACAAATAACAATTTAAGAACCCTGGCCGCATAAATACAGCACTAAAACATACTCCTTCACAGAGCATCAGCTATAAAGGTTCTGTGAATTCAGCCAGTATCATCCTGGTGTGACTCATGAAAGGTAGCTGAAAAGCTTCAAACTTTTGAAATCAATTATTCTAATTAGAACATATTACAGTTAGTTTCTACTTCTACTGTAAAGTTGTCCTCAATTAGATTTCACAGAAAAGGGCAGGAAAAGTCTGCTGTGCCATGTTATTTTTTTGAAAATACACTATCATTTTTTTGTGTAACAAGCACATAGTAACATGCAATTTGAATGTAGTATTAAAAAGACAGTTTGTTGATATGGCAACAATATAGCACCCAAAACTTCTTGTCTGTATTCAAATTTCCTTAGAGGAGGGAAAAAAACTACTTTTGACTTTATAAAGCAATATGCATCTTATCTGAGGTATGGCTCAATATGGAAGACTTTCCCCAAATGAATACAAAAATTCACCTACAAAAGTCATCCTAGCAACAAAAAAGGAGAAGAGAGATTTTTTACAACAGAAAGAAGCAGAATAAAACTGAAGACATGCTGCATACTCTCAAGTCCTCCTGCACTGTCTGGGCTATGTCTGCTGGTGCTGGAGAAGAACTCTTCTGAACATCCTCAGGAGCAGTTTCTTCCAATACTGGCTCAGACTTTTCCTCCTGGACTTCAGATACAGGTTCCTGCTCTGGTTCTGGTTCCGGTTCAGGTTCTGGTTCAGCAACAGGTTCTTCTAAATGTTCTTCTAAGTCATTGCTTTCACAGTAAAATTTGAGAAATATCATTCTGCTTCCATTGATTTAGCAAGAAATTCCTATAGAGACCTGAACCTAAAAATAGCTCCCTCCTCCCACAAATATCTACAAATTATGTATTTGAGTATTAAAACATGAGAACTTTTCAGAAAAGCCCTCGATGAGCAAGTCAGATTTGCTAGATTCTGATTAAGTAAATGCATCAACCATATCAAAAGGAACTAGACCACTGTTTCTCAAAATCTCAAATTATCACAATTTACCTATCATATATCACAAAACCCTTACTAGGCGGTGGGCAGGGGGGAAAGGGAGGTGCTTAATAGGTATGGTTTCAGTTTTGTAAGATAAAAAGTTCTAGATATCTGTTGCACAACTGTGTGCATATACTTCACGCTACTATAAAGTACACTTGAAAATGGTTAAAATGTCATGTGGTTTTTACAACCAAAACATTTTCTCACGCCAAAAACACAAGGAATTTTGGAGGGAAAAAAAAAAAATCAGCTGTAATTCAAAATAGTTCTTAAACTTCCACGTAAGTCATAGGAACAGTCTTTTAAAACTGCATATGCTTTCCTTCTGAACTTCTAATTTGGTAGGCTTGTGGTAGGATAACGAATCTTCATTTTCAACCAGCAACCCAGGTGAGTAAAGTCAGTCCCATCACACCTTCTAGTTCTCTCAAAGCACTTAATGCTATGTCTTTATGTATTAACACTCGATAAATCCCAAATCTATTTCCACTTATGGTGAAGGAAAAAACTGAACCAAAAAGCTACTTCTGGGTACTATTTAAGTAGGCCTCAGAGTGCAATCTATATTAAACATGCTTTATATATTTATGTTAGACACCAAAAGCAAAACCTTTCTTCTGGGAAATTATCACTGAGACAATTCTGAGCATTATGGCTGCCCTCCAGCAAACAGGACTACACAACCCAAGTTTTCATGCAGCTCTGGACAAATGAACAAAGTTTTCCTTACCTGACAGTTTGATCATAAAAAGTTCCAGAATCATCAGGTACCACCTCAGGTGTCTGCTGTCTTTCTTCAGGCTCCTCTACTTCTTCTTCAGATTCTAAATGAGAAAAAAAAATTTAACATCTTTGTGGTTCACTTAATTCAAATATATTCACTTTCACAATGTTCATCATGACAAAAAAAGGCAATGATATAAGTAAATACACATAAAAGATAAAGAAAATAGGGCAAATGGATAAAATCATGAGACAGGATTTAAGGACAGAATTAAGGCTATTTTAATGTCTGGATTATAAGCATGGAATCTGAGGTAACCCAACAAATGGTCTACCAGCTAACTAGCTATATGACATCAGGCAAATGACTCCTGTACTGTAGTTTATTAAATGGGAACAACAGTACATAACGTACTTATTTGCAAGGTTGTTGTAGTACAGCCTTAAATAAATACAAAGTACTTAGAATTCTCAGTCATATAGAAAACACTAAAATATAGTCTCTCTCCAGAGCATCTTATATATGCTGACCATTACAAGGTTTCAATTCCTAAAACTTACTTAGGGTTCCACTCTAGTAACACACCCCACTGCAGTGGAGGAACCATCTAAACTTCTGCAGAGTCCTACACAAACTGTGACCAAGATGCTACTACTGCTGCCGTAACTTGTCTACTAACTTAGGGGATCGATGCGTCCCATCAATACCAGTGGCATAGACTAAGTGGTTAGCCTCAAGTAGGTTAAAATTGCCAAGATTTCTTACATCTTAACAATTAAAAGTTACTAATGAAAAATACAGAGAATTATGAAACCATTCAAGAAACTTACACTCTCTCCAAGTCAAACTGATGCCATCCAAAAAAAATTTTAGACAAGTAACTTACCCTCCTGAGGTTCAGTGATAAAGCCACCAAAGACTTCATCTTGGTATCTGAAGATATCGTTGTGAACATAGAACTTATTTGCAACAGAGCCCTGTAATATCAACAAAAAGTTTTCATTTATCAGCAGGCTTTTCAAACTCCAAATTACCCTACACCAAATCACCCTGGGCCATTCAGTTCAGTTCAGTTGCTCAGTCGTGTCCAACTCTGTGACCCCATGAATTGCAGCACGCCAGGCCTTCCTGTCCATCACCAACTCCCGGAGTTCACTCAGACTCACGTCCATCGAGTTGGTGATGCCATCCAGCCATCTCATCCTCTGTCGTCCCCTTCTCCTCCTCCCCCCAATCCCTCCCAGCATCAGAGTCTTTTCCAATGAGTCAACTCTTCGCATGAGGTGGCCAAAGTACTGGAGTTTCATCTATAGCATCATTTCTTCCAAAGAAATCCCAGGGCTGATCTCCTTCAGAATGGACTGGCTGGATCTCCTTGCAGTCCAACAGACTTATTAGTTCTCAACTAATGGCAGTATTGCCCATCCCAACAGACATTTGGCAACTTCTGGAGACATTTCAGCTCTCCCATTGAGGAGTAGAACTGACAATTACTGAGTGGAGGGCAAGGATGTTGCTAAGCATCCTACATTGCACAGGACAGCCCTGACAACAAAATTATCCAGGCTCAAATTTTAAGTCAAGGTGGAAAAGATCCTTGCCCTACCCTCAAATAGGTTAAAATCTCCAAGATTTTAAGACTTAACATGTTTGTTAAGAAGCACTCATATATACCAAGTGCTGAATGAATATCTAAAAATGAATATCTAGAAATTGACCAATTATTTAAGCTGCCAAAGCCCAAATCTCAAATCATTTCTTGAACAATAAATACATTATTATCAACTACGTATTTTAAAATCCCCTAAATCTGTAGCCAAGAATACTGACACAAGCTCTCAAATGTGGTGTAACTAAAAAGGTTTGCCTACCCTAGGTATAAGACACACTTATGCTGAAATCTATGTCATTTACTAGTCATTCAATTTCTAAGACTGTTTCTTCACCTGTAAAATGAGGGATACGAACTCATACTAGAGTTTTGATTATTAAATGAGACAGTTTATGAAACAATCCATTATACTAAGGTAATATTGAAATCTTCCTCTTGAAAGATATAAGTACATTTATTAATATCCCATGATTTCTTGCATATTTAAGTCAATCAACAATTTTAACACTAAAGATAATCTAAGCCTTCTCAAGAAATCATGACAAAACTGATTTCACATGATTTTTCAAACAAACTGAGTTATTTTATATTTAAACAGTAAAATGACAGGGATTTTTAGATTCACTGTCCTTCAACAGAAAATTATCTTAAGGGTAATGCTAGAGAAAACTTTCAGCCAGCAAGTCATCATGAGCCCCTTCCACATGCTCACACAGATCACAGACAGGATTCCTAACTTTGCTCATTTTGGACCAGGCGAGAAGACACTTCAAATGCAATTAATCAACATAAACCTATGGTCCTTTCATGATAACTAAAAAAAAAAAAACAGGACTCCTTGAAGTAACAGTTGATTCCAAAACTGGAGTGGAGGATAGAGCAGGGAAAATGCAAGGTGATCCTGAAAGCTCCTGTGCCATGGAGTGCCCTGTTCCCAAAAAACCCCCAAACAAACAAAAAAACCAAACCCACTCAAAAGGGTTCACACTTAGCAGATCTGGGACATTTTAGAAATCGATAAAAGTTATTAATTAAATCTACTAAACAAAGATCCCATGATAGATAGGAGAAAAGGTAAAGCTACTTACAGTAGAATGCCAACGAATAGACAAAAAAAAATTAGATGATCAGCATTTGCACCCATCAGAGTAGCAAGAATTCATGAATGCTTAAAACTAATACCTAAAAAGTTTGATGAAGAACATAAGTACATGCACAGTCTCAAAGAAGCCCACAGGGAATCCCCTGGTGGTACAGTGGCTAAGAACCCATCAAGCCAGTGCAGGTCTGGGAAGAGTCCACAAGCCCTGAGCAACTAAGCCCGTGAGCCACGACTACTGAAGCCCACGCACCGAGAGCCTAAGTTCCACAGCAAGGGAAGCCGCTGCAATAAAGAGCAGCCCCAGCTCGCCACCAGGTAGAGCGCGCAGCAAAGACTCAGCGCAGCCAAAAACACAATGAATAAAGAAGAAGCAAGCATAGTTTACATTCTGATGATAAAAGCCAAAACATTAACTTTACACGTCAACCTGGTGACCATCACCTTAACTAAATAATACTAATAATAGGACTAAGTGTAAATGTTAGTCGCTCAGTCGTGCCCGACTCTTTGTGACCCCACGGACTGCAGCCCACCAGGCTCCTCTGTCCATGAGATTTTCCAGGCAAGGATACTGGAGTGCGTTGCCATTTCCTTCTTCAAGGGATCTTCCCAATCCAGGGATCAAACCAAACCCAGGGGTCTCCTGCACTGCAGGCAGATTCTTTACCAACTGAGCTACGAGGGAAGCTATATATATATATATATATATGTACACACACATATTCTTTTCTTCTCCTTCATCTCTCCTTTTAGAAAACTGTAGAGTTCCCTGGTGGCTTAGATGGTAAAGAATCTGCCTGGAATTGGGGTTTGATTCCTGGGTCAGGAAGACCCCCTGGAGAAGAAAATGGCAACCCACTGAAGTATTCTTGCCTGGAGAATTCCATGGACAGAGTAGCCTGGCAGGCTATAGTCCATGGGGTCGCATAAAGTCAGACATGACTGAGCAACTAATATCTCACGTCCTTCAGAGTTATTGCAACTCTCTTAATTCCACTGCTAACCAATATGTGTTTTTGCTGCTGCTGCTAAGTTGCTTCAGTTGTGCCCGACTCTGTGCGACCCCACAGACGGCGGCCCACCAGGCTCCTCCATCCATGGGATTTTCCAGGCTAGAGTACTGGAGTGGGGTGCCACTGCCTTCTCTGGTAATAATAGGATTAAATGATAACAAATGCTGAAAGACACATATAACGTAAAACTAATAAGGAACTATCAGACAATTTAAACTGACACATTCTACATGGTAACTTGATTATCCCCTTTAAAAATGTCTGCTGCTGCTGCTGCTAAGTCTACATCTTGATAAACAAAAGATTAATGAATTACAGCAGATTAAAGGAGCCCAAAAAGACATAACAGCTAAACACAATGTGTCATAATGAGCTGAATCTTAGATAAGGAAAAAAAATACTATTCTTTGTATCACTGGAACAGTAATCAAAATTTAAATATGGACTATAGATGAATAACTGTATCACAATTTTTTTTAATATTGTATTTATTTATCTATTTGGCTGTGCCAGGTCTTAATTGCGGCACATGGGATCTAGTTCCCTGCTGCTGCTTAGTCGCTCAGTCATGTCTGACTCTGTGACCCTATGGATTGTAGCCGCCAGGCTCCTCTGTCCATGGAATTCTCCAGGCAAGAATATTGGAGGGGGATGCCACGTCCTTCTCCAGGGGACCTTCAGGAATCAAACTTGGGCCCCCTACACTGGGAGGGAGGGGAAGTCTTAGTTACTGGACCACCAGGAAATCCGATAAATACCTCCTGACTTTGAAGTGCTCATTCTTAAGAAATGTTCACTTCAGTATCTGAAGATGACTAGCCATAATGTCTCCAATTTACTTTTCAAACAGTTTAGAATTAAAACACAAGGTAAATAGAAAAAGGATTATATAAAAAAATAGAATTATAAATATGTGGACAAATGTGGCTCTGGGTAAGATAACATGTAGGAGTTACTACTGTACTATTTCTGTAAATTTAAAATTTCAAAAATTAACAGTCTTTAGAAAGACATGTACAAATTTTTCTATCTTTTTTTCATACCTCAGGAGCAAGGACAAAGGTCTGCATGAATCTCCTTAAAGCCTGGTTGTTATTAGAGAGCAAGCCCATCACCTGGACCACCACACCGTCATTCAGCGTAGCGTGAGCATCAACGTGGCGGATTTTAGTGTGGCAATTGGTGAAGTTTTGTGACATCACTTTCCTATGGATTTCCTAAGGAATCAAGGCAAGAGATAATGCAGAATCTCCAAGAATAACCAAAAACTTTCTAACACAACAAAGAGCATTTATCTGTGCACATCTGAATTACAAACTACAGAGACCCCACTGTAATTTGTCTTAGTATACTATATTTCCAGTGACACCCTGACTTTTTAAAATTATTGTCTTTAATTAACATATCTAAACATGTTTACAATAGGTGATCTCCATGCTAAAACCAATTATCTTCAAACATAAAAAAACTTCAGAATATATCACACCAAATGAACAAAAAAAATTTCAATAATAAATCAAGTAGTTACTGAAGATCTAAATTTCCAAACAGAAGTTGATAATTTTAATTTTCAAATATCAACAAACATTAAGCATGTATCCACCTCAATTCTATGGGTTATTTCCTAGCTGATGAACAGCCTACATAAAGCTTGTTATGCTTACTTTCTGTCCATAGACGGCATCTGCTGGCTTTCCATTTGAATCCAATCCCCCATGGACATAAGAAGAGTTCTTTCCATAAAACCTGTAAAACAGAAAGATATTTGTCATCTGTAAGCATCCTAAGACCAGCTGTTTACTGTTCATATTTGAACCCATCTGCTTCACTAGTACATTCTTGGAGGCACGAATGTGTTTTCTTTCTCATCTTTGTATGTATCCACCCCCTACATTCATAACATTTGCTGAATGGGAATGAATTTGGTCAAGGACTTTTTGCAAGTCACAAGTTCCAGGTCTCAAGAAAGAATGATCGTGTTGGAAGGGATCTTGTAGTGCACCTCAGGAAGGCCATGTAACACTGAGGTTTCTGTTTTCACTCATGGAGAAGAGAGGTAGTCTTGATATAGATAAGGACATCTATGGACTTCCTTGGTGGCTCAGCGGTAAAGAATCCACCTGCCAATGCAGGAGACTCAGGTTCCATCCCTGGGTGGGGAAGGTCCCCTGGAGAAGGAAATGGCAACCCACTATAGCATTCTTGGCTGGAGAATTCCATGGACAGGGAAGCCTGGTGGGCTACAATCCAAAGGGTCGCAAGATCTGGACAAGACTAAACAGCTATTCTCTCCATAGTCTTGGAGAATCCTTTTCTATATGAGAATGCATGTGATGAATTCCCATTAAAACCCAGTAACTCAGGCAGAAGGGTTTAAGGAGTTCCATTTTTGCTGATGCATTAGGAGCTTCAGACTTAATTAATTCTCCATACCTTTAATTCACCTATTTCTTCAACTGTTTTATTTTCATTACAACAATACTGAATTAGGAAGGTGCCAACAACTTCCGCCCCAGCCCTGCCAACACACACACACACACGCAATGCCCTAACTCGGGGATAATCACTATTAGGATTTCTTGGCACCTGTATCTTTCACAAACCAACCCATATTTTTCTCTATCCTGATTGTTTCCCCCCTGCTCCCCTAAAAAGGGACAGATCTGGGGCCCTTAGGGATACCCAAACTACCTTTCAACTTTTTAAGTTATTAAAAGGCTCCACATCAGCCAGCCACTTAGTTCACTGCTGGCTAATCCACTTTTCGTTGTATCTAAAATGTACCTCAGAGATTAAATGTGAAAAAATATATGCGTTAGAATCAATAAGTAACAACAGTGACAAACATATTTGGTTAGTTTGTTTCAACTCCTACTCCATTTTAAATTCTAAAGGTATCTAACTACTAAAAGCAAAGAATACAATTGACCAAAAAATAACAAAAAGGGGGATATTTATGGTTTAAAGACTTATTTTATCACTCAGTAGTCCTGTAAATACCAGCAAGTTTTTAAGCCCTTAGTATCTTTACCTGTGAAATGAAGGTAATTATTCCCCAAGACCTTACACTAAGAGCTGCTTTTTTTTTTAAAGATCAAGAAAGGTAAAGGAGAAAAAATAGTTCTGGTCTAACAAATACACATACATTTTGAAATTTCTAAAAAGTAGTCTAATAATTCCACAGAAATAGACTGAGGAGTTTTCTACACTGCAGCATTGTTTATAGGAAGAAATACTGGAAGCAACTTATATATTCATCATTAGTGGAGTAACATAACAATTTTTTTGAAAGTAAAAATTTCATGGATATTAAAATTAATATGATACATATACTATCCTTGTAAGATAACACTATAGCTAAAACACAGCATAATAAAAATATTTGCATCTACACAGGAAAATTAGCATTGTTTTTCTAAAGACTCCCATGTTTATTTCATACATCTGTTTTAATTTACAACAAACAAATCGTTTCCAAAAAAAAAGTACATGCTAATTTTTTAAAGCATGTTAACACAAAAATATGTCAGAAAATAGTCTTATACCTTCAATACATTCATAACTAAATAATTCATGGTTCACCAAGAGAAAAATAAATAAGCAAAAAATAAATAAATCAAAAGTACAAATATACATTTATATTTAAAGCATTATTTTTCTGATAATATATAGGAAACTTTGTCTAATTTTCAAATATTTACATATTCTACTATTATACAATTTGACTATCCATCACTTTTTGGTACTTACAAAGCATGTTTATGCAACAACCCTAGAAAGCACATAATAAATCAGAGAATCTTTTTATTTTCAACTGAAGGTTAATTACAGTATTGTGTTGGTTTCTATGATATATCAGCATGAATCAGCCATAGGTATACATATGTCTCCTCCCTCTTGAGGGAATAAGAGCATCTTAAATACTCATTAAAACACAGAGTTAGGTGATACTCAGGGAAAAAAATTTTTACCTGTGTAGCATGTCTGGGGCCTGGTTCAACAGTGTGTAATACTGTCTCACAAATTCCCGCCCGACCAGCAGGGGACTAGGCTTCTCCATAACCATTGCTTTGGTCAATTCAACCTGGAAAAAAAAATTCAAATATGTTCTACCTGATAGATCAAGTATAGGGAGAAAGGAGCAGGGGCGAAGACTGAATCATTTAGCTGAGATTGACTCAATAGACCAAAAAGATCACTTCAGCAATTCTTGGATTTTGAAAGGAATAAACATTATAAGAAACAAAGCAAACCCACATAGACCAGGGAGATTTTATACGTTCAGATTTACTGTAATCAGACAAATGCTATGGGGAAAAAAAATATCCCTATGAAGAATTAACTCAGCATTATTCCCAATATTCAATTTTTGTAAACTGAACAAAACAACGTCAAAGGTACATATTTGCAACATGCATTTCAACTTTCCCAAGCTAGTAAACTCAATTAAGAGGGTTCCACCTGTAACATTACAACACACTACTGTGACAGTATTAAGTTCAAGTGCGACAATACAGATACACAATATCACATTTTTAGTCAAACTAAATCAGAGATTTTACTACCTTTAAAAAATTCTAACTTGCTTAGTTTATAACAAAATCAAAAAACGAAAACGGGCAAAAAGTAACAAGCAAGATGTTTTTATTCAACAAAATAATCCCTGCCATCTCAAAATTAAGACTTTAAGTGAGTGCACTGGAATATTTTAAAAGACACCTGGCACACGGTTAAGTTTTCAAATACTGTCGCTCACTACTTTTAAAAACCCTTTCAAAAAAGTATCTGGCATGAGATCACCCAATTTTTCATTTGAGGAGATAAAATCACCCTGAACTTTATAAACATAAAGGCAAAGAGAGGTATGTATAATTAACTACAGCATAAAGAAGAAATGAGAGAAATTGCATTACAGTTTTCTTACAGAATGGGCAAAATGGATTGAATTCGGTCCTTGCACAAGCAGGACGTGGAGATGTTTATCCTTCACTAGTCTATGACAGCATTATTCTTAAATTACATATACCATTTATTACTTGTTTCACCAAACTCTATGAAACTAGACTAATAACATCAATCTAACTGTATCCTTTGATACTAAGTAGTTTCATTATAAATTTCTAAATAATACTTTATCAAATACTGCTTACCACATTCAATCTTCTCATGCAAAATGATGAAAATCCTCCAGGTTACAAAATTAAAGGTTAAGAAAAAGAAAAACTTAGAGACCACATCTACAACTTCTCCTTTCCCTTTGAGATTATCTAGATAATTCAAATTGAAAAAAATAATAACTCCATCAGCTTGATTACACCATTATCATCAATGTTTTATCTTAGGTCATTGCCATAAAGCCAAGAAAGGGAAACATATTTATATTTATATAGCAAATTGATCTTTACTTCATTTGTGACATTTTTTTCTTTATTATAATTCTGAAGCTTCTCAGAAAAATCTGTATTATTCACCAAGTTTCTTATTAGTTTAACAGTTTATAGAATTGAGTATCTTGCAAACTAGGGTCTCAATTAACATTTTTAAATGTTTCAAATAGATGATACTTTATTTCAGGACTACCTCACATAGTCTTGCAGACTCCCAAAGATTATATTCACACTATAAGCACTATATGGTTCCATTAAATAGGAAACTACAGCTCAAGTTTCTCCTTTAAGCTCATCTATAATAAATATTAACCAATCAGTTCAAGGGAAATGGTAGCAGTACTTAAAAATAATACTTCTGTCAATTGTATCTCAATAATTGAGAAAAAAAGAAAAAGTAACAGAATACACATTATTTTAGTGCTGAGAAAATATATTGCTTCAATGCTTAAAATAAAGAGGGGGGACTGATTCTTAAAACAGCCAATGGCTTCAAGAATTCTACATAAGTCATGGTCAGATAAAAACATTTGAAAGAAGGCTGCAAGCTTCCTTTAAGAGTTAAGTTTCTTAAGAGACCATTTCTTAGGTAACTTTCTAGCTCCAAAACTGTATCTGACACACTCACGAATAAAAAGCTTTCTTTCATTCATCATTTTCATCACAAAAGAGGTTTATCTTCTTTTTTTCTTTTTGGTTAGAATTTTATACAAGCAAAGCAGATTTTTGATCATCCATTTGTCAGGCTGAACTGTCAAGGTTGTCCAGAATTCAGATTATGACAGCAGATACATTTTTTTTTTCAATAATTAAGAAAAAGTCAAAGAGAAAACTAAGCAAAGATGCTTAGAAAAAAAAAAAATCTAAGCTGCCTGAGAGGGAACAGACTGGGAAGGACCTGAGGGTAACTGCCCGGGGTGACAGGACTCGACGCATTTGAGTGATGGCTTATTGTACAAAACTAAAAATCTTTTCATGTTGAACTTTTAAATTCTATAATTTTGTGGTTTGCAAATTATGCCTCAAAGTTTAAATAAAAATGCTTTCCCATAAAAAAAAATCTTGAAAGGATAAAATGTTGTAGAGTAATTAAGAACACTGAACACCCAACAGCACCAATGACTACGAAATGTTTGGGGAAGTTCTTCAGTAATCTAAGACCATACTCTACAAGTTTTGTGAATAATGTCAGCATTTCCAGTAAAAAAACAAACTGTAGGACTTCCCTGGTGGTAGAGAGGTTAAGAATCTGCCTGCCAATGCTGGGGATGCAGGGTCGATCCCTGATCCAGGAAGATTCCACATCCTGAGGAGCAACTAAGCTTGTGGAGCCCAAATACTGGTCCCACACTCCAGAGACTGCGAGCAACAACTGCTGAGCCTGCATGCACTAGGGCCTGTGCTCCACAACAAGCGAAGCCACTGCAACTACAGAAAGCTCACATGCAGCAAGAAGGCCCAGCCCAGCTGAAAATAAACTTAAAAAAGAAAACGTTGGCATTTGAACCCAAAAGATTTAGTCTATATGAGACTCAATCAATTCTCATCAGAAAAATTTTATTTGGTAAATTAGCTCTCTGAAATCTCCAGCATCATTTCTAGTTCAAACATAAAACAGAAGCTATGAGGAATATGTTAACATCGTACCTTCTGAGAGTAGTATCACCCTGGTTCATCAGAACTCTCAGTTCTTTCAAATTCTATCTAAAATAATGAAAGCAAACAAAATCAAACTGCATTTTCTCAGAAAAACTAATGTTTTATCAGTTCCTGATCTATTATAATTAGAAACTATCCATACCAATGAAAATATAGGCTAAAAATTTCTCAAGATCCTCCCTTATTTATTAAATACTCCTGAAACACTGTGTCCTTCTAGAAGAGCTTTTGCAAAGTTAGAATATTATGGATTCTGGTTGTTACTTATATAACAGCACAAGCCAATGGATACATTACTGGTTGGACTATGAAGCAAGTACCACAATCAGAAATTGTTAAACTAGACAGTCTTATCCTTGTTAATTATCAGCAGCAAATCCTCCTTCCTCCTACTGATGTGAAGACTGGGAGAATTCCTAAAATCTAACATGCCACTTTCCCAAGACTAAATTAAATAAGTAAGTCTGCTGAACATTCCAAATATATCTAATTTGGAGATCACTCTCTTTTAACACTGCTTTCAGATCTAAAGGATAAACTTTGGGGGGCATATATTACAAATCACTCGGAAATCAGTATAGTCTAGAAAGATCAGTGATGAAAGAAACAGGACCTGGCAAAAATAAAGGGAAAGGGAAGAAATCACTCACTTCCATTCAAGTTTACATTCCACTAATTTTATATCCAACTTTGTAATGTTGTGACTGTCATATGTCATAATAAGCCAAAAGGGGTATAGGGGATAAGAAAAACATATTTTAAAAATTATACTTTCTCTTACTTTTTCAAGAAATACTTTAAAGGTCCTAGGTTAGAGAAAGGGGAATTACAGAACAGTTCTTGTTCTAAAGAAGTAAAGGAAAACGTAGCCACTTAGAAATATATCCACTACTGTATTCCTGAGCTAGAAACTATTTCTCTAGTGCCCCTCAGTTCTTTCAGCTCTAAAATTAAAATTATAACTGCAAGAACTAAGTGTATGGTAGTAAGCACTTAATATTAACTGTTACAATATATTGATATTGTAACTATTAACTGTAACAAAAGAAAACATTTCTACAATCCACCATTTTCTGTCACCCAGACTATTTCCTTAACCATTTTGCTAGCAAAATAAAAACAGGATTATCTCCTTTAAGAATAATTTTGTAGAATACCCTTGGACTACAAAAAGCCCAAGCACCTAATATAAAACTATGTTTTACTGAACTTCTAGGTTGAGTTGATGACAACAGTGTTCCACTCATGAATGCCACATAGGAAGACTCGCCTGTATGCCCACAGAATGTAACTGGTCCAATTAAACTGTAAAACCAAATCAGGGGCACGTCTTAGTTATCTTAATTTTTAAAACATACATCGTGAAGATAAAATGATTTTAGTGTGTTCACACTATGTTACATGTAAAAATTTCTACTCTTTAAAAAATATAAACAAAGCATCATGTATATTTTTGCTCAGTGGCTCAGTCATGCCCAACTCTTTGCCACCCCATGGACTGTATCCATGGACTACAGCCTGCCAGGTTCCTCTATGCACAGGATTTTCCTGGCAAGAATTACTGGAGTCGGTTGCCATTTCCTACTCCAGGGGATGTTCCCAATCCAGGGATCCAACCTGTGTCTCCTGCACTGGAAGGCAGATTCTGGGAAGCCCCAAGATAGTCACATAGGCACTTAAAAGATTAAAAAGTGATACAATTGATATTTCTGGGAAACTACAATATAAAGTCACCCTATTTATAGCAGTCATATAAAGTCAGTAAGAACTAGATCTAAGAAACACAGTCACTGCCAAATATGTACTTGTATGATAGCCCTGAAACGTTTAAGTGTGTTCAGTGTCTGTAAAACAGTACATTGTTCAGATACACAGGTAAATATATTTTTTAAATAGTCTGGAAATAAAAATAGACAAACAGACCCACCAAACAGAATAAAGAAATATACTCACATATAAATAGACACTGATTTCCAAAAGGGCAGACAATTCAGTAGAAAAACGGTATTCTTTTCAACAAATCGTGCTGGAATAACTGCATATCCATATATACAGAGAGAACCTCAATTCAAGCTTCACAGTATATTAAAATTTAACTCAATAGTTTTAGATGAAACCTAGAACTATAAAAATTCTAAAGAGAATCTTAATGACCTTGGGTCATTTTGGGATATAACAAAAATGTATTCTATAGTAAGACAGATTGATAATGTGAACTCCCATCAAAATTAAAACCTTTCAGGGACTTATCCAGAGGTCCAGTGGTTAAGACTCACTGCTTCCAATGCCAGGGGGTGCAGGTCTGATCCCTGGTCAGGAAGCTAGGATTTTGTATACTGGGTGATGTGGCCAAAAAAGTTTTCATTTTGCAAGAGAGACTATTAAGGGAATGAAAAGGCAAAGGCTTGCAGTAAATATCTGGAAAGCAACTTGTATCCAGAATATATAAAGAACTCTCAAAGCTGAATAACCCCATAAAAAATTAGTGTAAGACCTAGAGACAATTCATCAAAGAAATTATGAAAAATGCTGAACATCAATATCATCGGTAATTACAGAAATGCAAAATAAAACCACAGTAAAGTACCACTGACACATCTGTCAGGATGACAACTTCAAAGGCTGACTATACAGTGTTGCAGAGAAGGAAAGGCAGCCTGCTCCAGTGTTCTTGCCTGGAGAATCCCAGGGACAGAGGAGGCTGGTGGGCTGCTGTCTATGGGGTCGCACTGAGTTGGACACCACTGAAGCAACTTAGCAGCAGCAGCAGCATACAGTGTTGGCCACGATATTGAGGAAAAGGAACACTCAAACACTGCTGGCAGGAATGTAAAACAGTATAACCACTTTGGAAAAGTTAGGCAGTTTCTTAAGAAGCTCTATTTGTAATAGCCAAAAGCTGGAAACAAACCAATTTCTACCATCAGGTGAATGGATAAACAAATTGTTGTATATTTACAGAACAGAACAGTCAATGCTGCTAAGTTGCTTCAGTCGTGTCCGACTCTGTGCGACCCCAGAGACGGCAGCCCACCAGGCTCCTCTGTGCCTTAGTCAGCAATTAAAAAAAAAAAAAAAGAAGCACATATTGTATGATTCCATTTATATAAAAATTCTAGAAAGTATAAACTAATCTTCAGTGACAGAAAGCAGGTAAGGGATCCCTGGGGACAGAGGAGGAGTGGGAGTGGACAAGAGAGAGAGAAGGCAAAGGCACACGAACAACTCTGGGGGATAAGTGCTATTTTCACTGCGGTCTTGGCTGTGGTGATGGTTTCATGGGTATAAACAACACCAAAAGCTGTCAGATTCTACACTTAAAGTATGTGCAGTTTACTGTATGTCAATCATACCTCAATAAAGCTATTTTTTAACCCACTAATATAACAGCTTGGAAAGACCAAAGATTGTCTCACAAGAAGAGAGCAGAATGGGAACCTACACAGGAAAGTAAGCAAATTTAAGAGAGTGTTAACTGTCAATTCTGAGACAGAGACATTTAAGGAATTTTTTTACTCTATTGTAACACCTATCAAAAACACTAAGAAGAAATAAACAGTGAGGGTTTCTGTCTACTAACATAAGTGTACTAAACTATTGTGAAGTTTGCTGCAAGGCTATGCTATGTATTCAAACACGTGAAATCTGGCTTAAACATCAGAAATAAAAATGCTTTCCAGGAACCAGAGAAACTACTGCAGAAACCAAGCTACTCTAGCTCACAGCAAAAGCAGCATAACCATCACTGAACTTACCACTGTTCAATCTACTTTCCAAACTCCTCACATTCACCACCTGTTACCCTCCTTCAAAGCTCTTCCTGACAACTCATTGGAGAAATGGGACAGGCAAAAATACAAGGTGAGTCTGAAGTACCTGACAAAGGAAATGCTTTAAAAAAAAAAATAGGCAATCAAAAGGACACAAGTCAAAACTAGAACAACTGAAACAATAAAGTAATAAGGAGCAAAAATAAGTTAGAAAAATTACAACCCCCTAAAATAACTAAAAATCTAAAAATTAATGGGTAAAGTGTTTAAAAAATGGGAAAATGACGTCCTTAAAAAATATAACAGGACTTTTCTGGTGGTCCACCAGTTAAAACTGTGCTCTCAATGCAGGGAACGTGGGTTCAATCCCTAGTCAGGGAACTAGATCCCACATGCCGTAATGAAGAGTTCAGAGCCACAACTAAAGATCCTGTGTAAAGACCCTGCACAGCCAAATAAGTAATTTTTTACAATGAGAATAGACACCTTTCTTACAAAAGAATTTTAAATGTAGAAAAAACAAGGGAAATATAGAATCACCATGAGAATACCTCAAGAGCTGCAGGCAATGTCTACTAAAAAATGGAAAAATTTAGCAGGGAAACTAGAAAAACAGAGTATCTGCTTAAGCGTTTTCCCCCCAAAATGTTCAGTTACCTACAGTGGCAGCTTTAATACATGTTCACAAATTCTAAGGCTCTCCTTCCTTAGCGACTAGCTTCTAACGAAAATAATGCAAAGGAAAGAAATACTACCTGGTAGCCACCAGGTAGTGATCAAGGTTAAAGTCAACCAGGATTGATATTATGTGCCCTGGGACGTGGTGAGAAGGCTAAATCACCTCTGGTATTTTCCCCAAAATCTATAACCTTAGTCTACCCAACACCAAGTACACTCAAATTGAGATCAAGTGCCAAGGTCATTAAACACAAAGAAAATACAACAAATTGGCACAGATCAGAGGAGCGAAACCAGGGAGACTGGAGAACTAACTGCAATGTGGTAACTTGGACTGGATTCTGAAACAGAAAAAAGGACACCACTGGAAAAACTAAGGAAATACAAATAAGGTCAGTCCTTTAGTTAACAGGACTTTATCAACGTCAATTTCTGTCATAAATGCATCATGATTATATATGATGCTAACAAGCAAGATGAGTGAACGGTATACAAGACATGTCTGTATTCCAACTCTCCTGTAAATCTAAAATTACCTCAAAAACAAGTTTCGCCAAGAGAAAAAAACTTAAGAATTGGGAAATTTAATTCACTAACTTTTCTTGGTTTTTAATATCCCTCCCACAATCCAGCAGTAAAACCCAGTCAACTAGATTTACAATTAAGCAAAAATCTAGCCTAAGATGAAAAAATACTTCTATAATACTTCGTCTATCAAATTCCTTAAACATGAATTTCCTATGCTTTAGATCTCATAAAATATAGGTGGATGTATGCCAGGAGTAAGCTTAAGATAGTTGATAAACAGGGGGTATACTTGAGGCAGGTTAAAAAAAAAACCAAAAACTAAAAAGGCAGGTGCCACTGATGCCTTCCAAGATTCTAAAACCTTGAAATTTTAAATGAGGAAATATATCTAGCACATATCTCTACTAGGTATACCACAAGCTTTACAAAATAGTTTAAGACAATTACTTGGGTTACAGAGCTCTAGGTCTTATAAGCAAAAACATGAGAACACCTAAAATGTGTGAAGCAACTTCAAAAATACATAAAGGGTTACACAAATAAGCAATGATGCTGCCACACAGCCACTTAAGGATGACACTCCTACCAAGTCAAAGTGTGTCCCATGCAAGAAGCCAGTTTTTTCTATGAACCATCTCTAGTATTTGTTTTTTATTAAATATCTGAAATACATCACACAGGCTAAACAGCTAAGCAATATGACATAAAAGACTGGCCAGTGGTCAGAAGTGGAAACCTATCACTTCATGTCATCTAAAGCCTTGATTTTATTTACAAAGACCACAGTCTTCAAGAGAACTTTTAATTATTTTCTGCTCTGTAAGCTTCCTCTTCCCAGTCTTCAAGTGCAAATTTTTCCTAACTCTTCACCCTCTTCATCTAATCATCAGGTTTGCAATTAAGTTTTCCCAACCAAAGCCAGAGGGCCTGACTAAGGATACGAAAAAAATAAACATAATGCTGATTTTTGAGATTTAAAAACATAAATGTAGTTGTTCACCATAGAATGCTCACCAACTACAAGTCATTATAGTTGCTGAACCTCAAATTTAACTCCATGGCTGGAAGGACAGTATTGTACTAAATGTCCTATAGCTGTTAAAAACTGACTAGCCAGAGGTGGAAAAAAAAGCTTTTCTTACCTACCTACTTTAACAATCATCTTCCTTTTTAAAATCAATAAACCTTGCCAAGGCAGTCTTAAAGCACAATTAAATGAATATACAATTTATACTTGAATTTTGAAATATTTTAAAAAACAAATCTAACTGCAAAATGTTGAGCGATCAAGGGACTAATGTTATAAACTGGCAAAAAGAAAAATTGGTTTAGGGCACACATGCAGGCTTTATACCAAATTTCATCTTTAACACTGTCCCATCCATCTTAAGTATATACAGTTCACAAACCTATAAAAATTTAAAACTAACTTCTGCCCTTTACTTTCTAGGCAAAATACTAAAACAAATTATTTAAAATGTAAATTACCAAAACCTGCTGTGAAGTAGGTCACCAAGAAACATTACCAAATCTAATGTTCCCTTAACAGACTGTCAGCTGAGAACAGCAAACTTGAGTTGAATAAAAGAACAAAGAACTACCTACTTTTCTACCAGTTAGAAGAGGTACAAAAGCTTATATTAAAAGGATTTAACAACAAAAGTAATCTCTAGTTTGGAAGAGAGACTGGAAGGCAGACAAGTCTTATATTATCACAATTTGCTTCAATTAATTTGCTCCAGATAAATGAAAGCACAAGTCATCAACCAGGCTACCAATCTGGGAAATACATTTTCATATTCCTACCCAACTGGAACCCATTTGCCTGAAGTCAAGAGATTTTTTAAAAATATCCAAAGGGGAAACTAGCAAAAATTTCCCTCATTTAAGGCACAAACTTTCATTCTGATATTTACCTCAAGTAACAATTAGTGGACTCAAATTAACAGTTTAAATGTTGGTCATTAGTGTTTCAACATTTGATAACTTAAAATGTTACTAATTGACTGGTGTCTAAATGCAGGTAACTGTAATTGTTACAAGAAGACAGGTTCCAGAACTTTCCTGGTGGTCCAGTGGTTAGGACTCTGAGATCTCAATGCAGGGGGCCCAGGTTCACTCCCTCCTCAGGGAACTAGATCCCACATGCCTCAACTAAGAGCCAGCACAGGCACACACACACACAAAAATTTTTAATATATAAATTTTTTTTAAAAAGGCAAGTTCCAAGGAAAACAATGTTCTACTTCAAGCTATCTGCCATTCAGGTCAGGAAAACACCAACAAAGGTTAAGAGTCTATTCATAAGATATTTTGATCCTGTATTTACTGCTACTTTCGGTTAAGAAATATGGAAATTACTGGGCAAATGGAAACACAAAAGTGTTTCAAAGCTTTTTAATTTACTTCTAAAGATGTGAATCATGTGCTCCCTCTAGCAGCAAAATAAGGGCTTACCTAGTGGCTCAGACAGTAAAGAATTTCTGAATGCACAAGACCTGGGTTTGATCCTTGGGTTGGGAAGATCCCCTGGAGAAGGGAATAGCTACCAATCCAATTTTCTGGCCTGCAGAATTTCATGGACAGAAGAGCCTGGCAGTCCATGGGGTCGCAAAGAGTCGGACATGACTGAGCGACTTTCACTTCTCTTAGCAGCAAAAAAAATTTTATATAAAGATCAATTCTAAAAAGTGTCTGCACACACAAAATAGATTTTAAAAAGAGAGAAAGGAAAAGGTTGACAGTCATTTCAATCAAAATTAATTTGGAAGAGTTAGCTCCAAAACTCATTGCAGCTTTAGCTCAAGTAGAGACATTTGTGATGCCAAGTAATGATTCAGACCTGCAACACAGGAATATTTATTATTTCATTAAGCCAAGGAATAAACTAGCTTGCAAAAATCTCAAATGTAACTCTACTAGAAAAATTTACACTCAGTTTTTGAAGGTGTCTTCTTTGCATATAACGGAAGCATCTACAGAATACTAAATAAATGTATGAAGACAAAAGCTTTTCACCCATAGAGAAGTTCCCAACTGCCAGAAGGGTAAGATTTCCAACACCTCAATCACCCCTAATTCATCCAGCTTAGGCTCCACAGAGGGTCAAGCCTGTACTGTAAGTGGGCACCAAGCTTTCCACTCCAATTTCAAAATTTCACTTACACATGCTGGCCAGACCTGAACCTCATCGCTCTGCAACCTCCTTTTTTTCAACTACATAAAACGAGGAAGTTAATCTTGTGGAAGGTCTTTCTCAAAACCTTGCTCCAATTAAAAAATGGAGGGAAAAAAAGATTCAAGATATAATATCAGAGCCTAACTTCCTGCTGGTGATAACTTCCCATCCTCAGGCTGTAAGGATTGAATCCGAGGAGGAACACTGTCCAGGATCACCTGGACGTATTGATTTTATTCTACACTTTCCCCAAAAGCATTTAGGGCAGCAAACCTGTAGGAAGACGTGCAGAAAGGAACTCTTTCTTACCCTTTGTCATAATCCCACGTCCAACCCTCTTCTCCCTGGAAACCCCGCAAGTGGCTCAAGTACAAATAAATGCCTCTGCAGTCGGTCTTCCGAGGCTGCGGTTGTCCCCAGGGACTAAAGCTCTGAGGGCAAAGATACCCTGTGGCCGCACAGAGCGCTGGAACAAAGAATGAAGCAGGTTCGGGGACTAGGAGTCAGAAGGCCTGGGTTCAAACAAATACCTGCCCCTTATGGCCTGTGTGCCTCTGACCGTGTCACTCCACCTCTGGGCCTTCGAGTCGGCTGTAAAAATAGGAAAATCACCATACCTACCTCATCGGGGCGTTTCAGGAGTAAAGAAGAAACACACAAGTTGCTCCGCACAGTGCCTGGCACATAGTGAGGGCTCAGAAAAATGTTAGTTATTATCATCACTCAATACCCATGAACTCGCTGCCCCTTTACTCCCTGTAAAAAAATTCGAAAACCTAGGAGCAGCATTTCGGCTTCCAGTGTCGAAAAATTCTCACCGCACTTTCGTGCCTCACCTCCCCGCGCCCGCACCACCACCACCATCAAAGAAAAGCCTCCTCTGGTCTAGGAGGAGCCCCCACCAAAGGAGGAAGGCCTCGCTAGCGCGCGGGGGAAGCGAGCGGGAAAAGCTGACGATCCGGCCGCGCGGGGGCCCAGGCCCCCAAGATCACCCTGGGGCCCGGGCGGCGGCCGCGGCTCGCTCTCGCCCCGCGTGGCCGTTGGGCGCGGCACGCGCACGCGGCGGACGCGGACACGGCCACGCGCGCCGGACCAGTGGGGGCGGGGGGCGGAGAGTCGCCGCGCGCCCGTGCGCCCGCCGCGCGCGCCTGCGGCCGTTGGGGAAGGGGGGGGACGGTGGGCGCGCCTGGCGCGGTCGCCGTTCAGACTTCTCCTCCCTCCCATCAGAGCCCCAGTTAGTCCGCGTCCTGGGGCCGCCCAGCCCCGCCCACGCTCCAGCTTACCTGCGCGGCTGAGTGGGAGAGGAACAAGCTCTGCTCCACGGCACGGCAAAAGGTAAAAAAACCCCTCACGCAACTGCGTCCGCACACACGCGTGCTCCGTCGCCGGGCTATATAACGGTGACTCAGCCTAACTTGTTGCGGCCAGGTCGGCCAGGCTGGTGGCCAATCCCGACTGCGTCCTCTGAGCTCTTCGAGCAGCAATTGGGTACTGACTCAGGATGAAGGCGTGGCTCTTGATTGGCTTTAACTCATGCCTATGAGACTGTGAAGAGCTCGTTTCCCTAGTAACGAATTGGCACTGAGAGAGGCCAATAAGTGAAGGGTATGGTGTGAAGGAGGGAGGGAAGTTCTTTGATCGATGTCCATTGTAGCCAATAAATATGTGGGGCCGCTCCCATTCGTTAAAACGTCTTCCCCTGGGCGGAGATCAGTTCTCCCTGCAGGAGCGGTTGCTCCACAAGGTGGGGCCCGTGTACTTTGGGGAAGTAAACCCCAAGCAACTAGGAGGTGGGCGCCAGGATGGCCAAGGAAGCCCCCGGCCAATCGCAGCGCGGGAAGGAGCTGATTGACGCGGGGGTTGGACAGCACCAAGGAGACCGAGCCCCGGGTCGCCGTGCCCTTTGGGGCGGTTCTGAGGCTCTACTGGTCCCTGCTTCTGTCTCCTTTTTCCTTTCCTTTTTTCACTCATTGGGTGCGATCCCTGAGACCCCTGATCCCACCTTTTCTGCACAGTTTGATACCAGGGGAACCAGGTGATAAAGTTTCCCGTTGTTTGGTGGTGTTGCTTCTTTCTTATACCAACTTTATTTCCATGTGGCCGCCTAAGGGCACTTGGTGGCTCCCACCATTAGTCAGCACTATTGGACAACTATTCAGAGAAACCAGAGGGGAAAGTAACTCCCATTGTGTACCTAAGATCCTATTAAAAAAAAAAAAAAAGTCTCACGTGAAGAGCATTGAGTTTAAAGACATATATTTCCACCCCGCGGTTCTCGGCAAGTGCTGCTGCAGGTCACTCGTGCGCGTCCATCCAGAAACGGGAGTTTGTAAATTCTCCTAACGGCTTGGGCCTTCCTGCAACATCCAGGGCGTCACCACCATTGTCATTCAGATTTCCAATGCTGTGGCTGTGGGGGTTTATTTCTTCGGGTCGTTATGTCTTGACAAGGTAGCTTGTCAAACTCCTTTGTGAACACCCCGAAGCTTTCGCGAAACACTTCAGGCGCTAAGTGGTGCTCCAGACTGGTCCTGTCCACGTCTCTTACTGATTTGTTGGGCCCTCTATTGGTCACCATGAGCGGTTTTATATGGAAACACAGGGTCACGCCTCGGTCCCGTTCTCCTTCCAGGCATGTGACCCTGCAGTAGGGGCTCGCGTTAAGTTTTGCAAATTTGGAAATGAAGCACGTGGAGCGTCTCTATTGGAGACAAGGGGGCGCGGACAGCAGCCGGTGAAGTCGGAGGTGCGGCCCCAGGAGCAAAGCGGGAGCATCCCTTTGGCCCCCTAAGCCCCATCTAGCATCGACTTGGCTCATTCAGCATTTATTGGGCTCCAGCGGCTGGGATCAGAGACGATCGAGACGCTGTCCCTGCTGGCTGTCATCCATTCAACAAGCCCCGACGCCGCGCCGAGAGCTCACCAAACTGGGGAACCGGTGTGTGGGGCTCTGGAGGCACCTGAGGGAACTCGGCTCAGGCAGAAGCTGCTAAAGGTTTTCTGGAGTAAGGAACCTACAGGATCGTGTTAACCTTGCTAAGAAATTTTAGCTTTATTCTGAGAGCGGTGGAGAGCCCCTGAAAGGTTTCTTAAAAGGGTGAACTAAGAATTTTGCATTTTACAAGACAACTTTCCAAATTGAAAAGCTAATGAGAGCTAGTTGGCAACCCTTGAAATTCACAGATTGGTAATTTAACCCAGTTGGCCTGAGATGGGGGGGTCCAGGCTATTCTTGATCACATTTGGAGCGAATTTTAAGTGATACAGACAGTTCTTTTTGTAGGACTTTTGGCATTCTGTTAAAATTGTGTTTATTTCCCTTCTTGTTTGAAAGCCATGTGGCTTTACCAAGAGGCACGTACTTGGTTTTCATTACAGCACTGTCCGCTTTGTTATGATATTTAAAAACTGAAAACATAACTACTCATGAATTTGCAAACCGACTAACCGGTAATATACCCATAATATAGACTACTGTACAGCAGTTTAAAAGAGAATGAGAAAAAACTAGAAGAGAATGAGGTCAAACTATACTGATATGAGCTGATCTCCAGTTGTTAATTGGATTAACTGACAAAAATCAAGTTGAACAAAATATACAATGAGTTCCAATTTATGTTAAAAATGAAAAAACAGAACTCTTGATTTCCCTGTGTTTAAATACGTATGTAAGTGTGGAGGGTCGTGAAGATCTTTTTTTGTACAGTTCTTCTGTGTATTCTTGCCACCTCTTCATAATATCTTCTGCTTCTGTTAGGTCCATACCATTTCTGTCCTTTATCGAGCCCATCTTTGCATGAAATGTTCCCTTGGTATCTCTAATTTTCTTGAAGAGATCTCTAGTCTTTCCCATTCTGTTGTTTTCCTCTATTTCTTTGCATTGATCACTGAAGAAGGCTTTCTTATCTCTTCTTGCTATTCTTTGGAACTCTGCATTTAGATGCGTATATCTTTCCTTTTCTCCTTTGCTTTTCGCCTCTCTTCTCTTCACAGCTATTTGTAAGGCCTTCCCAGACAGCCATTTTGCTTTTTTGCATTTCTTTTCCATGGGGATGGTCTTGATCCCTGTCTCCTGTACAATGTCATGAACTTCATTCCATAGTTCATCAGGCACTCTATCAGATCTAGGCCCTTAAATCTATTTCTCACTTCCACTGTATAATCATAAGGGATACGATTTAGGTCATACCTGAATGGTCTAGCGGTTTTCCCTACTTTCTTCAATTTAAGTCTGATTTTGGTAATAAGAAGTTCATGATCTGAGCCACAGTCAGCTCCCGGTCTTGTTTTTGTTGACTGTATAGAGCTTCTCCATCTTTGGCTGCATAGAATATAATCAGTCTGATTTTGGTGTTGACCATCTGGTGATGTCCATGTGTAGAGTCTTCTCTTGTGTTGTTGGAAGAGGGTGTTTGCTATGACCAGTGCATTTTCTTGGCAAAACTCTATTAGTCTTTGCCCTGCTTCATTTTGCATTCCAAGGCCAAATTTGCCTGTTACTCCAGGTGTTTCTTGACTTCCTACTTTTGCATTCCAGTCCCCTATAATGAAAAGGACATCTTTTCTGGGTGTTAGTTCTAAAAGGTCTTGTAGGTCTTCATAAAACCATTCAACTTCAGCTTCTTCAGCGTTACTGGTTGGGGCATAGATGTGGATAACTGTGATATTGAATGGTTTGCCTTGGAGACGAACAGAGATCATTCTGTCATTTTTGAGATTGCATCCAAGTACTGCATTTCGGACACTTCTGTTGACCATGATGGCTACTCCATTTCTTCTGAGGGATTCCTGCCCACAGTAGTAGATATAATGGTCATCTGAGCTAGTGGAGGTGATGGAATTCCAATTGAGCTGTTTCAAATCCTGAAAGATGATGCTGTAAAAGTGCTGTACTCAATATGCCAGCAAATTTGGAAAACTCAGCAGTGGCCACAGGACTGGAAAAGGTCAGTTTTCATTCCAATTCCAAAGAAAGGCAATGCCAAAGAATGCTCAAACTACCGCACAATTGCACTCATCTCACATGCTAGTAAAGTAATGCTCAAAATTATCCAAGCCAGGCTTCAGCAATATGTGAACCGTGAACTCCCTGACGTTCAAGCTGGTTTTAGAAAAGGCAGAGGAACCAGAGATCAAATTGCCAACATCTGCTGGATCGTGGAAAAAGCAAGAGAGTTCCAGAAAAACATCTATTTCTGCTTTATTGACTATGCCAAAGCCTTTGACTGTGTGGATCACCACAAACTGTTGAAAATTCTGAAAGAGATGGGAATACCAGACCACCTAACCTGCCTCTTGAGAAATCTGTATGCAGGTCAGGAAGCAACAGTTAGAACTGGACATGGAACAACAGACTGGTTCCAAATAGGAAAAGGAGTACGTCAAGGCTGTATATTGTCACCCTGCTTATTTAACTTATATGCAGAGTACATCATGAGAAATGCTGGACTGGAAGAAACACAAGCTGGAATCAAGATTGCCGGGAGAAATATCAATAACCTCAGATATGCAGATGACACCACCCTTATGGCAGAAAGTGAAGAGGAACTAAAAAGCCTCTTGATGAAAGTAAAAGAGAGCAAAAAAGTTGGCCTAAAGCTCAAGATTCAGAAAACGAAGATCATGGCATCCGGTCCCATCACTTCATGGGAAATAGATGGAGAAACTGGAAACAGTGTCAGACTTTATTTTTGGGGGCTCCAAAATCACTGCAGATGGTGACTGCAGCCATGAAATTAAAAGACGCTTACTCCTTGGAAGAAAAGTTATGACCAATCTAGATAGCATATTCAAAAGCAGAGACATTACTTTGCCGACTAAGGTCCATCTAGTCAAGGCTATAGTTTTTCCTGTGGTCACGTATGGATGTGAGAGTTGGACTGTGAAGAAAGCTGAGCGCCGAAGAATTGATGCTTTTGAACTGTGGTATTGGAGAAGACTCTTGAGAGTCCCTTGGACTGCAAGGAGATCCAACCAGTCCATTCTGAAGGAGAGCAACCCTGGGATTTCTTTGGAAGGAATGATGCTAAAGCTGAAACTCCAGTACTTTGGCCACCTCATGTGAAGAGTTGACTCATTGGAAAAGACTCTGATGCTGGGTGGGCTTGGGGGCAGGAGGAGAAGGGGACGACCGAGGATGAGATGGCTGGATGGCATCACTGACTCGATGGACGTGAGTCTCAGTCAACTCCGGGAGATGGTGATGGACAGGGAGACCTGGCGTTCTGCGATTCATGGGGTTGCAAAGAGTCGGACATGACTGAGCGACTGAACTGAACTGAACTGCTCCAAACTCCAACATTTCAGATTGTTTAGCCTCACTGTGCATCTGGCACATGAACTTCTATTTATTAAGAGTAACAGAAAGATGCATGGTCAAGACCCCAGAAAGTGCAGTTTTGTGGAGAGAATGGAAGGGTGGTGTATTAGGTAAGGAATGCTCCTAAGAATATCATCAGAATGAGTATGTCCAAGACTTGTGGTCCAGTGGCTATGGCTCTGAGCTCCCAATGCAGGGGGCCTGGGCACATGACACAGCTAAAAATCTCAGGCCACACTAAAGATCCTGCATGTCACAACAAAGACTGAGGTGTATTGCAACTAAGACCTGGTGCAATGTTTTTAAAAACCTGAATCAGCATTTCCCAAACATAGCTAATTACTCAGAAACGGTGATTAACTACTTGCAGTAGAAATAGGAAACACCGAAATATGGAATTTATGAGACTAGGTGGATAAAATACAACCATATGATGCACTCTTACAGTGGACTGTCCAGCAGCCATAGAGAAAATGAAGCAGATCTATGTATATGGTTATAAAGATCTCCAAGAGATGTAAGTGAAGACAGGAAGAAAAGGGCAGCAGGGGACCATTATTAAGGGGAGAATTATTTCTATTAAGATATTCTGTATTACTATAGTTATCCATGCACAATCCTGAATGGTTTTGCTGTACATGCACAGGTAATATCTTGAAGGTGGAGTCATAAGACACTGTTAATGGTTGCTAACAGGGAGATAAAATTGGGCCAGGGTGGGAGAAAGGCTTAGTTTTCATTCATTCAAAGTACCCTTTGGTACTTTATAATACTGGAGTGGGTAGCCATTCTCTTCTCCAGAGGATCTTCCTGTCTCAGGGGTTCAACCCAGGTCTCCTGCATTACAGGTGGATTCTTTACATCTGAGGCACCAGGAAAGCCCTAATTTTTTTAAACATGTACATGTATTTTTCAAAAATTCAATGTTAAGTATGGATTTTACTTAACATTGATATGAGGAACCTCATAACAGTGATATGAGGAACTACACATATGAAAACTTTGATCTTTAAAACAAGCAGGATGGAATACTCTACATTACCCCTTTAGGTATACAAGGTGTTTTGGAAATGAGACACTAAAGTTTTAATCTGCCTCCCTCCCAGATTGCTAACCTCTTTTCCTTTTTCCCCTTACCTTACAAAAATCATACGAAGATCCCAAAGACCCTTCGCTGGCTTATAAATGCATGCCTAACTGAATCCCTGTCTCTTTTGTTACTGACTGTCTGCAGACATATCACATCTTCAGACTGTGACCATGAGCCAGGCATCCTGCTAATGATCTCTATAAAAATCATCTCATTTAGTAGTCACAACAACCCTATCTCAGAAACAGGCTCAGTGAGAGTAAGCAACTTGCCCAAAGTCACACACCAAGGGCTAGAAACTAGGACTCCCTGACTTCAAGTCCATGTTCTTTTACCCACTTGTGAGTACTGCCCAGGGAAGGACAATACAGCAGCCACAGGTAGAGAAAGGAGGCAAGACCTCCTCAGAAACCCCTGAGAGGCTGGGATTTTCTTTCCTTTTCTCAGGCAAGGCACCAGGTATTGCTGTGTAGACAGAGTTGAATCCACAGCAAATCCCTGTAAGCTACAGCCAAAGCTTTTTGCAAAAAGAGCACACTCTGGTACCATCTATAGACTTCCATGTCCTCGCTTCCTGTGGCTTCAAAGAGGGACCAAAACTTGGAAATGCAAATAACATAGCATGTATCGAGCACCTACTGTGTGATAGGCATGGTGCTCTAGGCACGATGTTTGAGTTGCTCCTCACAAAGGTGTTAAGAAATCACCTTCCAAGTCAGCGGACTAGTGTTAAATCCTTGGTTAGGAAACTAAGATCCCACATGCTGCAGAACAACTAAGGCCATGAGCCAAAACTAAAGAGCCCATATGCCGCAACTAAGACCCATCACAGCCATAAATAAATAAATAAATAAATAAATACTTTCTAAAAGTGTTGACCAGGGTGTGGGAAAAGAGTTACTTTCATATACTATTAGTAGAAATATAAGGTAGCATAACCATTCTGAGGGCTATTTCAAAGCAACTGTTAAAATCTACCGGGGATGGGGTAGGGATGGATTGGAAGTCTAAGATTAGCAAATGCAAACTATTAAGTATGTACAACTGAATCACTTTGCTGTGCCATAAACTAATTGTAAATTAACTATACTGCATAAAATAAATTTTTTTAAAAATTCATAGCCTTATAACTCAGAAGTTCTACTTTTCTACACCTACTCTGAAGAAACACTACCACATGTATACAGTGAGCAAAGATGTTCATTACAGTATTGTTTGTAATACTGAAAAATAATCTAGACATCTCTCAATAAGGGAATATCTAAATTTATAATAATAAATACATACTAGAGGATTTTATGCACTGATTTTAAAGATTGAGCTAGTTTATGTATATATGAGCATTTGTATTCACAATATTCATATTTTAAGTATATGCTTCAATAATATATAGCATAAATCTCAAGAGGATATTAATAAAAAAAGAGCATCTCACAAATTATTTATAGTATGTCGTGTATGCTTAAAAAATACCAAAACTTAGAGCTTCCCTGGTGGTCCAGTGGTTAAGAATCCATCTGCCAGCTCAGAGAACATAGGTTTGATCCCTGGTCTGGGAACTAAGATCCCACATGCTGCACGGCAACTAAGCCCATGCACCACAACTACTGAAGCCTGTGCACTCTAGAACCTGTGGTCTGCAACAAGAGAAGCCACAGCAATGAGTCGTCCCTACTCTCTGCAACTAGAGAAAGCCCACGCACAGCAACAAAGAGCCCATGCATTGCCACAAAGACTCAGCGCAGCCATAAATAAACAAAATACCAACGACTGCTATTTGCATGTGTTTATCAGTGTTTGTAAATGCATAGGAAACTACCTGGAAAGATGTGCAGCAATCTGGTCAGTTACTAACTCTATGGAGAACAGTGACCTAAGAGTTTGAAGGAGACTTTCACTTTATCTGTATTATTTTTCAATTTTTTTTTACATTAAGAAACTTTTCCTATAATATGTAATTTTAAAATTAGCTTGTCATAACTCTAAGAGGAGGTTTTGAGTGTTTTTATGTACCAGGCACTAAACTGATCATTTTATGAGCCCTGTCTTTTTTCTCACAACAGCACTATGAATACAGGTCAAATTATTAATATTATCTTTATTTTACAGGAAAAGAAACTGAGATTTGGGGAGGTTAATTGTCCAAAACAGCCAGGAATTGAACACAGGTTTGTCTGGACTGTCTCATGGAATACAGCTTTAAATCCTAGAAGCCTGCAGTAGTTTGGCAGAGAATAAAGGAACAAGCTCCAATACTTTGGCCACTTGATGCGAAGAGCCAACTCATTAGAAAAGACCCTGATGCTGGGAAATACTGAAGGCAGGAGAAAAGCATGACAGAGGATGAGATGCTTGGATGGCATCACTGACTTGATGGACATGAGTTTGACCAAGCTCCGGAAGATGGTGAAGGACAGCGAAGCCTGGCGTGCTGCAGTCCATGGGGTCACAAAGAGTCAGACACGACTGAGGGACTGAACAACAACAAAGGGACAAAGGGAGGGTGTCTGACAAACATCCTCTTTACTTTTGGCCACAGTGCTCGGAGTCCACTCAAGCATGCTGGGGACTGTGGTGGCCCGAAGAGTTTGTTCCTTGTCTAAAGGGTCCCCAGCAGTCATCAGTTCAGTTCAGTTCAGTTGCTCAGTCATGTCCGACTCTTTATGACCCCGTGGACTGCAGCACACCAGGCCTCCCTGTCCATCGCCAACTCCCAGAGTTTACTCAAACCCATGTCCATTGAGTCAGTGATGCCATCCAACCATCTCATCCTCTGTCATCCCCTTCTCCTCCTGCCTTCAATCTTTCCCAGCATCAGGGTCTTTTCAGATGAGTCAGTTCTTCCCATCAGGTGGCCAAAGTATTGGAGTTTCAGCTTCAACATCAGTCCTTCCAATGAACACCCAGGACTGATCTCCTTTAGGATGGACTGGTTGGATCTCCTTGCAGTCCAAGGGACTCTCAAGAGTCTTCTCCAACACTACAGTTCAAAAGCATCAATTCTTCGGTGCTCAGGTTTCTTTATAGTCCAGCTCTTACATCCATACATGACTACTGGAAAAACCATAGCTTTGACTAGATGGACCTCTGTTGACAAAGTAATGGCTCTGCTTTCGAATATGCTGTCTAGGTTGGTCATAACTTTTCTTCCAAGGAGCAAGCGTCTTTTAATTTCATGGCTGCAGTCACCATCTGCAGTGATTTTGGAGTCAGCAGTCATCAGGGAGATGAAATTGGGCCAGGATGGGAGAAAGGCTTAGTTTTCATTCATTCAAAGTACCCTTCGGTACTTTGTAATACTGGAGTGGGTAGCCATTCCCTTCTGCCAGGGATCTTCCCGATTCAGTGTTATTTTCTGATCCTATGGTTTCTCCTCTTTCCTGGTTCCTGGCAGGACTATACTTTCCTGTCCCCTTCATTGTTTATTTTTTGAAATGTTTATCTATTTGGATGTGTTGGATTTTAGTTGTGGAACTCCAGATCTTTGTTGGGTCTTGCAGGATCTTTCATTGTGGCATTGGGACTCTAGTTGTAGCCTGAGAGCTCAGTAGTTGCTGAACACTGGCTTAGTTCCCCTGCAGCATGTGAGATCTTGGTTCACCGACCAGGGATTGAACCATGTCCCCTGCATTGCAAGGCAGATGCTTAACCACCGGACCACTGGGGAAGTCCCTTCCTGTTCCCTTTAAAGATAGACATGACCATGCACTTTGCTTTGACCAAAACAATGTGAGCAGAATTGACCCAGATATCTTCCAGGCAGAGAAGTCTTTGGAGCTGGTGATCATTTGCCAAGGTCTTCCCTACCCACACTCATCCCAGTATTCAGTGCTGTCCCATATGGATAATCCCCATCGACCTGGATCTCTGGGCAAAAACAATTTGCACAGAGCCATTCCTCCAAGGTTCCCAATCTCTGATGGGCAAAATGCATGAACAAGAAAGAAATCTGTGCTTCAGGCCTTTGAGGTTTGGGGAACGTTTGTTATTATTAATACCACAGCATTACCTGGCCTATCCTGCCAATTACAGATAGGTTTCCAGATCTTCCAGTTTTTCAGGAGACACTCAAATCTGGGTCATATGACATCACTTTGTTCTTTTTTTTTTTTCTTAACACTTTATTAATGGTATACAACTGTTTTGCTCTCACTTTAAAAAATGCAATGAAATATTCTAGGACTATAACTGAATTTATTCTTTTTTAAAACTTTTTTTGGAATTTTAATTGTTTTAAAATGTGTCCCTTGGGCTTCCCTGGTGGTCCAGTGGTTAAGAATCCACCTGCCAATGTAGGGGACATGGGTTCCATCCCTGACCTGGGAACTAAGATCCCATATGTGGCAGAGCAACTAAGCTCATGTGCCACAACTACTGAGCCCAAGCACCCGGAGCCTGTCTGCAACAAGAGGAGCAACTGCCATGAGAAGCTCTCGCACCGCAATCAGAGAGTAGCCCCTGCTCACTGCAACTGAAGAAAGCCCACGCACAGTAACAAAGACCTAGCACAGCGCCCCACCCCCCCAAAAAAAGAGAAAAAATGCTTCTCAGTGCTCATAACAAAGAAGCAACTAATTTTACATGCCATTCTACAAGTAGATTTTTTTTAAGTAGATTTGTTTTTAATTGTGGTAAAATACACAGAACATAAAATTTACCAATCTGACCATTTTAAAATTTGTAATCCAGTAGCATGAAGCACATTCACAATGTTGTTCCACCACACTCAGTGTTCTTAAATGTGGTCAGCTACTCCAAAAATGTTTTGAACACTTTTGGAACTGAATAAAATATGTCTACAGGCCAGATTGAGTCAGTTTGAAACTTTGCCAGATGCCAGGCTCCCCCTCCCAAGCCTGCAGCCCAAGCTGCCTTGGCTTTGTACCCCCTCTCTTCTCACACCTGGGCTTCTCTGCAGGCCCTTTCAGCTCAGAACCTTTGAAACTAGGCTAAGTGTTCCTCAGTGGATAAAGCAATGAAGCAGCTAGTGCATACCTTTATTATAACACAGAAAATAGACACTTGGTCTACTAGAAGGAGTAAACAGCAGCTACAAAAGTCTCTCTTTGCAAAGCTTAACCCACAGCGTAGGGCTTCCCTGGTAGCTCAGCTGGTCAAGAATCTGCCTGCAATGCAGGAGACCCCAGTTCTATCCCTGGATTGGGAAGATCCCCTGGAAAAGGAAAAGGCTACCCACTCTAGTATTCCAGCCTGTAGACTGGTGGGCAAAGAGTTGGACACAACTAAGCAACTTTAACAGACACAGACAGACCCCAGCATCTGCCATAGGGTCACTCCAGTAGGTGGAGTTTAGAGGTAGGCTATTCCTGGAAGAAAGCACCAATTAATGTCTGAGAACCCACCCACCATTCAGTTCAGTTCAGTCGCTCAGTTGTGTCCAACTCTGTGACCCCATGAACCACAGCACGCCAGGCTTCCCTGTCCATCACCAGCTCCCAGAGTCCACCCAAACTCATGTCCATTGAGTCAATGCTGCCATCCAGCCATCGCATCCTCTGTCATCCCCTTCTCCTCCCAGCTTCAATCCTTCCCAGCATCAGAGTCTTTTCTAGTGAGTCAGTTCATATCAGGTGGCCAAAGTATTGGGGTTTCGGCTTCAACATCAGTCCTTCCAATGAACACCCAGGACTGATCTCCTTTAGGATGGACTGGTTGGATCTCCTTGCAGTCCAAGGGACTCTCAAGAGTCTTCTCCAATACCACAGTTCAAAAGCATCAATTCTTCAGTGCTCAGCATTCTTTATAGTCCAACTCTCACATCCATACACGACCACTGGAAAAACCATAGCCTTAACTAGATGGACCTTTGTTAACAAAGTAGTGTCTCTGTTTTTAATATGCTGTCTAGGTTGGTCATCACTTTCCTTCCAAGGAGTAAGCGTCTTTTAATTTCATGGCTACAATCACCACCTGCAGTTATTTTGGAGCCCCCAAAAATAAAGTCAGCCACTGTTTCCACTGTTTCCCCATCTATTTCCCATGAAGTGATGGGACCAGATGCCATGATCTTAGTTTTCTGAATGTTGAGCTTTAAGCCAACTTTTTCACTCTCTTCTTTCACTTTAATCAAGAGGCTCTTTAGTTCCTCTTCACTTTCTGCCGTAAGGGTGGTGTCATCTGCATATCTGAGGTTATTGATATTTCTCCTGGCAATCTTGATTCCACCCACCACTACACGTGACTATAGTCTATACATTCCTATCCTCCCAACAGTCAGAAAGGGCCCATTTCCCAGGCCCACTGGCTTGTGATAAAGTGACTTACCCAAGTTGACAAGGCTAGTAATGAGATTACTGGGCAGTCCTGAAGTCTGCTTTTTAAAAATATTTTTCCCTGTGATCTTTTAATACATTATCCTTATAGAAAATATGGCAAGGGTTTCCCTGGTGGTCCACATGTTAAGAATTTGCCTGCCAATGGAGGGGACACAGTTTGATCTCTGGTCCTGGAAGATTCCACATGCTGCAGGGCAACTAAGTCTATACACACTACTGAGCCTGAGCTCTAGAGCCTGTGAGCTGCACCAACTTAAGCCACCACAGTGGGAAGCCTGCATAACACAACTAGAGTAGCCTCCACTTGCTGCAACTAGAAAAAGCCCAGGCAGCAAAGACCCAGCACTGCCAAAACCAAGAAAAATTTTAAAAATTAAAATGTGACAAAAGAAAGTTTCAAAAAGGAAATAAAAATCACCTATAATATTGGAAAGGATAAGAGTGATACACAGAATATCACTGAATCACACAAAAAAAGAATTCTACTTTTTGAAATTTAGTAATGATATCTTTTTGCCAGTTTTTCTAATGTCCTATAGACAAATAGGAAAAGGAATAAGTCAAGGCTGTATATTGTCACCCTGCTTATTTAACTTATATACAAAGTACATCATGAGAAACGCTGGGCTGGAAGAAGCACAAGCTGGAATCAAGATTGCCAGGAGAAATATCAATAACCTCAGATATGCAGATGACACCACCCTTATGGCAGAAAGTGAAGAGGAACTAAAAAGCCTCTTGATGAAAGTGAAAGAGGAGAGTGAAGAAGTTGGCTTAAAGCTCAACATTCAGAAAACTAAGATCACGGCATCTGGTCCCATCACTTCATGGGAAATAGATGGGGAAACAGTGGAAACAGTGGCTGACTTTATTTTTGGGGGCTCCAAAATCACTGCAGATGGTGATTGTAGCCATGAAATTAAAAGACACTTACTCCTTGGAAGGAAAGTTAAGACCAACCTAGATAGCATATTCAAAAGCAGAAACATTACTCTGCCAACAAAGGTCCGTCTAGTCAAGGCTATGGATTTTCCAGTAATCATGTATGGATGTGAGAGTTGGACTGTGAAGAAAGCTGAGTGCCAAAGAATTGATGCTTTTGAACTGTGGTGTTGGAGAAGACTCTTGAGAGTCCCTTGGACTGCAAGAAGATCCAACCAGTCCATCCTAAAGGAGATCAGTCCTGGGTGTTCTTTGGAAGGAATGATGCTAAAGCTGAAACTCCAATACTTTGGCCATGTCATGTGAAGAGTTGACTCATTGGAAAAGATTCTGATGCTGGGAGGGATTGGGGGCAGGAGGAGAAGGGGACGACAGAGGATGAGATGGCTGGATGGCATCACCAACTCGATGGACATGAGTTTGAGTGAACTCCGGGAGTTGGTGATGGACAGGGAGGCCTGGAGTGCTGCAATTCATGGGGTTGCAAAAAGTCGGACATGACTGAGTGACTGAACTGAAATGAACTGAACTGATAGACATCTAATAACAATGTATGAGATACAAAATTTTGAATATATTTGTGTGGGATAGAAGATCAATATAAATTAATGTAAATAGAAATCTATTTAAATTATTAATGACATCATCCAAGATGCTCCTATTCTTATTTTTTCTGCAGTTGATAAAATACTTTCAGAGAAATGGCTGCCCACACCAGCATTCTTGCCTGGAGAATTTCATGACAGGAGCCTGGGATTTCAAAGAGTCAGACATGATTGAGCAACTAACATGAGTAAAGAGGGACTGGCCACTGAGAAGTAAAGAGAACTTGAAAGAATAAAGGAGTAGCAGATTTGGGGCACAGCCACTAGCCATAGGGCTAAAATAGTACAATGGTTGTGCCCAATGAAGAATCCTGCACCCCACACACCCAGGCTAAGATCCAGCCCTTGTGAATGGCAGAGGAGTGCCTATGGTACCATGCTGGTGGAATTTGCTAGAAATTCACCCTATAGGCTGGAAAACTATCCACTAGGATGCTGGAGAAAGCTATTCATAGAAAATCATCTCACCCCAGTTACTGTATAAAAGCACATAAGCAGGGTAGGTCCTGGGGGAAGCTGCTGGCTGCTAGGTCCTACTGGTCCCTTACACAGCAGGAGCCTGGTGCTGGGGAAGTCATCCTCAGAAGCTAAGCAGAGACCAATTACACATATTGCAAGAGCCTGGAGAATGAGCACACCAGAATTAGAAAGGAAAACCTTTTCTCCTCCACTGTCTCTCCAGGGTCTTTATTGGCAATGCTTAATATCGTGCCATTAGACAATAAAACAATGTTTAAATGGTTCAGATTTTCACAAGCAGGCAAAAAGGTTGAATTGGAACTGAGACAATAAATCAACAACCAGCACTTTCTCAAAAGGGTTTCATGTATGTACTGAAACTATAGTTTGGTACTTCTCTGGCAGTCCAGTTTCTAAGACTCTGCGGTTCCACTGCAGGGGGCAGAGATTCGATCCCTGGTCAGAGAACTAAGATCCTGAATGCTGTGCAGCATAGCAGAAAAAAAAAAAACCAGAGAATGTCTATAGTTTGTTCAACGTGGTTCCCCAAAACCAGAAGGAGGATGGAGACTATAAGTACACCTGGAAACTAAGGGACAGTATATCTAAGGAAAGGACTAGAAATCTGAGTTTTTAATAAGCTCTCCAAGCAGCTTGACTGATGAGAGAACTTTGACACTACTAACTTGGACGGTGGAGCCCCTTGCATATTACAAGGATAGAACCAGCCTGGTACTCTGTGTGTGTGTGTGTGTGTGTGTGTGTGTGTGTGAGAGAGAGAGAGAGAGAGGTCCTGGGTCTTGGCACACCTCTTTGTAAGATACTAGAACTGCTCTGCCTCTGTGTGTCTTCACTCATGGATATGGGTCTCACGTCTTTGTAGCTTGTTTCCCCATCTCTTTCTGTGCCTGCCTCTCAGTCTAAATATCTCGGCCTCCCAAAGCATGCCCTCTAACACCTTTCAAATTTAATACTTATTTGACTGTGGACACTTACGCTTGCTGGGCTTACAGTCCATGGGGTTGCAAAGACGTTAGACAGGGACTGAGCGCACACATCCTCTCCTTGCAAAGCAAGTTCTTAACCACTGGACCACCAGGGACGTCCCCCTTTCAACTTTCACATGCTGTTCTGTCTCCTTCCTTCCCAATGGGTCCATCTTCCATCTTGAGATGAAGCAAGACTTCCTCCTCTGCAAGCCTCCTCTCTTCATGAACCGTCCCCATCCCCTCCCGTCTGAGCGAGAGATCCTTTCATGGCTCCAAAGCACAAGCTCCTTTAACACTTGTATTGTCCTGCATCATCCTCTTGGTTCCCTGGCTCCCTGCTAGGCTGTCTTTTCCATTACTGCATCTTGGATGCCTAGCATAGTGCCGCCCCACGGTTGGCAATCAGCAAATACTAAGTAAATAACTGAGATTGTCCCTCTAGGGAGGGACGGGGGTGGGGTGGAGGCTGTGTCTGGCCTGTTCACAGCGGGGGGGCCCGGTCTTCCCAGCCCCTAATATCAGCCTGACACCGAGCAGGCGTTCTAAAAATGACCAACCAGCAAGGCAAGCTAGCCCAGCTGTCCTTCCCACCGCCTAGCGCAGACGTGGCTGGCGTCCAGGGGCCCCGTCCTGGCCGGAAGTCAGCGGAGAGGCCAATGGCCTTCAGGTAGCTGCCAGCCCACAAGGCCGGAGGGGGCGGGGCCAGGACCGGAGGGGCGGGGCCAGGACCGGAGGGGGCGGGGCCGGGACCAGAGGGCGGCTCCTGTGGCGTGCACACCCGGAAGCGCGGCAGCGTCAGCGCTCAGAGCCGGTGGAGGCGTAGTCACCGCCGCGGCCACCACCTCCTCCTCAATCATGCCGGTAAGTGGTCGCGCCGTCCCCGCCCCGCGCAGACCCGTGGCCTCCGGCTTGCTCGGCTGCACCCTGCACCGCCATTGGGTCAGACGTCCCTCTTCAAGGGATCTGGCAGCGGCCGGAACTGTCGCCTCACTTCTTGCCCCTCCCACCTAGCTCCCCCCAGGTTCTGCGACCCTCCAGAAAATCGGATCCCCAAAAGAATTTTATCTGGGAAGGCTTCAGCATATGGAAGCTCCTAACCTTCATGCGATTACAAGCCTAAACCTTTCATGCATAGACGGGGAAACTGAGACCACCCCAACAGGGGCAGGGAGTCGCAGAGATCACACAGGGAGTTGGTGGCTATCAGGAACGGGGATGGCTGGTCTCTGCGTGTCCCACCTGGATACCTCTTCCAGCAGAGCTGGCCTGAAAGAGGGGTTTGCGGTGGCTTTTGCTTCCCACATAGGACAGGTGTTCAGAGATCTGTGTTTTTCTTCACTTCCCCTGCCCACTTTTGAGTTTCAGGTTGAGCCATGCTGAATGAAGAGAGTGCTTTCACCCTTTCCTACCGGTCACTTTATGAACCTGAACCCATGGGCTCCAGAGAGTTTCGGGGTCCTGCCCAAAGTCACCAGTTGCTCAGTGGCAGAGTTTGGGATGGGCAGAGCTGGTCTTAGGGCACCTTTGCAACTGACTCAGTTTCATGGTCTCATTTTGTAGGTAAAAAATTAAGGCCTTTTTCAGATTACAAAAAAAGGTCCACTAATTTATTCAGGGTGGTGTTGAGAAATGGGTGCACTCAGATTAAGCCCCTTATCTTCAGGGTCCAAGTCTCCTGATCTCACATGATAATTGCTCAATAAAAGTAGTCATGCTGGCTTGGGAGGAAGTTCTGTTCCTGATCTGATCTCGGGGCTCCTGGTTGGTGTCTTGTGGTGCTTAACACTTTTCCCCAGGGTTGCCTGGTTTTATGGCTCTGCTCCAAGTGGGTACCCAGAGGTATCCCACAGATGCCCTGTGTCTTAGCAGCCTAGCTTTGGGGAGCTGAGAGGTGAGCTAGAGGCTCCTCCGGGCCAGGTCACAAACATCTCAAGTGTCATTTCCCTTGGGTCTTGCCAGGCACCTTGAGACAAATCCTCAGACAACCCAAAGTATGAACAAAGAACCTGACAGAACCAGCCCTCCCGGTTGAGCAAATCTGCCTGTGACAGTGTCAGAGAACAGCACTAATCACTCTGGGTCTGGGATAGTGGAGGCTACCAGGTTTTGGTGGCTGGGTGGCATGAGGGAAAAGCCAGCTTGAGGGTGGCTCTATTCTAGGTTCACTTCTGGGAATTTCTTTATTTTTTATACTTCTGGGGATTTTGACAAAAGACCAGAGTGGATGATCAGAATGAAGAGGGCACTTGGCAGTATTATCACGAGATGAACAGCTGAAGGAAGAAGGGTATTAATCAAGGGACTCACACCAAAGCTGGATAGGGAACAATGAGTCACCTGAGAGGTTTCTCATACAAACACTTGGAATCTCCAAAACTTCTTTGAAAAATCTGTGCCCCAACCCCCACCCTTGCCAGCTGGTGACTTTAGACACACTGCTTTACCTCTCTGTCCCTTGATTTCCTCAGCATACAATGGGGATAAAAACTGCAACCTCACAGGACTATCAGTAGTAGTAACAGGAAAAGTGCCTGTAAAATTTGTAGCTCAGCCACTGACATAGTCCTGAAGGAATGGTAGCTCTTGTGTAGACCTAGAACAAACTGGGTAGAACTACAGCAGGCAAGTTTCAACCCTGTGTTAACAAGGACCACAGTGGCTGTTCTCTGTCACCCTGAGTGAGTTACCTAACCTCAGCTGTCAAGAAGTGACAATACTAAGGCCTATCTTGCGGGGTTGTTGTGATGATTAAACAAAGACATGCATGGACAATGCCTGGCACATAGTAGGCACTCTTATCTTAGTAAATTCCCAATCATCAAGGTGTTCAAAGACTGAATGTTCTGGATATTTGAGAAAGCATTTCGCCTCTGGGAGGCATCTAGATAGTATTACTCCATTCCATTCCCGCCCTTCCAGTTCTGATTCTATTAAAGGATTGTACAGATGACTGGGCTTTTTCATCTTCTTTACAGAAACTGTTTTATAGGTGGCAGAGCAGAGGCGCTGAGGGGCTGGCTCTGCAAAGTCAAGCATTCAGTGGTGGGGACAGTCCTGGGATTCTCTGTAAAGAATGGAGGCTTTCCACAACCCCCATATTTACTTTTGCAACTCAGAGGTACTGGAAGAGAGCCCTGAATAACGATTGCCCATCTGCTGGCTTCTGACCTCTGTACTGTGCAGGATGGAAAGAGACCTGTCCTTCATGGCCAACAAAAGAAAGCTCTAGAGATCTATTGACTTTCAGTCCTCGGGCAGCAAAAACCTTGTGCTTCTTCCCAAGGTGTCCCCATCTCAGGGTTTCTGCAGCCCCATTTTGCTGGTCCAGAACCTCCATATATACCCACCATGTGACTGGGTGGCTTAGTTAACCCCTGGAACCTCAGTTTTCTCCTAAGTATAGTAGGGTGACTAGCTCCCTTTCCAAGCTGGGTGGGGACTGACTTAGATTCTATATAAAGAGCATTTCACGTGTGGGTACTCAACAGATTTAGGTTTTATGTTGGTCTTGCAAACCCATTAAAGCTTTGGATTGGTATACAGATGCAAGCTATTGACCAATCTTTTATTGTTGTTGTTGTTGTGGACCATTTTAAAAATCTTTATTGAATTTGTTACAGTATTGCCACTGCTTTATGTTTTGTTTTTTTGGCTGTAAGGTATGTAGGATCTTAGCTCCCCAACCAGGGATCGAATCTGCAACCTCTTCATTAGAAGGCTAAGTCTTAGCCACTGGACTACCAGGGAAGCCCCCACCCCCACCACCACTGACTAATCTTGATTACCAGTTACTCTAGAGCTGCTGCTGCTGCTGCTGCCAAGTCGCTTCAGTCGTGTCCGACTCTGTGCGACACCATAGACGGCAGCCCACCAGGCTCCCCCATCCCTGGGATTCTCCAGGCAAGAACACTGGAGTGGGTTGCCATTTCCTTCGCCAATGCAAGAAAGTGAAAAGTGAAACTGAAAAGTAAAATTGAAGTTGCTCAGTCGTGTCCAACCCTCAGTGACCCCATGGACTGCAGCCTTCCAGGCTCCTCTGTCCATGGGATTTTCCAGGCAAGAGTACTGGAGTGGGGTGCCATTGCCTTCTCCGTACTCTAGAGCAGGAGTCAGCAAACTTTTTCTTAAAGGGCCAGACAGTAAATACCTAAGTCTTCATGAACCATATGGTCTGTTACAAGTCCTCAACTCGGCCATTCTAGTGTGAAAGTAAATGAATGAGCTTAGCTGTGTTTCAGTAAAACTTTACAAAGCCAGGTTGCAGGCAGGCTGTAGTTTGCCAGTTTGTGTGCTGGAGCAACATCTTAAACTATTATGTGGGCAGGAATGAGCTGGGTGTCTTGTTAAAAACCAAGGATTCTGATTCAGGAGGCCTGAGGGTAGGACCTGAGAGTCTGCATTTCTGGCATGTTCCCAGGTGATGCTGACACTGAAAACCACCTGTTAAAGGCAAGATTTTGGAGTCCTCGCTAGAAATCCTTATTTCCATAATTTGTTGTGGTTGTTGCTGAACGGTCACAAAATTAGCTGAAATAATCAAATGTGTTTAACTAGAAGAAAAGACTATTTTCTTTAAGGCAAGTTTTGCAGATTTGGCCTCAGTAAAATAGTGGTTTGCTGGTTGTGTAATGATGGTGCAAAAATGGTTATATAACTCAAGCACTGAAAAACCGAAGTACTTCACTCTTGGCTTCAGTTTCCCTTGTACAGCATGATGATAATCCAGACCCAAGATGGTTTGAGAGTTGGAGAGAGCCTGAGAAGCCATTTACACCAGTTTTTCTCAGGTGTGTGGCCGTACCCTTCTGTGTCTCCCCAGTTCAGTTCAGTCGCTCAGTTGTGTCCGACTCTTTGCAACCCCATGAATCGCAGAACGCCAGGCCTCCCTGTCCATCACCAACTCCCGGAGTTCTCTCAGACTCACGTCCATCCAGTCAGTGATGCCATCCAGCCATCTCATTCTCTGGCGTCCCCTTCTCCTCCTGCCCCCAATCCCTCCCAGCATGAGAGTCTTTTCCAATGAGTCAACTCTTCACATGAGGTGGCCAAAGTACTGGAGTTTCAGCTTTAGCCATCATTCCTTCCAAAGAAATCCCAGGGTTGCTCTCCTTCAGAATGGACTGGTTGGATCTCCTTGCAGTCCAAGGGACTCTCAAGAGTCTTCTCCAACACCACAGTTCAAAAGCATCAATTCTTCGGCGCTCAGCCTTCACAGTCCAACTCTCACATCCATACATGACCACAGGAAAAACCATAGCCTTGACTAGACAGACCTTTGTTGGCAAAGTAATGTCTCTGCTTTTGAATATGCTATCTAGGTTGGTCATAACTTTTCTTCCAAGGAGTAAGCGTCTTTTAATTTCATGGCTGCAGTCACCATCTGTGGTGATTTTGGACACTGTTTCCCCATCTATTTCCCATGAAGTGATGGGACCGGATGCCATGATCTTCGTTTTCTGAATCTTGAGCTTTAGGCCAACTTTTTCACTCTCCACTTTCACTTTCATCAAGAGGCTTTTTAGTTCCTCTTCACTTTCTGCCATAAGAGTGGTGTCATCTGCATATCTGAGGTTATTGATATTTCTCCTGGCAATCTTGATTCCAGCTTGTGTTTCTTCCAGTCCAGCATTTCTCATGATGTACTCTGCATAGAAGTTAAATAAGCAGGGTGACAATATACAACCTTAATGTACTCCTTTTCCTATTTGGAACCAGTCTGTTGTTCCATGTCCAGTTCTAACTGTTGCTTCCTGACCTGCATACAGATTTCTCAAGAGGCAGGTCAGGTGACTGGTATTCCCATCTCTCTCAGAATTTGACAGTTTATTGTGATCCACACAGTCAAAGGCTTTGGTATAGTTAATAAAGCAGAAATAGATGTTTTTCTGGACCTCTCTTGCTTTTTCCATGATCCAGCAGATGTTGGCAAATTTGATCTCCGGTTCCCCTGCCTTTTCTAAAACCAGCTTGAACATCAGGAAGTTCACGGTTCACGTATTGCTGAAGCCTGGCTTGGAGAATTTTCAGCATGACTTTACTAGCATGTGAGATGAGTGCAATTGTGCGGTAGTTTGAGCATTCTTTGGCATTGCCTTTCTTTGGGATTGGAATGAAAACTGACCTTTTCCAGTCCTGTGGCCACTGCTGAGTTTTCCAAATTTGCTGGCATATTGAGTGCAGCACTTTCACAGCATCATCTTTCAGGATTTGAAACAGCTCAACTGAATTCCACCACCTCCACTAGCTTTGTTTGTAGCGATGCTTTCCAAGGCCCACTTGACTTCACATTCCAGGATGTCTGGCTCTAGATTAGTGATCACACCATCATGATTATCTGGGTCGTGAAGATCTTTTTTGTACAGTTCTTCTGTGTATTCTTGCCACCTCTTCTTAATATCTTCTGCTTCTGTTAGGTCCATACCATTTCTGTCCTTTATTGAGCCCATCTTTGCATGAAATCTTCCCTTGGTATCTCTAATTTTCTTGAAGAGATCTCTAGTCTTTCCCAGTCTGTTCTTTTCCTCTATTTCTTTGCATTGATCGCTGAAGAAGGGTTTCTTATCTCTTCTTGCTATTCTTTGGAACTCTGCATTCAGATGCTTATATCTTTCCTTTTCTCCTTTGCTTTTCACCTCTCTTCTTTTCACAGCTGTTTGTAAGGCCTCCCCAGACAGCCATTTTGCTTTTTTGCATTTCTTTTCCATGGGGATGGTCTTGATCCCTGTCTCCTGTACAATGTCACGAACATCATTCCACAGTTCATTAGGGACTCTATCTATCAGATCTAGGCCCTTAAATCTATTTCTCACTTCCACTGTATAATCATAAGGGATTTGATTTAGGTCGTACCTGAATGGTCTAGCGGTTTTCCCTACTTTCTTCAATTTGAGTCTGAATTTTTGGCAATAAGGAGTTCATGATCTGAGCCACAGTCAGCTCCTGGTCTTGTTTTTGTTGACTGTATAGAGCTTCTCCATCTTTGGCTGCATAGAATATAATCAATCTGATTTTGGTGTTGACCATCTGGTGATGTCTGGGTGTAAAGTCTTCTCTTATGTTGTTGGAAGAGGGTGTTTGCTATGACCAGTGCATTTTCTTGGCAAAACTCTATTAGTCTTTGCCCTGCTTCATTTTGCATTCCAAGGCCAAATTTGCCTATTACTCCAGGTGTTTCTTGACTTCCTACTTTTGCATTCCAGTCCCCTATAATGAAAAGGACATCTTTTTGGGGTGTTAGTTCTAAAAGGTCTTGTAGGTCTTTATAGAACCGTTCAACTTCAGCTTCTTCAGCGTTACTGGTTGGGGCATAGATGTGGATAACTGTGATATTGAATGGTTTGCCTTGGAGACAAACAGAGATCATTCTGTTGTTTTTGAGATTGCATCCAAATACTGCATTTTGGACTCTCTTGTTGACCATGATGGCTACTCCATTTCTTCTATGGGATTCCTGCCCCCAGTAGTAGATATAATGGTCATCTGAGTTAAATTCACCCATTCCAGTCCATTTTAGTTTGCTGATTCCTAGAATGTCGACGTTCACCCTTGCCATCTCTTGTTTGACCACTTCCAATTTGCCTTGATTCATGGACCTGACATTCCAGGTTCCTATGCAATATTGCTCTTTACAGCATCAGACCTTGCTTCTATCACCAGTCACATCCACAGCTGGGTATTGTTTTTGCTTTGACTTCATCCCTTCATTCTTTCTACAGTTATTTCTCCACTGATCTCCAGTAGCATATTGGGCACCTACTGACCTGGGCAGTTCCTCTTTCAGTATCCTATCATTTTGCCTTTTCATACTGTTCATGGGGTTCTCAAGGCAAGAATACTGAAGTGGTTTGCCATTCCCTTCTACAGTGGACCACATTCTGTCTGTCTCTCCTCAGTGGGTTAAAAATGGAGGGTCCCAGGGCCCACACAGAGCCACAGCGCCCACTGAGGCCGCCTGCAGACCTGCCTGGTCCCCAAGGCCCGAAGTGATTCTTATGTGCACTGAGGCTGAGAAAACTTAATTGGTTAATGGTTTAGATAAGGGAACTGGGGCCCTTAAGGGCAAGGATTTTGCCTGAGGTCTTCCAGTAAGATACAGTGCTATGCCCAGAATTCCTATTAAGGTAACAGAATTGAAATTCTCCATGAAAAATGTAGCCATAGTTTTTTTTTTTTTTTTCTTCTTTTTAAGGGATAGAAAAGAGGGAAGTGGAATAAAGTAATAACAATAATAATCAGAATAGCCAACTTTTTTTTTTTTTTTTTTGGCCACACCACAGAGTTTAGTTCCCCAACTGGGGATTGAACCCCAGCCCTTGGCAGTGAGACTGCAGAGTCTTAGCCACTGGGCCACCAAGAAAGTCCCTGATAGCTAACTTTTTACCCCAGTGGAACCTACTACTAGGCTCCAATCTCTTTACCTAACATACTAGTTATCTATCACTCCTGATTAATTACTCCCCAAACTTAGCAGTTTAAGGCAACAAATATTCATTAACTTACAGTTTGTGAGAGTCAGGACTCTGGAAGCAGTTTACTGGTGTTTCTGGCTCAAGGTCTCTCGGGAGGTGCAGTAACCGTATTGTCCAGGGCTGTGGCCCTCTGAAGGAGGATCAGCTTCCAAGAGGGCTCCCTCACATGGCTGTTGGCTGAAGGGCTCAGTTCCTCACCATGTGCACCTCTCCATATGTTTGTTTGAGAGTCCTTAGGACATGACAGCCAGTTTCCTCTGGAGAGAGTGATCCTAGAGAGAGTAAGGCAGACAACACATGTCTTTTATGAGTTAGCCTCCAAGGTCCCCTAACATCACTTCAGCCATGTTCTACAAGACATACAGGCTAACCCTGAGACATTGTGGGATGAGACAACTCAAGGGCATAAATACCAAGAAGCAGAGATCATAGAAGAGAAGCAAAAGGCAAAGGAGAAAAGAAAACATATACCCATTTGAATGCAGAGTTCCAAAGAATAGCAAAGAGAGATAAGAAAGCCTTCTTCAGTGCTCAGTGTAAAGAAATAGAGAAAAACAATAGAATGGGAAAGATGAGATCTCTTCACGAAAATTAGAGATACCCAGAGAACATTTCATGCAAAGATGGGCATAATAAAGGACAGAAATGGTATGGACCTAACAGAAGCAGAAGATATTAAGAAGAGGTGGCAAGTATACACAGAACTGTACAAAAAAGATCTTCATGACCCAGATAATCACAATGATATGATCACTCATCTAGAGCCAGACATCTGGAATGCAAAGTCAAGTGGGTCTTAGGAAGCATCATTACAAACAAAGCTAGTGAAGGTGATGGAATTCCAGTTGGGCTATTTCAAATCGTAAAAGATGATGCTGTGAAAGTGCTGCACTCAATATGCCAGCAAATTTGGAGAACTTAGCAGTGGCCTCAGGACTGGAAAGGGTCAGTTTTCATTCCAATCCTAAAGAAAGGCAGTTCCAAAGAATGCTCAAACTACTGCACAACTGCACTCATCTCACACGCTAGTAAAGTAATGCTCAAAATTCTCCAAGCCAGGCTTCAATAGTACGTGAACCGTGAACTTCCAGATGTTCAAGCTGGATTTAGAAAAGGCAAAGGAACCAGAGAACAAATTGCCAACATCCATTGGATCATCAAAAAAGCAAGAGGGTTCCAGAAAAAACATGTACTTCTGCTTTATTGACTATGCCAAAGCCTTTGATTGTGTGGATCACCACAAACTGTGGAAAATTCTTAAAGTGATGAGTATACCACACCACCTGACCTGTCTCCTGAGAAATCTGTATGCAGGTCAGGAAGCAACAGTTAGAACTGGACAAGGAACCACAGACTGGTTCCAAATAGAGAAAGGAGTACATCAAGGCTGTTTACTGTCACCCTGCTTATTTAACTTATATGAAAAGTACATCATGAGAAATGCTGGGCTGGAAGAAGCACAAGCTGGAATCAAGATGCTGGGAGAAATATCAATAACCTCAGATATTAATAACCACAGATGACACCACTCTTATGGCAGAAAGTGAAGAGGAACTAAAGAGCCTCTTGATGAAAGCAAAAGAAGAGAGTGAAAAAGTTGTCTTAAAACTCAGCATTCAGAAAACTAAGATCATGGCATCTAGTGCCATCACTTCATGTCAAATAGATGGGGAAACAGTAACAGACTTTATTTGGGGGGGCTTCAAAATCACTGCAGATGGTGACTGTAGCCATGAAATTAAAAGATGCTTGTTCCTTGGAAGGAAAGTTATGACCAACCTAGACAGCATATTAAAAAGCACAGACATTACTTTGTCAACAAGGATCCTTCTAGTCAAAGCTATGGTTTTTCCAATAGTCATGTATGAATGTGAGAGCTGGACTATAAAGAAAGCTGAGTGCCGAAGAATTGATGCTTTTGAACTGTGGTGTTGGAGAAGACTCTTGAGAGTCCCTTGGACTGCAAGGACATCCAACTAGTCCATCCTAAAGGAGATCAGTCCTGAATATTCATTGGAAGGACTGATGCTGAAGCTGAAACTCCAATACTTGGGCCACATGATGCGAAGAACTGACTCATTTGAAAAGACCCTGATACTGGGAAAGATTTGAAGGTGGAAGGAGAAGGGGACGACAGAGGATAAGATAGTTGGATGGCATCACCTACTCAATGGACATGAGCTTGCATAAACTCCAGGAGTTGGTGATGGACAGGGAGGCTTGGCGTGCTGCAGTCCACAGGGTTGCAAAGAGTTGGACACGACTAAGTGACTGGACTGAACTGAACTGAAGAGATCATGGGGCCATCTTGCATGCTGGCTGCTCTGCTTAAAATCTGTGTTTATCGCCTTTGCCAGCCTGGAAAGGAACCCTAATCCCCATTTTGCAGATATGGAAACCAAGGCACAAAGGAGTTAAGTTACTTACTCATGGTCACACAGCTACTAAGTGCCAGAGCTGGGATCTGAAGCCAGGTCTTATTTCCAGAGATTACAATAAAGGAAGTATTAGTATAAATAACCTTTGTTTGAAATCTAAGGAAGAACCCAGGGTTCTTCAAGCAGCTGTATCAATTATCCATTCACTCAACAACCTGTATTAAGCCCCTCCTCTGCGCCAAGCGCTCACCTTTCCCTTCACTGGGGATGCAGCAGTGAACTGAACAGGACTCATGTTCTGGGAGCTTGCCTTCATGCCCTTGGTTTGCTAGATATCCCGGATATGGTGGGATGTTGAGCCCACATGGAGAGTCCAGAAACCGGAGTTCTCTTACTGGCCCAGCTTTAGCTCACTGGGAACCCAGGCAGATTCCCTTTCTAGGGCTTAGGTGCTGCCTCTGAGGCACTTGGAATACGACAGTGGTCTCTGTACTTCGGAATCACCATGGAAGCTTATTGGCGGTAATAGACACCTCAGCCCTCTAGATTGCTGACCAGAACCTCTAGTTTTTAATAAGCTCCCAGGTGATTCTAATGCAGAGAGTGATATTCTGATGCATAATTACAGCCCCCAGATCAGCACTGCTCAGAGCATGCCCTCCGCCCCCGACCAGAGTTACTAGTGATCCTGAGACAACGGCATAACTGAAAAATCAGGATGTTGAAGGTGAGACTAGAAACCAGCATTTTAAACTTCCTTCCCAGGTGATTTGATACTTGTGTGCCAGATACTGCTAAAAATTTTCTAGGGATTCTGTCCTTTAACACAACCACCTCTGAGATACAGAGACCCTGAGTTACTCCACTGTACAATTTAGTAGACTGAGACTCAGGCTACTGATGAGTCTGATGACAGCCCGATCTTGCCTTTCTCTCTGCCCTCTGTCTTGGGGCCCTGAGTGGGCCTGCATGCTAGTGGGTGTGGGAGTCCCTCTGCAGGACCTGGCTCATGGTCCCCTTTGTCTGTTTCAGAAGCACGAGTTCTCCGTGGATATGACCTGTGAAGGCTGCTCTAACGCAGTCACTCGAGTCCTCAACAAGCTAGGAGGTGAGTGAGTGGCCCTGGGTTGGGGGGTGGGGTGGGGAGACTGGTACACTTATATTAAATGAATGCAGGCATGGAGCAGGAGAATCTTGAGTTTAAGCTGATAATAACAGTGAAACCAAAACATGCCGGGGTCCAGCCCCGGTGGATCCAGGGTGATTCAAAGGTGGGGGGAGGCAGAAGAGGGCCAGAATATGCCATATCTTTATCTTCATATTCCGAAGATCTTTTAACTATCTGATATTCAGATCTTATGGATGTATTAACTGAAGATGTCTCCCATAAGCTCCTAGGGGCGTATGGCCTGATAGGAGACATTTCTCTTGAGCTCCGGGGAGCAGAAGGCCTAATTGGGGAAGTTTCTCTCGAATATCTAGGAGCGGTTGGTCTGATAGGGGATGTTTCCCTTAAACTCCTCGGAGCCTCTTTGTCTAATAAAGGCGTATCCTCATTAGAATGGTATTGAGTTGCCTTTCCTTTAAAATCTTCCTCATCTGAAAGCTGATCTTTTTTCTCATGTCTATCTTTTGCCTTTCCTGAGCAGTCATTGCAGCTAGTATATCGTTCAACTGCTGATAGCTAGGTATAGCCTCCTTTTCCTCACCCTCCTCCTTGATAGATACCTTTTTCCCTTCACTTTCCTCTTTAAGATGTACTTTTTCAGATTCGGGGGCAGGGTCTAAAGCGTCCCTAATTATATTCCATAAGGAAAAGGCATCAGTGGGCACCTTTTCTGAGCCATGTTCAGCATGGTAAGTTTTTAATTGTTTTCCTACTCTCTCCCAAGTATCTAAATTAACAGTGCCTTCTGCCGGAAACCAAGGACACTGTTCTTGTACAAATGAAAAAAATGAATGAATATTGGATTTCTTAATTTTAATTCCTCACTTAGTTAGTAACTGCAAGATTACGCCTATAAAAAGCTGCCTTTCTTTTGATTCACTGTTACCCATGTCAGAAAATTAAGATCTATAGAAAAGTCTGCCTCAACAAAGGTTTTACCTTTGCAAGGGGGGTTTTCTTTTCAACCCTAAGAAAGCAGGTTTCTTTCAACTTCTCTTAAACTCTTCAACACTTCCCACTCCTAATCACCCTGTCTATCCTACAGGGGGGTCTGCAGTACCCTAAGTGGGGTCCTATCCGTCCCAAAAACTCAACACTGGGGGAGTAACCAAAATCACTCCAGGGGGAGTGATTGAATCACTCCAGGGGGAGCCACAGAGAGTGCTCCGGGGGGAGCCTTTGCTCCGAAGAACTTACCTTCAAATAGCCTGTTCTGGGCGCCACTTGCCGGGGTCCAGTCCCAGTGGATCCAGGGTGATTCGAAGGTGGGGGGACGGCGTCAGCGTCTTTGGAAATAACTTACTTAATTACAGATAGAAAGGGATTAGAAGATTAGCAGAGAAAAAGAGGCCGAATAACTTGGTTCACATGGGATACCAATCACCACCTACGTAGGCCGCAGGCGTCTTCCCGTTCTCTCTAAGGAGAGGAGGCACTGAGGCCCCCCCCCCCAGGTCCGATCTTAGAAGCCCAGGCAAAATTAATAGGCTTGGTGGGTACCCATGTACCAGATGGGAATTCAGCCAGAAAAACGAGGAGCAGAAAAGAACGACACGAGGGAATCAGTCTTTCCGGAAACTGATCCGATTTCTTTATTTTTGGGTTTGCTTATATACCTTTTGTTACATATAGGGATGAATACAGAGTCACGCGGGGGTCAGCAGTCCTGACCTTTATCAAAATCAGGTGCTTCACATAAATGTATTAAAAAAAAAAAAGGTTTTAGGGATATTACATCATCTGGCCATGAGTGAGACCTGCTGACATTTTATGATCCTTTCTTTCTGATAACCAAAAAACTTATTTTTTCCAAGCATGTTTTTTCTTAAACCAGGCACCACGCTCCAAATAAAGTTACATTCCTATAGGGTGAGGGTGTAGTGAGTTACAATCAAGAAAGGAATTTATTTAACCCAAGGTTAACATGATTAATCTTAAAGGTTAATACTTATTTCTCCTATATGCTAGTTACATTCATTGTAAGGGCAGGGAATATGGAGATTTAGCAGCAAACATCAGCCCAACAAATGAAAATCCTTTCACCAATCCTCCCCTTAAGATCTATTTAGTCTTAAGATAGTGATCAAGTTACATTTTTTCATGGCAAGGACACAGTGATCCATAACAAAGTACAGTGATCTATTACAAAAGAGAAAATCCATTAACTCAAAAGGTCTAGTATTGCTAACCTTAAAAACTACTATATTTCCTTTTCTATATTCCAAATACATTGATTAATATATTCCCAGGTGCCTAAGGATATGGAGGCCTGGCGGCAATCATTGACTCAACAAGAAGAAAAAGCCCTATGCTAATTAAGACTCTCAAAATACTCCAAAACTCTCTGTGCTGTTTATGGTTGAGAGGTAGTAAACAATCATGTGCTAGTGGCAGGAGTATGGATAATCCTGTCACACAAGCTAGTCTGTCAGCAGAGAGGTTGGACCTGAGACACCCTTGTCCCACCCAGGGTAGGGAATTAGCAGCAATTATTGGCACAACAAATGAAAAACCCTTCACCAATATAATTCCTAACCAACCCACTATACTGATAATTTCTAACTCCCCAAAAGAATTTGCCTTCAGTAAGTCTAAAACATCTCATGCCTCTCAGGTTGGGAGGATGTAAACAATCACATGTGGCCGGACAAACCTATACAGGTGGGCTAGATAACCTTTAGAGGAGTCTGTAAGCTGAAACACTCTTGTCGCGCCCAGGAATTTTTATTGCCTTGGAGCTGCACGTTTACTCCTTCTCCGAGAGAAATGGTTATGGGGGAGAGCATAAAACAGACTCTGGTTTTGGGGTAGATGCTCGGGAATAGGGGGTTTCCTGAGGCTTGATCACGCCTTTGCGTATGCCAAGCCTCCTTCCTCATGACCTTTGCCATGGGCGGAGTTCCTCACGCTGGCCCCCTCGCAAAAACATACTGAGTTACTTAGCATGTGCCAAGTACTCTGCCTCATGGCCTCTGTGGATCATGTCATTTAATCCTCACCACAACCATTTCAGGTAGTTTCTTTGACCATCTCTGTTGCCAGCAGGAGGGAACTGAAGTTCAAAGAGGTTGAATGATCTGTTGGTATCACACAGCCAGTAAATGACTCAGCCAGTAAATCTGGCCTGGAAGAGCCCTTGCAAGACTAGTTACTATGTTACATTCATCGCTACTGTGGTAATTTTTGTTCTGTGATCCATTGGAGTGTCATTTTCTATTAAGATTTTAAAAGTTGTAACATTTTAAGAAACAAACTTTCAATCAGTCATGCTGGCAGAACTTCTAAAGCACCCCTTTTGGGTATATTTAGAAAACCATTCTCCAGTCCCCTCAATTCTCATCTGCGGAAACTGAGGCCCAGAGTGGGCTAGGATCTGGTCCTGGGGTTCCATGAGATAACGACAGAGTTGTGATCAGAGTCCTGGGGGCAATCTGTCTTTTAAGATTTTCATTTCTAAAACCCTGGATAATAAAACACCCAATTTTCTTTCTTTTTTAATTTATTTTTAATTGAAGGATAATATTTTGTTGGTTTCTGCCATACATCAACATAAACTGGTCACAGGTATTCATACGGCCCCTCCTTCTTAAGCTTTCCTCCCAACTCCCACTATTGCTGCTGTTCAGTCATCAAGTCATGTCCGACTCTTCTCAGCCCAATGGACTGTAGCACACCAGGCCTTCCTGTCACTCACCATTTCGGGGAGTCTGCCCAAGTTCATGTCCATTGAATCAGACCTCCCACAACAATAACACCCAGTTTTCCAAGGGCTCTCGTGGCGTTGTCATCTTGTTAGCACTTAAAACAGTCCTCTTAGCTATACTTTCCATCTGTGGAATGGAGATGTTGACACCAGGCCCCAGAGGGGGAAGTGACTTGCCCAGAGTCTCATAGTGAGTCCACAGCTAATTTCTGTAATTTCTAGACTGTAAACTGGAGCCTGAACTTGAAAAAATCTGAAACAATGGAAAGAACTTGACCACTAACTTCCTCTTCTGGGGCCTGGCTTTCCCCAGCTGTGGTATGGGAATGTCAGTCTCTTAGCTTTGCTCTGGATGCTTTAAGGTGAAACTCCACTGCTTCCCTGGTGGCTCAGTGCTAAAGACTATGCCTGCCAGTGCAGGAGACATGGGTTCAATCCCTGGGCTGGGCTGGGAAGATCCTACGTGCCACTGAGCAGCTAAGCTCGTGCACTACTGAGCCTGTGTTCTAAAACCCGGGACCTGGAACTACTGAGCCCACGTTCCGCAACTCCTGAAGCCCATGTGTGCTAGAGTCTGTGCTCCACAACAAGGGAAGCCACTGCAGTGAGAAGCCTGGGCACCGCAGCTAGAGAGTGGCCCACACTCGCCACAGCTGGAGAAAAGCATGCACAGCAACGAAGTTCCAGCGCAGCCAAAAATAAATAATCTTTTTTCTTTTTTAAAAGAGTGAAACCCTGCTCAGAAGCCCCTGTATACAAGCAGCAGGTCTGGATGAAGTGAGGGCCGGCCTGCTTTCACTCTTGCCAACTCCAGAACACCTGCCTGGGGACCTGGGCTGCCAGAAACACAGCTTTGAAATCCACTGGGTCGGATGATCCCAGAGTGTTTTCCAAGTCTATGATGCCACCGGAATATTTACTCTAAAGAGGAGCGAGGCCCTTTTGAAGCAAAAGACAAAACCCAGAATGCAGCCAGGAGGCACTGCCCTCAGCCCCTGGTGTCCAGTAGGTCCAGAGTTAGAGGTTAGGACTGGATCCTGTGCCGTGTGCTTTCTGAGGCCCCTTCGCTGGTGCGTGAGGACCTGCCTCTGAGCTTGGGCAGCTATCTCCCACCTTTCACTACTGTTCCCACTTGGGTGGCCACTTAAGAGTCAGAAGGGTTTTCTGAGTCAGTCGGGCCACAGATGAGCAGTGCTGGGCCTGAGGAATCACAGATCAGTGGTGTACTTGACCTGGAGTGCCCACAAGGGCCCCAACTCCTTCATGTTCCGATGGGGAGACTGGGGCCTGTTGTGGGCAGGACCCAGCTGATCAGTGGTGAAGCCAAGCCTGGGACTCTGTCTTTGTTATTTCAACAAGACCCTTTGTTATTTCAACAAGACCCATTTGTACCTACTCACATATGCCAGCAAGGGTCCTTAAATGGACACAGCTCTTTAGGAGGGCAGTTCTGCAAAATCTGTGAACATTTAAAGTATACCAATATTTTGCCCCACACTTTCCATTTTATGAATTCATGGTATAGAAATATTTTCACAAGTTTTATAAGATATGTTCAAGTATGTCTACATTGTTTTGATCATAGTGAGAAATTGGAAGCAACCTGTGTCTTTTAGAGGGGGACTGAGTAAATGGATGGTGTGTGTGTGCACAGTTGCTCAGTTGTGTCCAACTCTTTGTGATCCCATGGCCTGTAGCCCTACAGGTTCCTCAGTCCATAAGATTCTCAAGGAAAGAATACCAGAGAGGGTTGCCATTCTCTCCTCCAGGGGATCTTCCTGATTCAGGGATCAAACCTGAGTCTCTTGTATCTCCGGCAGTGACAGGCAGATTCTTTACCACTGGGCCACCTGGGAAGCCCTGTGATACAGTAACACTGTGGGATATGGTGTGGCTGTCAAACAGAATGAAGTACTTCTCTATATGGCAAGGTATCCTGGACTCTGGAAAGTGACATATAAGTAACTTGTTTACAGAGTATGCTGCCACTTTGGAAAATGACTTTTCATTTGTCCATTAGGAGAAACACTAGGTGGGTCCCTATTGTTCAGTGATTCTTAGAGGCAGGAAATAGTAGGGGCCCTTACAATTTCAAATTTTATTCAAAAATGCTTGTCTTTTTTTTTTTTTTTAATGGTGTATCTGGGGACTTCCCAGGCAGTCCAGTGGTTAAGACTTCATGCTTCCACTGCAGGGGCACAGATTCGATCCCTGTCAGGGAACTAAGATCCCACAAACCACAGAATGTGGCAAAAAAAAAAAAAAAAAAAATTGCTATGTCTGTATTACTTTTGCAATTAAGAAAAAAAATTTTTTTACAGCCCTTATTTAGAGGAGAGATGGACAAATTATAGCCTTTGGGCCCACAGTCTGTTATTGCATAGCTGAGAATGGTTTTTACACTTTTTCAGGCTTGTAAAACAATATGGGGCTTCCCAGGTGGCTCAAGTGGTAAAGATCTGCCTACCAATTCAGGAACCACAAGAGAAATGGGTTCGATCCCTGAGTCGGAAAGATCCCCTGGAGAAGGAAATGGCAACCCCCTCTAGATTCTTGCCTGGGAAATCTCATGGGCAGAGGAGCCTGGCAGGCTGCAATACATGCATTCGCAAAAGAGTCAGACACAAAAGCGAAACTCGCTCAGTCATGTCCAACTCTGTGAGCCCATGGACTATACAATCCATGGAGTTCTCCAGGCCAGAATACGGGTAGCCTTTCCCTTCTCCAGAGGATCTTCCCAACCCAGGAATCAGACCCAGGTCTTCCACATTGCAGGTGGATTCCCTGCCCGCTGAGCCAGCAGGAAAGCCACAACACCACCAAACAATCTACAGAAGACGATGGGGCAGAGTCCGTGCAGCTCACCGTTCCTAAACCACGGGCTCTCTGGCCCTTTACAGAAGTTTGCCAATCCCTGGTCTAGAGGAGAGGGAAAGAGTGGGGTGAACAATTCAAGAGCCTGACTAGGTACATGTCTGTCCTCCCCACCCCACTTCCTGCAGGAGTTCAATTTGACATTGACCTGCCCAACAAAAAGGTCTGCATCAACTCTGAGCACAGCGTGGACACTTTGCTGGAGACCTTGGGGAAAACAGGAAAGGCTGTCTCCTACCTTGGCCCCAAGTAGAGAGGCCCCGTCCAGCAGCCTGCAGGATGGACCAGCATGGGCAGGTGGGTGAGGCCCCGACATGGCCACCAAATATGTCATTACCCAATGCAAACCACAAGCTCAGGGACTCCTTCCAGTCTCCTGCGAACAGACCGAGCGCTGTTTGATGTATCCCGGGGACCCCGCTGTGACTTTGGGCCATAGTTTATGATCAACAGGGTTTAAATGTAAGTACCTGGGCCTGGGCAGTGTGTCTTTTACTTTGGTCATATAACAGTCCCTTCAGAGGTGTTATACTTCACTTACTCCCTAAGCTTTGTTCACCGACCAGGTAAGTGAATTCACCTTGGCTTCCAACCCCACTTAGAACTGTTGTCAGCTTCCCAAACATGCCCTTTGCCCAGACTGGTGCAAAAACAGTGTGATCAGTTTGGTAGCTTCTTAAAGCCTACCATATGATCCAGCCATTCCTTGCCTAGTCTTTACCCAAGAGAAATGGGAAGCACTGTCCATACAAAGACTTGTAAATACTGGTAGTGGCTTGACTTGTAATAGCCCAGGGCTGGAAACAACCCAGTGTCCATCACTAGGGGAGTAAACAAACTGTGGTATAGCCATATAATTGAATACTATTGTCCACGCAACAACTCCAATGAATCTCACATATAAAAGGAGTGAGTGAAAGAAGCCAAGGAAAGGAAACATACTGTATGCTTTCATTTATGGACATTCTAGAAAAATGAAAACTAGCCTGGTGAGGGTATGTGGGTGTGTGTGTGAGTCGCTCAGTTGTGTCCAACTCTGCGACCCCGTGGACTGTAGCCCACCAGGCTCCTTTGTCCGTGGGATTCTCCAGGCAAGAATACCGGAGTGGGTTGCCATTTCCTTCTCCATGTGGGTGTATTCTTCTGATAAGTTACAGGTCATCACATTGTACACTAAAATATGTGTATAACATAACAGTGTACCCCCAGTAAAGCCGTCAAGGTGAAAAACAACAAAAACCACAGCAGCGTGTTTAAGCTGACTGTTCCCTTTGATTTTACACAATCCAGAAAGGCAGGTGGCACTGTGCCAGCACCCTTCACTGTGGAGCCAGGGCGAACTTTAGTCATCCGTGCAGCATTCCTTCCCTCTGTGCCCAGTCACAGCCTCAGAACCCTTCAGAGCACAGCCCTCCTAGGGGTCACCGCCCCGAGTATCTTTAATGCGTGGATGACAACAATCACGATATCCCTAATGTCGGCCAGGGCTCTCACTGTAAGCAGGAAACACAAGGCCTGGAGAAGGGAAGTGACTTGACCAAAGCTTCACGCAGATGAGTGCCAGGAGCAGGCTGCAAGTCAGGCGTCCAACCGCGTGGCGGGCCAGGGCAGTGACCTTCAGCCGCAGCCTCCTTCCTAAGGGTGGGTGTTGGGATCTGCGCCGCGGCGATGTCCTGAGCGTCTGGTGACGTCACACGCAGATCACAAGATGCCAGGTGTGCCTGTCTTCCTCTTCCCCTTTCTGCTCACAAATACAACCACGTTCAGGAATGAGCCCAGGGTGAATAATCAGTATTCCAGGAGTCTAGTTTTAGCTCTGCCCTCAGTTCACACTCTGACTTTGGACATTTGTCTTTTATTCCTGAGACCTAGTCCTCCCCCCTGTGAAATGGGGCTGTAACCTCTACCTTGCTTTCCTGCCTTGTGGGGGTTGCTATGACGTCCCTCTGAATGTGAAGGGTGCTCTTTAAAGGGAGAGCATCATTTCCACCATACCAGTGTTCATCATGGGGGTTCCTGTGTCCCTGGGGTTTTGGGAGGGAGGGTGGGACCCTGGGCCCCTCCATCTAACCTAAGTAGCCCTATTTTATATTGGGTATAAGATTGTGTTTATAAAAGTCTCTATGACAAGAATGGATGGAGGAAGGGAAAAGTTATTCACTGGCTCCACACATGGGGGAGCCCCAGTGTAGACACACTGAATTGGAAACTCCTGACTTGAGCATGTAAATTTTTACTAAAAAATTAATACCTAGACGTCCCTGGTGGTCCAGTGATTCAGTGGCTAACACTCTGCACGCCCAATGCAGGGGGCCCGAGTTCAGTCCCTGGTCAGGGAACTAGATCCCACATGCTGCAGCCAAGACCCAACACAGCCAAATGAATAAATAAAAATACCTGCCAGTTGTAGCCCATGTATAGCTTAATGTGTGCTTTTCTCATAGTAGGCTCTTCTTTTTAAATTGAGATGAAATTCTCGTAACGTTCAGCTAACCATTGCCGCGCGTGCCTTTACAGTGCGTTCAGAGTGTTGTACCACCACTCTAATTTCAAAACTCTCATCCCGCTGGGAAGACTCCCTGTACCCATTTAAGCTCACACTCATTCCCCACTGCCTCCTCTCTCCATCCCCTGGCAACCACAAATCTGCTTTCTGCCCTTCTGGACTCACCTATTCTGAATGTTTCCTATAAAAGGAAACATTACACGACCTTTTGTGTCTGGCTTCTTTCACTCAGCATAATGTTTTCAGGATTCACTCAAGCTTAGCATGTATCAGTACTTCATTCCTTTCAATGACTAGATAGTTCTCATAGTAGTTTTCACTAATTTATCTATTTTAGCTTTTTTTTTTTTAATTATAGGAACTGTCAAAACTATGCAAGTAGAGTCATAAAATGAATCTCCACGTGCCCACCACCCAGATCAATTATCGAGTCATTGCCATCATTTCATCCATGGCCCACTCTCACCACCCCTGTATTCACAGCAAATTCAGGCATCATACAGTTTGGTCTGCACACCTGTCAGTAACCATGTGTAGTATGAAGAGGCTCCTGGAGGTTCATACCGCAGTACTGGGTGAGGATCACTGATCAAGCCAGTTTTACTCCCACACACCAGGCAGCATCTGTCCCTGAATCTGTTTTAAGAGGCTCCCCAGTGACTGACTTGAAGCCAGGTTCAGGAACCAGATGATGAATGTTTATTGGTTATGAGGTCTCCTTGATCATCTGGCTCTTAGCAGATTTGTTTGCTCATGGCTTTTTTCTGTTGCCATCCCAGTATAAGTTGAAACAGGACAGAGGAAGTGCTCCAGCAGCCCTGGGAGAGCCTGGAAGAGGGCTTCAGCAGTGATCGGCTTAGCAAGGTCAAGGCATTCTTGTAGGAGTGACGTGCCGGGCTGGACATGGGGTTCTAGTCCTACTCAGCACCTGGGTTTCCCACTTCACGCCCTGCAACTGCCTCTTAGTGAATCTTTACTGCTTTTGTAATGTCTCCATGTGCACAGCAGATGGCACCAGTGTTCCACCTCACTTCTCATTTCTTCCAGGACGCTGATCCTCTCCTGCCTTCCAGACAGATCTAGGACCTGGCAATCCCGCTCAGCAATGGTAGTTCCTGCGGAGACCCTCACTTGCCCTGCTCCTCTGTAGCTTCCCTGCAATAAAGTCAAGCCAATTTTGCTGGTGATACTGTCTCTTGCCTGGTCTTGTCACTTGCTTACGTGCTGTGCTGTGCCGCTCACATGTTGCTGTGAAGGACATAACTACAATGCTTCCTTGGGTTGGCGTTCTGACAGCTCCCAGGTCCAGTGGATCCTGAATCTTGGCTGTGTGAGCTTTTGCAGATCACTTACCCTCTCTGGGCCTCACTTTTCCTCATCTGTAAGTGAAGGTGTTGGGTTAGGTTGGTGATCCTGTTTCTTTTCACTACTTTCTTAGACTCCAAATGTTGAAAAACTTTTGTCTGTCAAGTGAATGCATTTAAGGGACGTAAAATTGTATGGTAGTGGGAATAATAATGGGAAGATGTGCTTGTGTATCAGAATAATGGGAAGAGAGAGACTGGGATAGAGTCTAAGCTCCACATCTCCCAGATGGGCCATGGAATCTCTTGGTGTCCACAGGCATAAAATGTAACAGCATCTCTTGCAAATGGTGGTTGTGGGGATTAAATGACTCATGTAAATCACTTAGAGAGTGCTTGCCAGTTAGAAATCACTCAATGAACATTCTCTATTCACGTACATTTTTTTGGTGTGTATTTAATTAATCAAATATCTATAGAGATGGCAGTTAGAATCCCAGTCAACCTAAAAGTTAGTGCCTCATGGAGTTGATTCAGTTATTGCAAAATAAAGGGGATGTTTTCATTTGTATAGCTTTATTTACTTTTTAAAAATACTTTAAAGCAGCAGCTCTCCAACTGTTTGATCTCAGGACCCTTTTACATGTTGAACATTTCTGAGTGTCTCAAAGAGTTTATGGTTATGTGGGTTATGCCATGTTAGAAATTAAAACAAATGTTTGAAACACAAGAATACATAAGCACATCTCCCATGAGCCATTGGGGTGAGATGAGGTCATCACACAGCATTTAGATCCTGGAAACTTCACTGCATGATTGTAAGAGAAAGAAAAAAAAGGCATCTTGTGGGAGCAGTTTTGACCTGGCATTCCTACTGAAAGGTCTTGGGAACCACATCACTGCTTTGATCCCTGACCTGGGATGAGACGGGCTCTGCCTTCGGCCACCTGTGACCTTGGACCAGTCACCTCATCTCTCCCAGAAGCAGTTTCCTCATCTGTACAGTGCACAATAGCTGCACCTCAGGGGCCTTAAGTAAAACTCTGCCAGCTCTAAACTGTGTGCTGGTGTAATTCTGGCCCCATTATGAGAGTATTAAAACAAGTCTCATCCATTTCTGCCTCTGTGGTCCCTCAGGGGCACAGGGCCTCTCCCAGCCTTCACGGTATCTAGGTGTCTTGGCCACAAGATGGCGCTATTCGTTGGCTTTGACCATCCATGGAGATGTTGAAGACCGTTTCTGTGGACTCTGGGAGTACAAACTTGAGTTTTTCCATTTTCACAGCTTCCCAGGAGACTTGGTTGATGCTGGCTGGCCCACTGGGAACGCCCAAGGATGGAGACACTGGTGCCTCTTGGGGCGAGTGGTCCTTGGAGGAGTTCCTTTCCTTTGATTCTTCTCCACCCTATCACTCCCTGCTGGAATCCAGGTTTCCAGCTGAGACCCTAGGTTTTGCTCTTCAACGCCCCAAGCAGCGGGAGCCAGTGAGATCTCACAGCAGGGTGTGTGTGTGTGTTGGGGTGTGGGGAGCAAATGTGTCCACATGTCGCCCCATGCTTGCCCCAGTGCCTGACCCCAGCCCACCTGCCCAGCCTTCCCAGCCCTCTCTGCAGCCAGCTGCATCTCCCAGCTGCCTTGCTTTTGTTCACACTGCCTCCAGATGGAATGATCTTGCCCGCCTCCCCCTACAGCTTGTCTCCACGTACAAATTCCTTTCCCTCCCTTGCATACCACAGCCTCCAGGAAACCTCCACAACTGGAAGTAATTTATCTCTCCTCTTGGCCCTCCCAGCATTTATCCTCCTAGCTTCAGGGCTGAGGCAAAGCTTTTCATCCACGTGTCTTTCCTGTCCTCAACAACCAGGCCACACATCTGTTCCCTCAGTGCAGAAAGCAGGCACAGTGGGGATATTTGATTGGATGTGTAATGGCTGCTATTTGGGGGCTGTTTATTGTGCATCCTGCCCTTATGTTTATGTCATTCATTTTTTAAAAAAATTTATTTATCTTTCAATTGAAGGATAATTGCTTTACAGAATTTTGTTGCTTTCTGTCAAACATTAGCATGAATCAGTCATAGATGTACATATGTCCCCTCCCTTTTGAACCTCCCACCCATCTCCCGTCCCATCCCACCCCTCTAGGTCAATACAGAGCCCCTTGAGTTTCCTGAGCTGTACAGTAAATTCCCATTGGCTATCTATTTTGCATATGGTAATGTAAGTTTCCATGTTACTCTCTCCATACACTTCTCCCTCCCATCCCCTCTCCCCGTGTCCATAAGACTGTTCTCTGTGTCTCCACTGCTGCCCTGTAAATAGATTCATCTGTACCATCTTTCTAGATTCCATATATATGTGTTTGTTTACGATATTTATCTTCCTCTTTCCGACTTACTTCACTCTGTATGATAGTCTCTAGGTTCATCCACCTCATCAGAACTCACTCAAATGCATTCCTTTTTATGGCTGAGTAATATTCCATTGTGTATATATCTCACAGCTTCTTTATGCATTCATCTGTCTGTGGACATCTAGGTTGCTTCCATGTTCTAGCTATTGTAAATAGTACTACAATAAACTTTGGGGTACATGTGTCTTTTTCAATTTTGGTTTCCTCAGGGTATATGCCTAGGAGTGGTATTGCTGGTTTTATTGGTGGTTTATTTATGTGGTGGTTTTATTCCTATTTTTTTTAAGGAATCTCCATACCGTCTTCCATAGTGGCTGTATCAATATACATTTGCATCAGTGGTGCAAGAAATTCCCCTTTTCTCCACACCCTCTCCAGCATTTATGGTTTGTTGACTTTTTGCTGATGGCCGTTCTGACTGGTGTGAGGTGATATTTCATTGTAGTTTTGACTTGCATGTCTCTAATAATATGACATTCATTTTTATACGGTCCCTGTAAGACAGTGGACCAGGACAGACTCGACTCAGTCATGGTACATGTGTAGGAGGCATTCTTTGAGTTAATCTCACAGAGGCAGAAATTACCTGATCTGATCCTTTTAGCAGGTTTATATTTTTGTAAAAGGTCCCTGTGTGAATACAGCCGTCTGGAGCCCCTCTTGGGGCTCACTATTCCAGGCTCCTGTCACCTTTGCCTCTGGGTACCTTCCCCCCATGTCCTCCATGGCCAAAGCCTTACCTTTTCCAGTGCTGACATCCCCAGGGCTGGAGAGAAGCCACACAGGCCCTATGGTGCTGGAGGCAGGGCCCCAGCAGAGTCCAGTGGCTGGACTTGGGAGAGGGTAGCAGAGGGTCCACAGAGGGAGCCCCTCGACTCTGAGCGAGCTTGAACAAGTCATCTCCTATCCATGTCTCCTGTTAAATACAAGTTTTTGACTTTTTTTTTAAACAACTTTAATGAGGTATAACTTCATTTGATAAATGGCACACAACTTAAGCCTATATATACTATTGAAGGATATATAGACACACTCATGAATCTATCACCACAATCAAGAGAGTGATGTTTATCACCTGGGAAACTCTCATCAGAACCCTTGGTAATCCTTCCACCCCACCCTCCACCCCCAAGTAACCACCAATCTGCTTTCTGCCACTATCAATCAGTTTTCAGTTCCTAGACTTTTATATAAATACGATCATACAGAATAGACTCATTTCTGTCTGGCTTTTCCCACTCACCACAGTGACTTTGAAATTCACTCATGTTATTGAGGTCTCAATAGTTTATTTCTTCCTATCACTGAGTAGTATGCCATTGTACGGACATAGCACAAAGTATTATTCATTCAATGTTGATGGACACTGGACTTGTTTCCAGTTTTTTAAACTACTCTCTGGTGCTGGTCAGGTTCCACAATGGCTCCACAGGGCACAGGAGTGTGCAAACCAAGGCAGATGCCAAACAAAGGCAGATGCCAAACCAAGGCAGCTTAACATACAGTTTTACCTACCCAGCTCCCTCCTACAGCCCAGAGGTATTGAGCCACTCTCAGGACTTGAGCAGATCTGGGTTCAAATTCTATCTCCACTGCTTACTAGCTGCATGGCCTTGAGGAGAAAGTAACAGATTCTTTTGTGCAACTCACTTCCTCATCTGTAGAATGGGGATCATGATATATCTACCTCAGCTGGCTATTGTGAGATTATATAAGGTGGCTTATGTAAGATTCTGAGACTGAAATAAGAATGCCTAATACTTGATGGTGGCATTCCACAAATCAAGTCTTTTGAACAAAAAGTTTCACCATTATACAATTTGAAGTTTGAAAACTAGAATTTGCAGATCTACAGATCTGGGTCCTTTCAACCGTGCAGACTATGAGAAGGAAAAATGGACCCTCAAGCGTTGCGCTGAGTAGGAGGAAAGCGGTGGTTGTTCAGGTCACAGCCCTCTCCGTGGCATTCTCCTTTAATTAGGGATGGTCTCTTCAAAAACACAAGCCTGTAATTTCTGGGGAGTGTCCCGCAGAGCTGCTTTTAGATTTCCATGTCTTTAGGGGCTGCGGTCACTTAGTTTAAGTGGATGAGAGAGAGCTTATCTGCTCCCCAGGAAGGGAAAGGTCTGCAGATCTCATGACTGCCAGTCAGAACTTTGAAAGAGAATATCAAAGCCTCTGGAAACAAGGATGCTATCCCCCACTGGTCTGCTCATCCTGGGCTCCTAGCATCCTAGTCCTTTTAGGACTAAAAATCCTCAGACAGCTAGAAGCCAGCTGGATCTTAGATGAGAATGCAGGCTCTGCAGACAAACAGATGGGTTCAGTGCCAGCCTGGCTGTTTCCTGATGGCATGAGCTTGGGCAGGTTGCTTAACTGTCCTCAGGATCTCAGTTTTCTCATCTGTAGAATAATAACTATGCCTTTTTTTTACAGTGAAATGAGGTGATGCATGCACACAGTGGGTGCTCAGCCTGGCTACTGTTATCATCATTGCAGGGTTTTGGGGAAGAAGATGGCTGGTTGTCCAGTCCAATGTCCACACAGCCCCCCACCATGCCTCCCCCGAGTGGTGGGGCCCCAAGTCTTGGCCTGCACACCAGCCCTGAGAGAGAGCTCTACAAGCAACTGGCTCAACTCCGGACAGCTCTGGGCGGCGGGGAAATTCTGGTGTTGAGCCCACATGCACCTCCCTGGCACTTCTCACAATGGAGGCTAGGTTTATCATGATACTCAGGCGTCAGTCCACCCCCTCAGCTCTTCCTCCAGGACACAGCTGGAGTCATCAGACCACCTGGTCACTAGCCTCCTTGTTAATGCCCCCCCTTTTTTAAGCTGTACCTCAGGGCAGGTAGGATCTTAGTTCCCTGACAAGGGATCGAACTTGTGCCCCCTACAGTGGAAGCATGGAGTCTTAACCACTGAACTTCCAGGGAAGTCCTTGTTGATGCCCTTTTGATAGTGGAAGCCAAGAAAACACAAGAGGGCCAAGCAGCCCTGGGCCCCCACTGCTCCTAGGCCCACCCATACGGTTCCTGGCACCTGGCACATGGGGACATTTGGGGGAGTGTGTTCCTGAATCCTATGGCTCCATAACAGGCCTGAGGCTACCCGGTCAGGCCACCGCCCATCTCAGACCTGACCTCTCCCCTGCTCAGTCACTGCCACTCCCAGGGCCCAGTTTGGAAACCATCCTCCCTTAAGCAGCCACTGGTGGGTATCTAACTCCTTTTTTTTTTTTTTTTTCTGGTCTAAACAGAAGCTGTGGTTCCCTCTGTGTTCCTGGCAATTAGAGAGGCCAAAAAAGCCACTGAGATGGTAGGAAGGGCTAGAAGGAGAGGTGGAAGGTTAGAGGCTGGGGAAGCAGCCCAGAACTTCTAAGAGCTTCAAGTGCCTTCCAGCGCTGTGAGACAAGCTCCCCAGACCCTTCCATCACCACCTCCTGCCTCTGCCTCCTCCACACACCAAACTCCAGAGGTAGCAGAGGCCTTGAGGAATTCTAGAATGTTAGAACTGGACAGCTCTTTAGAAAGAAAAACTCCTACTGCCTCATAATGGAAATATCTAAGTTATGATGGTGATACAGAATGAAAACCACCTTATTCATAAATCACTCCCTGCCTTATAATCTCTACATGATGAAGAAAGTCTGTGTAATGTTTTGGTGTATTTCTTTCTACATCTTTTTGGTGCTTATGTAAATATCTATGTGCATGCATGCTCAATTGCTCAGTATGTCCAACCCTTTGCAACTGTAGCCCACCAAGCTCCTCAGTCCACAGGATTCTCCAAGCAAGAATAATGGAGTGGGTTTCCAAATCCTCCTCCAGTGGATCCTTCCAACACTGGGATCGAACCCACATCTGATGCATCTCCTGCATTGCAGGCAGATTCTTTACCACTGAGCTACCAGGGAAGCCCCATAAACATATACATATATATGTAAACATAAAAGGCAATATACTGTAGTGTTTCAAAACTCAGGCTCTGGAATTAGACTGTGTGGGTTTAAATCCCAGCTCCATATCTTACTGGCAAATTATTTAACCCACCTAGTTTATTTATTTAACCCTCTCTAGTTGCAGTGCACAGGTTTCTCATTGCAGTGGCTTCACTTGTTGCAGGGCATGGGCTCTGGGACGCTGTGGGCTCAGTAACTGCAGCTCCTGGGCTCTAGAGCACAAGCTCAGTAATTGCAGCACATGGGCTTAGTTGCCCTGCAGCATGTGGGATCTTCCTGGATCAGGGATCAAGCCCATGTCCCCTGCACTGGCAAGGGGATTCTTTACCACTGAGCCACCAGGGAAGCTCTCAATAATCATTTTAATAATTTTATTGGTGCTGATGTTTTGTAACCTGCTTCTTTCACTAAGTAGTTTCCATGGACACATTTTCATCTTGGATGTATTATCTGTGGCTGCTTCTTCACTACAATGGCTGAGTTGGATAGTTGCAACAGAGATTGTCCACAAAGTCTAAAATGTTTACTATCTTTCCCTTTGCAGAGAAATTTTATCAGTCCATGGACTGACTAGATCAGTAATTTCACACTGCGTTCTATGGAAACCCAAGGTTCCTACAGGTGCTTCAGGGGAAAGAGAAATAGATGGTGAGGTTCCAGGCCCCCAGCACCTTTCTATCAAGATTGATTCTCTTGGGAATCCCCTGGTAGTCCAGCGGTTAAGACACCATGCTTACAGTGCAGGAAGCATGGATTCAGTCCCTAGTTAGGGAACTAAGTTCCCACATGCTACGGTGAAACTAAAGAATAAAATAAAAAATGACTGATCCTCTTATTTGTTAAGATTAACCACCTCACACCAGTCAGACTGGCCATCATTAAAAAGTCTACAGTACAGAGGCTTCCCCGGTGATCCAGTGGTTGCCTACCAATGCAGGGGACACAGGTTCAATCCTTGGTCCCAGAACTAGGAACTCACATGCCATTGGGCAACTGAGTCCATGCACCGCAACTACTGAGCCTCTGCTCCAGAGCCTGCAAACCACAAATACTGAAGCCCTAGAGCCCATGCTCCACAAGAGAACCCACTGCAATGAGGAGCCTGCACACGGCAACTAGAGAGCAGCCCACGTGGAGAAACAAAGATCCAATGCAGCCATAAATAAATAAATGTTACTTTAAAAAAGTATACAGATGCTAGAGAGAGTGTGGGGAAAATGGAACCCTCCTACACTGTTGGTGGAAATGTAAATTCGTGTAGCTCTGGAGAAAGTATGGAGGTTCTTCAAAAAATCAGAGTTGCCATATGGTTCAGCAATCCCACGCCTGAGCATATACCCAGACAAAACTGCAATTCAAAAAGATGCATGTGCCCTTATGTTCATAGCAGTATTATTCACAAGTCATAGCCAAGACATATTCAAACAATCTAAATGTCCATAGACAGATGAATGGATGAAGAAGATGAGGAATATATACACAACAGAAAATTACTCAGCCATAAAAAGGAATGAAATAATGCCATTTGCAGCAGCATAAATGAATCAAGAGATTATCATACTGGGCAAAATCAGAAAGAGAAAGACAAATGCCATATGCTATCACTTACATGTGGAATCTAAAAGGAACAATATATATGAATAAAATGAACATATCTATGAAATAGAAACATAATCGCAGATATATACAACAGATTTGTGGTTGCCAAGGGTGAGGGTAGGTGCGGGAGTGAGGGATTCGGAGTTTGGGATTAGCAGATGCAAACCACTATACATAGAAAAAAATAGGTAGACAACCAGGACTGACTGTATAGCACAGGGAAATATACCCAATATCTTGTAATAACCTATAGTGGGAAAGAACCTGGAAAAGAATATATATATCTGTATAACTGAATCACTTTGCTGTGGACTTGAAACTAACACAACATCGTAAATCAATTATATTTTAAACATAAATTGGCAAAAAAAAAAGAAAGTGTTCTGTGTGACAGTAAAGGAGAAACACACAGGAAGAAAACTATGTTTTTCTATACAACCATATATGGCAAAACATTAAATTTGTTAAAGCCAGCAGGTACATACAAAGATGTTGATTTACTATTCTCTAAACTTTCTTTGTGTGCTTGTAATAGCTCATAAATTAAAAGAAAAAAGATGATATATAAACATGGAAAACACTGCCAACAGTTCAACAGGATATACAATGAAAAATGAGCATCCAGTTCATCTTAGATCTGTGGTTCTCTTCCTTGGGGACACTGATTATCACCAATTTCATAAGCGTCTTTCAGGAATAGTCTGCAAATGAAGGCTTTAAGATCCAAAAGAGTAACTCCACTGGGAACCATCATCCTTACATGCATGGACATCTGATCCCATTCCTCATATGGGAAGCAGCCTGCACACCACGGCCTTCCACTTGGAGCGTCTACCTTGTGACTCTTTACTTTGGACATTGACTGGAAACCACTTTTCGTTCTGTCAAAGGATCTGAACCCATCCGGTGCATCTTTTCCAGTTGGTAACTTTGTGGGCCTCTCTTGTTAACCAAAGTCAGCTTCTCTGGAGAATGACTGCTTGTCTCTGTGACATTCCCGCCCACCCCCCTCAAGGATACCTGGGGCTTCGCTGGTGGCTATTGGTAAAGAATCTGCCTGCAGTGCAGGAGACCACCTGCAGTGTGGGAGATGCAGGTTCAGTCCTTGGGTCAGAAGAGCCCCTGGAGGAGGGCATGGCAACCCACTCCAGTATTCTTGCCTGGAGAATCCCATTGGCAGAGGGGCCTGGTGGGCTACAGTCCATGGGGTCACAAGAGTTGGACACAACTTAGTGACAACCACCAAACCACCAAAGACCCCTAGAATGAAAATTTTGTATGCCAAGCAACCTGTATTTTAAGTCACCCGGGAAGCCTATATTTTAAGTCAGGCCCTCCCAAATATATTCTCAAAGCTTGGTAAGAATCAGTCCAGCCATTTTACAATGGGGTACACAAATAGACAAGAAGTCATAAACTTCATTTTTATATTATACAGATAAATCTTTTACTGCTCTCTGACCCTGAACTTTAGGAAAAACAAAAGAGAAAAAGAGAGAAAACATATAAAATGGGAACATACTTAGCACAATGTTCTGTACTTTGGCTTTTTTTTTTGCATTTCACAGCATCTTACAATGATTCCACATTTCATATTAATCCACATAGTTTTGCCCTTCTATTTATAAAACAAATATTGGTTCAATTTTATTTGTGAATATACTGGGGGCTAAATTAGTAATGATCTTATTCTTTCTAAAACAGTCTTAACTTGCTGAGTATAGGAGAATGACTTCATCTCCTTGCCTGAGATTTTTTTAGTTTTACCACTTAATATCCTGTGTCCTGGGAAACCCCTCAGTTCTGGGTGAACTGGGATGTTTGATCATCATATTTAAGTACCATAAAAATATCAGACAAGTTTGAATAGGAATTGGTCCATTATAGCAATGTGAGCGGTAATCTTCACTTTTGCCCCCAAATTAAATTATCAACCATACGTTTTCCATATGGAGGAAGGATTTTCCTAGTAATTTTGTCATTATTGTTGGGAACTGCCTCATGTTGTTAAGGGGCTGCATAATATTCCATTGAATGACTTCACCATAATTTTATTAAACCCATTCCCTCCCAATGGTCATTTCATTTCTTTCCAGTGCTTTGCCGGAATAAACAAGCCTGCCATAAATGTCCTTATTTACCTGTTCTATAAACTGGTAAATTCTTCACAATAATTTGTTTTGAAAATAAGGTTTTCCTGCTAAAAACAAAACTCCAAAAGCCGCAGGATTAAAGACTCTTTCACCTTGGGTCTCCTGCGAGTCTCTTTTTCTTCAGGTGACTATGCTGACGATGAGTTAAAAATGGGTGGGCAGCCAAGACCCCAGGAAGGAAGCCCAGGCAAAGGGAAGGCTTCCTGGTGGGGCAGGACGGAGGAAAACAGCCCGGCACTGTGGTTCCCAGCTTGGAGCTGGTGTTTATCAAGGCGGGTAGGAGAGGAGCTGGCCAGACTTGGAGGGGTCCAGTGTTGGCTGGGAGAAGGGCCGGGAGACTGGAGCCATTCAGCCGTGTTCTAAAAAGAGCAGGGAGAGGAAGGAAAAACAAGCCCAGACACACACTGGGTGGCTGCCGGCTGGCCAGGGATCTTGGCACAACAAGCCAGGTGCCAGGCGTTGAGGCCAAGCCAGTGGGAACCCACCCCAGACTAGGCAGGTTGAGGTCAGTTCCACAACTGCCTCTGTTAGGAATGAGTTTTTACAGAATATGGGATAATTCTGTACTTTTCCAGAAAGATGAGCAACATGGGCCAGAAGGGTGCATTTCTAGCCATGTTGTATATGAGATCCATGGGTATTAATGCATCCTTTATCCCTCAAAGGGGCTCAGCATCATTTGCCATGGTGTTAGTGAAACACAAGAGCCAAAGTCAAAAAAGTCTGGGAAATGCTAGGTCAGTCAAAATCAAGCAAAATTCTGGGAATTCACAGAGCCTTCAATATACTAATACCATAATTCATGGATTTTCCAAAAGGAGAAATTGTGTTGTTTCCAAAACTTGGAGTCCTCAGAACCCAACTCTACCCCCAAACACGGAATATATAAGAACATCTTTGCTAAACGTTGACTGCTAATTTTAATCCATAGGATAAGGCAGAAGCCAGTAAGCCTAGCCTTAAACATCCAAAAATCTAGGAGAGAGAGGACTGTGGAGTCTGGCCAATATGAGATGCTGTCAGGCCCTACATTAAAGCACAAGGGGCACTTTTCACCGTGTAACATAATTGACTTTCATGAGCACAAGGGATTCCCTGGATTTCTGACTTGGGAGTAGCCCCATGCAGGTCACAACATTTGACTGATTATGGCAGAAGAGCTCGGGTTTGCTCCAGCTTGCATCTCACTCCTATTGGTCCTAGAGACTCAGCAATACCACAGTGCTCTCTGAGGACCTTTGTGTATCAGGGTGGGTGCACACAGAACCATGAGAGAGATGCCCTATGCTGGGTTCTGAGAAATGCTGAGATCACTTCATCCAGTTAGCATCCCCACTGCATGGCTCCAAGTCTGTGACTCCACCTTTGCTGATGCCTCCTTCAAGGTTAAAAAGCAAAGCCATCTGGGGAGAACCACTGGCGGCCTCTCTGCCCTGAGATCTGAGTGGAAAGAGCCAGGTTTGGTGCTGGTCAAGGATGAAATGCCCTGTACTAAACAGGCTGTATTTGCAAATCTTTCCTATCCTTGAGTAACTAGGTAAGGCAGATACCTTGTATCTAGGATCCCTTCCCCTAGAAAGAATTAGAAAATGAGATGCTAAGGTGTCAGGGAAAGTCTTAGTTTCTGTGCCACTAATTTGCTGATTGATATTAGAAAATCCTTTCCCCTCTCTGAACCTCACGTTCTCCCTCTGTAAAACGAGGTGGTCACACTATTTCCATTATTTTCTAACTTTTGACCAGAGGAAGACTTCGGTCAAACAAAGTCTTAAACTTTATCATGTATATTGGGTTGGCCTGAAAATTCATTTGGATTTTTCCATAGTATCTTACGGATATTGTGCTTTTAGGAGCAAAGAGGTTGCTATGATTGAGTCAGAGCATGTGGAGTTCTTCTGTATGACTGCAAAATTCTATTTCCTGACCTGAGGGGTAGTTACAACTGGTGGTTTCCTTGGAGAAGAAAATGGCAACCCACTCCAATATTCTTACCTGGGAAATCCCATGGACAGAGGAGCCTGCAGGCTACAGTCCATGGGGTCACAAAAGAGTTGGACATGACTTAGAGACTAAACAAGCACTAACTCCAAAATAAAAGTGGCTTGGGAATTTCCCGGCAGTCCAGTGCTTTCATTGCCAAGGACCTGGGTTCAATCCCTGGTTGGGGAACTAAGATCCCACAAGCCAAGCACCAAAAAATCAAAACTCAAAAACAACAACAATAAAAAAATAAAAGTGGCTTAAATATGACAGGATAAAGCATCTGCCTATAATGCAGGTAGACCCGGTTCAATACCTGGGTCAGGAAGATCCCCTGGAGAAGGAAATGGCAACCCAATCCAGTACTCTTGCCTGGAAAATCCCATGGACGGAGGAGTCTGGCAGGCTACAGTCCATGGGGTCGCAGAGTCAGATGTGACTGGGTGACTTCACTTTAAATATGACAGAGGTTTATGTCTCTTTCATATAAATGAAGTCTGGAGATAAACAGTCCAGGAACTCAATATAATCAAGTTAGAACTAAATGACCATCATGGATGACTCTTTGCAACCCCATGAACTGTAGCCCGCCAGACTCCTCTGCCCACGGAATTCTCCAGACAAGAATATTGGAGTGGGTTGTCATTCCCTTCTCCAGGGGATCTTCCCGACCCAGGGACCGAATCCAGATCTCCTGCATTGCAGGCAGATTCTTTACCATCTGAGCCACAAACAGGCAGGTAAATGAAATGATCATCAAAGGCCCAAGATCCTTTCTCTGTTTTTGCCCATTATCTTCAACATGAGACTTCTAAGTCCAAGGTAGCCGAATGAGCTTCAGCATCATGTCCACACTACAGCCAGTGAGAAAAGGAAGAAAAAGAGCATAGACTCTCACTTTAAAAAATCACCCAGAAGTAGCACTCACAACCATTACTTATATCCCACTAACCAAAACTTCATTACATGGCCTTACCTAGCTACAAGGGAGGCTGGGAAATGTGTTTAACCTAGGGGGCCATGGACCAACCCCCTGCCCTCCCACCCCCACCCTCCCCCCACACCAACTGTAGTTTCCACAACAAAGAGAAGAAGGAAGGGCAGATTTAGGGGACAGTATCAGTGGACTCTGCCACAACATACTAATGAATTTTCGTTTCTGATGTGTTGAAAGTTACAGGTGACCAATATTGGTGTCTTCGTTGTTTTTCAGTCACAGTTTTAAATACAGCTTGAGGTACACAAAAGGAGATGAATATTAACAGTTTGTGGAACTGTGGAAGCACCCACAGAACGTGGCTTAAAAACCCCTGAACTAGAAACTCCCTAAGAGATTTTCCAGCACTGACATTCTAGAATTCTATGAAAGCCCTGCCCCGTTCCATGGGCTAACATTGGGCTTTCTCTCTGGGGACTGGCAGGGGACTTCTTGTTACCTTCAGGACTGAGAATTGTACTGCTTGTTTCTTCTGAGTCAGCATGGCCCCGGCCAAATATCTTGAAAAGCTCTCTGTCATTCAGTAGCCTTCCCTCTTGGGCTGGGAGTTCCCTAGAGGAGGTAGAGTTTACTGAGGCATTGATAACTCAGTGTTTCAAAGCCAGCGCAGTTTCTTAGCAGGGAATGGCTCAGACTTTCCGTCAAGAGTTTCAGAGATCTTTAGAGTAGAGGGACCTATTTTTTGGTTCAGCTTTTTTATTATTTCAGAGAAGGAAGAACTGATCCAGAGAGGCTGAGAGATTTATTGAAAGTCATCAGCAACTTGATAGCAGGGCTGGGTCAAATACTGACTTGTCCTAATGCTTTCCATCAACTGTGATAGCTTGAATTTAATGTACACTTTCTATGTGCCAGGCTCTGAGCTAAGCACATTACTTGCTAATATAATGCCCTCCGGCACCAGAGGCTTTTAATACATTCCAGAGACACAGGATGGAAGGGATGAGGTCATGGGCCTGAAAGACTTGGTATCTTAGAGAAGTTTCTAGAAAGACCCAGAGGCCGAGGTATTATTTCCTGATTCTGACCAAATTTCTGAGGAATGTTGTGGGGTTTGATACCGCTGGGCAGCCTGTTGCAAGGGTGGTGGGGCTGGAGCAATGAAAGAGGATCAACATAGCTGACCTGCCTCTGTGAGAGCATAACCCTGGAAAATTCCAAAGCTTCGAGCAGCCTAGTCTGGGCAGAGCCACGATCGAAGAAAACAAAGTCCCACCAACACCAGTCATTTAAAAGCTCTATAATCTTTACTTTTATATCTCCAGGAGCATTATAAAGGATCTAGTTAATTAATCTAATTAACCAATCCATTCCTGTCCCCTTCAAATTCTCTCATCTTGACTCCTACTGCTTGACTGCTAGGAAAATACAAGACCCTGCACCTGGCCTTGTAAATTTTTGTCTCTTTCTTCCTATTAATAAAAAAAAGAATTTTTTGTAGAACTTTTAACTTTGAAATAATCATAGATTCATAAAAAGCTGCAAAGGTAGTAGCAAGAATACTCAGAGGTCCCTATACTCTCTACCAGGTTCCCCCACTGGTTACTCCTTATGTAACACTTTCATGTAACATCTTCCCAGCTCATCTAACCCTTGCAACAACTCTAAGAGATGACTCTTACAATGATCATTTTACACAGGAAGAAACTGAGTCTCAAGAAATGAAATACAATGCTCAAGATCCCCAGCAATTTGGTGCAGATAATCAGGACTTCAATTCAGATTTTCTGACTGTAAAGTTGGCACGTGCTCACATGAAGTCTTGTTCTCCCTCCGACTTCTCCCTGACCCTCCCCAGGAAAGAGGAAAAGTCCAGAACAGAGAGGCCCAGCCCTGAAAGAATGCAGTTCTTCCTATGTATCAGGAGTGTGAGGGCCAACTGCAGTCTGCTAAAAGTTGGAGGAGCCTCCCCTACATAGCTTGGCTGTAGAGTCATCAGAATTATGTGCATGACCCAGACAGTGGCCCCAGACGCTGTTTCAGTTCCTTTCCAAAGCTGGGACACGTTTTCTGCTCTCCTTCAGGTTGCTCTTTGCCCTCTCCCAGGACTTTCTTCCTCTCTCACCCTCCTGCTCCACTGTTCCTCTGAAACCACAGGGTGATTCTCCTCTGCCACGTAACAAATATCATCTCCTCTTGTCTTAAAGCTACGACTGGGGCTCACGTTGTAGAACAGGTTAGCCACCCGCTTGAGTAAACACAAGATCTCCTCAGAGCCAGAAATCTGACTTTACCTCCTGAAAGTGAAAGAGCCCCCGAGCCAAAGCAGCATAAGCCCCAAAGGGACTTGACGGGCTCTTGTAAACAAAAGGCCAGGAGCAGGGCTGTCTACCCTGTAGGGATCGCAGGCGGCTGTGTGTCACAGATGTTTGCATCCAGACACGTTTGCCTCACTTTGTAAAGCAACCCGTTCCATCTGGCAGCCTTCCTGGTGCCTCTCGCTCCCCTGCTGCTCCCCTTCTCATCTCTCATGCCTGCAATCTGAGAAGACAGGGACAAAGAGCAAAGGCTCCTTCCTATCACAAGTTTCCCCAGAAGCTTCCGGGCACAGATCTGCCTACAAGTCATTGACCAGCCCTGGGTCACATGCCCTCTCTCTTCATTGTAAGGAGGTCTAGGAAGCTTGGTGTGTGGACATGGACAGAGAGCTCCCCAAGCTAAACAGAGGGTCTTCAGATTAAGCAGAAGAGCAGACAGATAGCAATGGCTGCCCTGGGCTGGTTTAGGGACTCAGACCAGTCTCCCAGGGTGGGTCTCCATCTCTCTCATGTTGGCTTCCTGTTCATATGGGCCTCCCAGGGTAATCTTGGAGAGGCTGTTTCTACTCTGGATCTCACATCCACTACTAATCCAGCCCAGGAGGAAAACACCAGATTCTTTGCTACAGATCTGCCTTCCACCTCATGTTCCTCCGTGAAACAGTCACTATTATCACAGAGCCTGGAATGCTAAGTAACTTAAGTAATTAAACCATTCCTGTCCCCATCAAATTCTCTCCTCTCCCATTCCTACTGCCCGACTTCTAGGAATTAGCCTAGTTACACCCTCTTTCTCTAAGCTGGGCTGAGAATGCAGGAGAGAGTGTCATTACCCAAGAGGGAAATCAAGGCATGGTGCCCAAAGAATGGAAAATGGGTGCTGGTAGCCCCCAAACCCCAGCAACTATCTACTGCTGAACCTTAGACATCATCCTGTTCTGAGATTCTTCAGTCACTGAAGGTATGTCCAGCTTCCCCAAATATTTGATTAAAATTTCATGTTTTAGATCAGTTCAGTTCAGTTCATTCGCTCAGTCGTGTCCGACTCTTTGTTGACCCCATGAGTCGCAGCACGCCAGGCCTTCCTGTCCATCACCATCTCCCGGAGTTCACTCAGACTCATGTCCATCGAGTCAGTGATGCCATCCAGCCATCTCATCCTGTCGTCCCGTTCTCCTCCTGCCCCCAATCCCTCCCAGCATCAGAGTCTTTTCCAATGAGTCAACTCTTCGAATGAAGTGGCCAAAGTACTGGAGTTTCAGCTTTAGCATCATTCCTTCCAAAGAAATCCCAGGGCTGATCTCCTTCAGAATGGACTGGTTGGATCTCCTTGCAATCCAAGGGACTCTCAAGAGTCTTCTCCAACACCACAGTTCAAAAGCATCAATTCTTCAGCGCTCAGCCTTTTTCACAGTCCAACTCCCACATCCATACATGACCACAGGAAAAACCATATTTTAGATCAGTGGTTCTCAAAGTGTGGCCCCAGGGTTCCAGGGGGTCCCTCTAAGGGTCCACAAGTTCCAAACTATATGTTCATAATACACTAAGATGTCATTTGCCTCTTTCACTGTCATTCTCTCCCAAGGACCCAGTGGAGCTTTCTAGAGGGTACATGATGTGTTGGCTCCAGATGTTGTTTTGCTCTAATACCTAATGGGGTGTGTGTTTGTATATTCTTGTTCTTTAAAAAGGTCTTAGTGTTCATTTCTGACACAGTGAATATTGACAAATATAACTAAATAAAACATTTTTATTCAAAGTCACAACTTTTTTTTTTTTTTTTGGCCATGCCACACATCTTGTGGGATCTTAGTTCCCCAATCAGGGACTGAACCTGGGCCATGGCAGTGAGAGCCCAGAATCCTAACCACTAAGCCACCAGGAAACTCCTCACAATAATTTTTTTTTTTTAAATTTAACTCACAATAATTTTTAAGGCAATAAAAGGGTTTGAGACCAAACATTTGAGAATCATCCTTCATATTTTGGAGTGGCATATTCTGCTCCCCATCAGCTATTTTAGATATTAGGCTCACTTGAACATCTTAAGGAACAACAGGCACAATTATAAGTGTTAGGTAACAAATTTTAACCCATTCAAGACCATCATCAGTTTAATTTTCTGTATCACAGTTTCAACTGTAAGTATCAAAAACCAAATGAAAAAATAGCAATGCCTTAAATAACACAGAAATATGTTCTCCCCTCAAACAAACAAAATTTGGAGGCAAGTTTTCAAGGGCTGGAGTTCTGGCTTCTGTCAGGGCAGCCCGAGTGTGGGCTGGAAAAGAATTTCCAGACACACAGTATTTCAGAAGGGAGTGAGTTTATTAAGAGCAGGGAGCAGAGATAATGAGGGTGCTGCAAATGCATCAGGTTGACCTCCTGACAGACCAGGGAGAGCCAACAGGATGCTGTTAGAGCAGAGGGCTGGCTCAAGAGAGAGCTGAGGCTTTTTTTGTGGGTTGCATTCTCAGTCGCTTCAATCCCCTCTGACTCTTTGTGACCCTATGGATTGTAGCCCACCAGGTTCCTCTGTCCACAGGATTCTTCAGGCAAGAATACTGGAGTGGGTTGCCATGCCCTCCTCCAGGAGATCTTCCTGACCCAGGGATCGAACCCACATCTCTTACGTCTCCTGCATTGGCAGGCAGGTTCCTTACCACTAGCGCCACCTGGAAAGCCCTTTGGCAGGTTAACAGTCAATTTTTATAGTCTCAAGACATAGAAAATTCCTGCTGGAAGGGTGGCATTAGGTGATTTGTTAGAGTGCTATAGGGTAAGTACCGAGGTGGGCATTTTTGCCCAATTTGGGGTCAGGAAGCTTGCTGATGATGATTAAGGGGGCTTTTGGCAACAGTTACAAAGGGTTAGCTTCAGAGGTAACCTTGGTGGTGGCCTCCACTTCGGTGGCCTTGGTGCAAGGCCCCATACCTCTCTCCTTGGGATAGGACTCCACAGCTTCATGATCATGCGAGACTTGGATTCACTCTATTTTGCTGCTCTGCCACACTCCACATGGGCTTTAAATGTTGTGTTCCAAAGTGGCTGCTTAAGCTCCACCCACCCCAACTGCATTCTGTCAGCAAGACATTTCCCCAAAGTTGCATATGACACTACTATGTACACTGTTAGGCCAGAACTTAGTTATATGACCACATCTATCTGCAAAGAACTTGAGGAAATTCAGTTTTTAAAAGTCTGTTCATCACACATTCAGTTAAAAATCAGTGTTTCTATTTCTGAGAAAGAGAAGTCTACAAAATATCAGGGATTAACTATCAGGTTAAGTTTTTTTGGTGTGTGTGGACTTTGGAATCAACCTTCTCCTTTATTCTCTGTTTGTTGTTCAGTTGCTAAGTTGTGTCTGACTCTTTGTGACCCCATGGACCGCAGTACGTTAGGCTTCCCTGTCCTTCACTATCTCCTGGAGTTTGCTCAAACTCATGTCCTTTGAGTCAGTGATGCCATTCAACCATCCATCCTCTGTCACCTCCTTTTCCTCCTGCCCTCAATCTTTCCCAGCATCAGGATCTTTTCTAGTAAGGTGACTCTTCTAATCAGGTGTCCAAAATATTGGAGCTTCAGCTTCAGCATCAGTCCTTCCAGTAAATATTCAGGGTTGATTTCCTTTAGGATTGACTGGTTTGATCTCCTTGCTGCCCAAGGGAATCTCAAGAGTTATTCTCTGTTTAACTGCAAAATATTCTGTGTTTCAAAGTGAGCTGTTTAAAAACTGTGCCCATTTTCAACTATGCATCTATAAATTGATATTCTGTCAATATTATGGCATAAAAAATACATTATTCAATGAATTGGCTGTGAGGCTGATTGAAGTCTATGATTGAAACCTAAATCCCAGTTTTAAGTTCTTGTGATCATCAGTGTCTGCTCTTCATGTTGACTGGCTTTCACAAACAGATAAGACAATGTTTATTTAGCTATTTATTTATTTTGGCCAAGCCACTGAGAAGGTTGTAGATCTTAGTTCTTTGACCAGGGATTGAACTTGGGTCCTCGGCAGTGAAAGTCGAGAGTCCTAACTACTGGACCTCTAGGAAATTCCCAAAACAATGTTTAAAATCAGAAAATAAATTTACACTAATAAAACACTACTGTTATTTGTTAATATTTGGAAGTCTGTATATAATTTCATTTGGAATTGGGGATATATTGTAGCAATGATTTTCTGAAGGTCCTAGGCCAACAGATGTGTTTTGTTTGGTGACTACTTTGTTCATAGCATTTTAAATTTGAACGTCTTTTATAGACCAGATACTCTTCAGTTCAGTAAGGCTCCATTCCTCCCTCTTGTGTTAAACTGGGCTATTTAACCAAATCTTAACATATGCCTGGAGGCATCTGAAATTTCTAACAGATTATACAGAAAGGAAAAGGTTTTGTTTAAAGTCCAATAAGCATTTGTTGAACTTGGGAAAAAACAAGAAAGTAAGTGAGCAGTCTACAGAGAATAATCACTAAAGTATGAATTAAGTACAAGTTGTATAAAAGATGATGGCATATGTTGAGGTCAGATATTGGAGAGTCTTGAAGGAGAGCTGAGAAGTCTGGCCTTAACTACATGGGAGATGGGAAACCACTGGATGATAAATAAATTTTAAAGGGTTTAGGATTGTTATGGAGGTACTGGGACATGCCTCTTTAAAACCAAGGGTAAAATGATCTATTCTGAAGATGAGACTAGGGCACATTAAAGCAAGGTACATAGAAATGGCCTCTTGCTTCTGTTGTTCAGTTTCTAAATTGTGTCTGACTCTTTGCAACCCCCTGGACTGCAGCATGCCAGGCTTCCCTTTCCTTTACCATCTCCTGGAGTCTGCTCAAATTCACCTCCATTGAGTCAGTGATGCACTTTTCCCCCATCTATTTGCCATGAAGTGATGGGACCGGCCTGGGGTTAGTGTTAACAGAGACAAGGGCTGGGTGTGTCTACCAAGGGAGTTTGGAAAAGTCTTTTAGGAAAAAAAGAAGGATCAGATCCATCCTAGCCTCCTGGCTGTTCTTAATGGTCATTAGTATTCCAGTGAACACTCATAGAAAAGAATTTGATTGATTTCTTAAGTGTTCCAAGGATACCTGCTTGGGTCATTCAACTCAGGGGCCATAAATTAAATGACCAGGGTTCCAAAGTTGGGTTTTCTGGGTCCAAAGGGAGACTGAGAACAAGGGTCACAGATAATCAACAAGAAGGTTACACTCCAAAATAAATAAAATAAAATAAACAAAAGACAGTTATACTCCAGGAAGGCTGGGCAAGCTAGAGAGTTGTTTCTGGGTCTGGTGAATGCATGGAGTGGACAAGAAGCAGTGAAATGTTCTAGTTACTGTGCTAAGCCTTTTACATGGAGTATCTGCCTGGATCTTAATTGCTTTATGGGAACAGATACCTTTATCCCTAATCCACAGAGAAGACTGAGGTAGAAAGGTTAAAACAATTCTTTGAGTGGATTCCTATAGACACATTCCCATTGATAGGTTAGTTAAAAAGTCATGTAGTGACATTTCGTTATGTTATCTCCCTGCAGAGGAATGGGAAAGTGTGGTATCTTTATTCTAGCACTTGCAGTGAGGTTAGGGAAGCAGTGGGCTGGTACCTTTTGTCCCTCTGCCTTCACTGACACTTTCTCCATTTTATTGCACCCGAGTTTTCCCCTGGCCCATCCCTCTCCCCATTCTCAGCCCCTGAGTGGGGAGGGAAGACTCTGCTTCAGGATAAGAACACCCCTCCTACCTAGGCACTCAGAGGATTGCATCTCCTGATCCAGAGGCAGCAGTTGTTCTGAAAGGCAGGCAGTTTGGGGAGGAAGAGTCAGGATTTGAGTATACAGGAGACCTGGGAGAAAATGATCAGGCTCCTTCCAAAATGTGTCAATACACCACTGTCTATTTTTTCAGAATAATTGACATTCTCTTGGAAATAGCCAATTACAGCTAGACTCTAAGCTCTATGAAGGCAGAGACTATGTCCAGGCTCATCCCAGCATAAACAACCATCAATAGCAGGTGTTGAAAAAATCGGTTGTTGAATGATTGAATGAGTTGTTAGACACGTTGATCATTTACTAAATCATAGCATGACATAATTGGAGGGATCCTTGAGATCTTTTAGCCTGATTTCTCTCATTTTACAGAGAAAGAATCCAAGGCAAGGGAACTTCCTGTGAGACAGTACTGAGTGAGAATTAGATCCCAGGCCTCCTGCCCTGAATCCTAGGTTCACTTTATAATACCAGAGCTTCTCAAGGTGGGACACAGACCATTTTTTGTCCTGAAGATTATTTTTTGCATGAAACTACACTGAATCCACAGAGTAAATAAACTATTTTCCTTTAAATATTTTTCCAAGCCTTCTGATCATGCAGAGGAGAAAGTCATGGTTTGGAGCTAGTAAATTGCTAACACCCCTCACTTGCTAATAATCTGTTTTATTCTTATTTTGTAACAATAAGAGAGCCCATGTTAGGATCAGAACCTTCACATGAAACAGAAACAATTTAGTTTAATTCAATATTGTTATCTAAATGTTTTGTGGGAAGTTTCAAGCAGAATTCAAAACAAAGAGAATAATGTTATTAACCTTCTAAGTACTCAGCATCCAGCTCTAATCACTATCAAGAGTTCATCAAACTTGTTTATATACCCAGCCCCATCACACACTTTCTCTTATGAGTATTTCAAAACAAATCTTGTATTTACATTATACCATCACAACCATAAATATTTCAGTATGTAAAGCTAATAGCTAAGAACTTTCTTTTTGGTGGAGCCACAATTTCATCATCTCACCTAACACAATTGAAAGTAATTCCTTAGTTAGTATATATAGGAATAAAACTACCATATGACCCAGCAATCCCACTACTGGGCATATACCATGAGAAAACCATAATTGAAAAAGACACATGTACCCCAGTGTTCATTGCAGCACTGTTTACAATAGCCAGGACACTGAAGGAACCTAGATGTACATCAACAGATGAATGGATAAAAAAGTTGTGGGTACATACAATGGAATTTGTGATATATACATTGGAATATCACTCAGCCATTAAAAGGAACAAATCTTAGTCAGTTCTAACCAGATGGATGAATCTAGAGCCTGTTATACAGAGTAAAGTAAGTCAGAAAGAGGAAAAACAAATATATTAATGCATATATATGGAATCTATAAAAATGGTACTGAGGAATCTTGTTTGCAGGGCAGGAATAGAGACTCAGACATAGAGAACAGACTCATGGACACAGCAAGGGCAGGAGAGAGTGCCCCTGGGACGAATTCGGCTCTGGGATGAACTGAGAGAGTAGCACTGAAATACGTACATTACCATATGCAAAACAGAGAGCCAGTGGGAATTTGCTCTATACCACAAGGAGCTCAAAGCAGTGCTCTGTGACAACCTAGAGTTGGGGGGATGGGATGGGAGGTGGGAGGGAGGTTCAAGAGGGAGGGGACATAGGGATACCTATGACTGATTCATACTGATCTAAGGGAGAGACCAAAACAATTATAAAGCAGTCCAAGTGAAAATAAATAAAATTTTTTTAAAAAGTAATCTCTTATTATCGTTCAATACCCAGTCTGTGTTCAAATTTTCCAGATTATCTTAAAAATCTTTATTTCTATTTGGCTGATTTGAATCAAGATACAAAGAAACCCACACCCTACACTCTTCTTACATCCCATTAATCTATTGTAGTTCCTACCCCCACCCACCTCTTTTTACACCATTTATTGAAGAAACCATCTCATTTGTCCTGCAGAATTTCTCACATTCTAGATATGGCTGGTTGGAGTCTCACGGTGTTTCTAAATATTTTTCTCTAACCCTTCATTTCCTGTAAACTGGTGGTTTGATTCAGACACAGATTGATACGAGATTGACTCCTGAGGAACAGAATATTAAGATGAGTTTTTTAAACTGGTTCTCTAGTCTGACTGGATTTAAAGGCAATGATCTGTTTTCAGTCCTAAAGGGGATACTTGCAGTCCATGGCAAATGGTGGCACTATTAGCTGGCACTTCCTTGCCAAAGGAGGGAACAAAGGTTCGATCCCTGGTTGGGGAAGATCCCACATGCCTTGGGGCAACTAAGGCCGTGTGCTGACACTGCCCACACTTTAGGGCTGGCAAGTGGCAACCTCTGAGCCCACATACTGCAACCACTGAAGCCCACACATCTAGAGCCTGTGCACCAGCAACAAGAGAAGCCCAAACAATGAGAAGCCCGAGCACCACAACAGAGAGAAAGCCCTGCTCACGGCCACGAGAGAAAGGCCTGCCACAGCATCGAAGAACCGGGGCAGCCACAAACCAACAAACAAGCTATCAGCCATAGATTCTCATAACCAAGTACCTAGAGAAGCCGAGGCTCTAAGTGATCAAGTATTTGCTGTCACAGAGCATCTTAGTGAAATGAAGGAGGATGATGCAGCTGATTGGCTGCTTCTAAGGGTGCTGGCGACGACAAGGAAAGAAAAGTGACGAGCTCAGCGCTCTAAATTCCCAGCATTTTCATTTTTTATTTTTAAAAAATTTATCTCTTAGGCTCCAAATCTTGAGTGCTAATGATATCAATATGATTCCTTCACCACATATAATTTCTTTACCTACTATATCCAGATAATAATATCTGGATAATATTAATACTAAAAGTAAGTCTGAGGAATACATCTTTCCCCCCCTTCCAGATATAATGAGTATATATCTCATTAAGGATGAACAGCCAAAATACTATTAAATTTACTAGAAATAATGATTCTCAGGATAGTTATGCCACCAACTTGATATACAATGAGGTTCAGTTGCTCCTGTACCTTTTTCTTTTTAGAATTTACTTATCTCTTTGATATAATTAAGCATTTTAAATTAGGGCTTCCCAGATGGCACAGTGGTAAAGAATCCTTCTGCCAGTGCAACAGATATAGAAGACACAGGTTTGATCCCTGGGTCGGGAAGATCCCCTGGAGAAGGAAATGGCAACCCATCCCAGTATTCTTGTTTGGAAAATTCCATGGGCAGAGGAGCCTGGCAGAGTACAGTCCATAGGGTCAAAAAGAGATGGCCACGACTGAGCATGCATGCACAGCCCATTTTAAATTATGTAAAACATTTAGTAGTTCCAATGTTAGAATTATATAACAAGGTATATTCAGAAAGCTAGCTTTTGCCTTTTTCTCTCTCCTTAAGGAAAACATTTCTGTTAAGTTTTGGTTTATCTTTCATTCATTTCTCTTTGAAAATATAAGCAAAAACATATACACATTTTCATTTGTCTCTTGCCTCTAAACACTGTTTGGCACACCTTGTTTTTTTTTGTTGTTGTTGTTTGGTTGTTGTCATTGTTTTTATAGCATTTTATGGAAATTACCAGGGACTTTCCTGGCAGTCCACTGTTTGAGACTCTGTGCTTCCAGTGCAGGAGGCTCTGGCTTGATCCCTGGTCAGGGAACTACTGTCCCACATGCCAGGCAGCGTGGTCAAAAAATAGAAAGGAAAAAACATTATTCCTCATTTCTTTTTAGACTGAGTTAGAATTTAACATCATCATTTTCTTAGCACTGTGTCAATTGCTTTCTGTTTATGACAAGCTTATCAGTCAGGTTCCTGGCAGGAAACAGATGGCACTTTCAAAATGGGTAATCTGAGAATTTAATCAAGAGGCTATTTATACAGATGTGGGCCCATGTAGGTAAGCCACAGAGATGGTGCAGGTCCCCGGGCCAGCAATAGCTTGAGGCCTGAGGCGGTAAGAGGAGAGATGGTTACAAGAACAACAAGGGGGCCTTGGTTGGGAGCTCAGCCCCTGGGTTGAGGGACAGAGTCAGTTTGCTGTGATCCCCCAGGGAAGGAGCTGGGGGAAATCAACACACCAACCTCACTCTTCTTCCTGCTCTTCCCAGTCTCCTCCTGTGCTCCCCACTGGCTCCTCCCAAGTGGAAACAGGCCACTGAGGTGTGCAGATGCAGAGGCTGGGGAGTGGATGCCAGCGGCAAGCAGGACGCAGCTTGCACAGCCAGGGATACTTTTCCATTTGAGTTTTACAAGCTCTCATTTAAATGAAATGCATCTGGGGCTTCCCTGGCGGTCCCGTGACTGAGACTCCCAAAGCAGGGGGGCCTGGGCTCCATCCTCGGTCAGGGAACTAGATCCCATGTGCCATAACTAAGAGTTCACATGCTGAAACTAAAGATCCTGCATGCAGGAACTAAGACTCAACACAGTCGAATAAATAAAAATAGATATTAAAAAATTAAATGGATCTAAGCTTTAAAAAATAAGCTTAAATAAAGCAAATAAGAGGATAGGTTTCAGGAGGATACCGCAAGGGTGGTGAAGGTGGTGCCTTATGCCTGAATCTGGAAAACCCTGGTCAGGATCACCCACTGTCCCCCTCTCCCTACCCCCTACCCCCGTATTTTTAGAGATAACCTCCTCTCTCTCCTGGCCATCCCTGGCTGCCTCTCTCTGGACCTTTGAGAGTTGCTGAGAAACATGAGGGGAAATGATGCCTTTCATCAGAGGGGAGAGGCCCTGGGAAGTCACGGGTGAAGGGCTCTGAGAGCTCCTGAAGTGGACCCTTACCCCAACCCCCACCCCTTGCCCATCCTCTCCCCTCAGTCCCCGCCCCCGGCCCCCGCCCCCGCCTTCCCCTGTCCTGTCCCATCCGCATCCCTACTCCAAATCCGCTCCCTTGGCTGGTCTCCCGGGGCACAGGGCCTTCTTCCTTATTCTCTGACCAGCTGAGCTGTTGAGGGAAGGTGGATGCTGCGTGTCCTTGGGGCTGAAACTCTAGGTTGGAAACCGGAGAAGGACCAGAAGGGGTGGAAGAATCCCCACCTGTATTCAGTCCAAGCCCCACCTGGCTCAGGCTTACAGCCTGAGGGCTAAGTGTGGACCTCAGAGATGACCTCTCCAAGGACAGGGAGCCAGAAAGTTGTATGACTCTTGGGGGGAAGAGACGTAAGAGACCATTGTAAATGGAGTCAGCCCTCTTGTTTCCTGTTTACCATCCTCCTCTTGGTATAATCCCATTCACTCAAATGAGTGACGGAGCGCCCCCTCTGGGTGAGGCGCGGGGCAAACGCTGGGGCACAATGAAGAACAAGGCGTCATTCCCTGGCCCAGGAAACAGCAGAGTGCGGAGGAGAGATGAAAAAACAATTACACAGCCTGTAGGGGAGGTACCTAACCCAGTTCTCTGGAATCAGAGAAGCTTTCCAGGAGGAAAGCATTAAAGGAGGGTAGGAATGAGCAGTTCAAGTCCATAGAGAACTTGGTGGGGAGAAGAGGATACACAAAGGCAGCCATAGGTTCAGGAGATCCTGGTGGCCCGCAAGAGTTACTGTGGGTCAGCTTATTAGAATGTGTGTTGTGTTGGGTGGGGAGGAACGGTATAGGAAGTGTTGAGAGATAAGGCTGGAGGGTAGGCAGGGCCCAGGCTATGCAGGGACTCAACCTGCCTTAAGGAGCTTGAAGGGTTTTCTGTGGGGAAGGAAGAGTTTATGTAGGGGAGTGACATCATCAGATTCATGTTCAAGAGTCTCTTCATGGTACTTTAGAACTAGCTCTCAGCTGTGCTTCCACATTTCCATCCTCACTGTTAATCCCTGGACCCTTGTCACAGCATGCTCTCCTCCTGAATCCCCAGCACTCTGCTCTACACTTGATCTAACAGAACATTCAATTTAAAAATGCATAGGGACTTCCCTGGTGGTCCAATGGTAGCCAGCGCAGGGGGCGTGGGTTTGATCCCTGGTCGGGGAACTAAGATTCCCACATGCCTTGTAATGCAGCCAAAAAATAAATAAATAAAATAAAATAAAAAATCAAACCAAGTTTCAGTGAACCTTAAGATTTATTAGTGTAAATTTCTTTAAAAGTGCGTCATTATTCCTTAAACTTAATCGTTGCACCTACTAAGACTGATTTTCTAAAAATTGTGATTAAAAAACATAAAATTCATATGGGGAGTTCTGGAAAAGGAAAAACCATCTCTGTTGAAGAAATGTAGGCACTGTGCGAAACACAAGTGCTCTACCACTGGCCAAGACATGCAAGATCCCTGCTCATGCAACACTTAGATTCTGGGGGAAAGGGAGATAGAGCACAAGCCCGTGAGTAAGCACAGGTAAATTTATCTTGTGGAAAGAAAGAGGATCCCCCCAGGGTGGATGACAGAGTGACTGGAGATTAGGGGTGGGTTGTTGTTCAGTAGCTCAGTCGTGCCCGACTTGTTCAACCCCATGGCCTGCAACACACCAGGCTTCCCTGACCTTCACAATTTCCTGGAGTTTGCTCAGACTCACGTCCAATGAGTCAATGATACCACCCAACCAGGAGATTAGGTGGTTCGTGAAGGCTTCTCTTAGGAATTCACTGAGCTGAGATCAGATGGCTGGAGGCAGTGTGTCCAGGGCTGCTATGGCAGTTCTTTGGCCATAGACCCCAGGCTCTTTCTTTCTTCTCCATCCCCTTAGCTAATGGCTTCCATTCTTGAGGTAATTTTGTGGTCCAGTATAGCTGCTGGTACTCTAGCCATTCATTCCATGCAGCAGGAAGAAGGAAGGAAGAAAAGGCGAAAAGATGGACTTCTGCATGCCAAATCAAAGTATGACTTCAAATAACAACTCTGTCCTTTGGAGTCCTTTTCCATCCCACCAAGAATGAGTGTCTACCTCATGATCGAACTTCACTACCTTCGGAAGGAGAAGGGACGAACAGGGCCAGCTAAGTCTACTCTACATGCCAATAGGGATCTGAGGAGAGAGCCCATGTCAAGAGCCTACTGAGGACATTATACATAAGACATTTGGATTGAGCCACAAGAAGAGCTGCCTCTAGGATGTACGTGGCCTTGGCCAAATGAGCAGTGGGCGGGCAGGGTAGAGCCTCTATCTGTATAATTTGATATTTTAAAAGAGAGATGGACTACCCAGCTGAGTCAGATTCCTGAAAGGATCCTTCTCAGAAGTGCCATACATCTCATTAGCTAGAAAATGGCATTAGGGGAGAGAATTCTGCAAGGGTTTCCAGCAGGGAAGGGACATAAAGTGATGCGCATTTTAAAAGAGCCATTCTAGTTGCTGCGTGGAAAATGGAAAGTGGTGAAGCAAGAATGGAAAAAACATCAAAGAGGGCATCATAGACCTGGCTCCTCCTCCTGATGATACAAACTAACTGTGTGAACAAGTCTCTCCTCGTGCCTGGGCCTGAGTTATCTCCTTTCATAAACTGGGTTGAATGTGACAGGCCCTCAGTCTGCTTCTCCTTATGAGGCTGATGTGCCAGAGGTGGTTGCCTGTGGGTCTGGCAGCCCTCAGAGCACATTCCATGCCCTGGAGAAACATCTCTGGGAGGCTCCCCTATCCTCTATCTCCTGGACCCCACAACATCTCTGAAAGGTACCTCCCTTCAGGCCTGGGTGCCCAGGTTCTGGGAGGAGGAAGGAGGCCTGGCCTCAGCTCCTGTTTGTCCCTCGACCTGCCCTGGATCTGTTTGTTCCTGCTCGTCTCTCTCCTCCATATCTGCCTCTTCTCTGCTTCTTCTCGCTCCCTTTCCGCCTCCCACACTTCTGCCAGCTCCACACCCAGCCCGCAAGGGCTCCAGGCTCAGTGAGCACAGGAGCAGGTGTGAACCGTTCCTGGTCCTGCCTCCACAGCCTCCCATCAAGCCTCACTTGCCCCGCCTGTGCTGCTTAATGCCATCCCTCTCTCTCTGGTGGTTTCTTTTTCTCTCACAGTGTCTTTTGGCCTTGCCCTCTGTGTCTCTTTTAAAAGCACAAAACAACAGGCAATTATATGTCCATAAAAAATGCACTAGGGAAGTGATAAGAAGTTGGTATAAAGTACCTCTCACCTCCGTTGCCGCTCAATCCGTCCCCTCTCCAGAAGCTACCACTATTTATGGTTTTGTGCGTATGCATGGCTGACGCTGTGCTCTGCTATTAGCTCTCCTTTCTCTCTCCTCTCTCTCTGACTTTGTGTATGGGTTTGGCTGGGTCTCAGCTCCTCTGCCTTGATCTTTTTTTCCTTTTGGCCATGCCACGTGGCTTGCAGGATCTTGGTTTCCCAACCAGGGACTGAACCTGGGCCCTGGCAGACAAAGCGCTGAGTCCTAACCACTGGACCACCAGAGAAGTCCCATCTCTGCCTTTAGCTCTTTCTGCTTCTCTGTGTTGCTTTCTTCTCCTGATCTCTCAGTGCCTCTCTCTCTCTTTTCCTTTCTCTCTCTGCCTCTCACTCTTTCCTTATCTGCCTCACTCTATTTTTTGCTTCTCCTGTCAAAACCAGTTTTTTTTTTAAATTAAAAATTTTCATAAAAAATAAAAAATGGGCTTATGTCAATGATTTATTTAACCTGTTCATGAGGGAATAGCAGGGTAGTAAAACTGATTCCAGGAGAGTTCAAAGAAAGATCATGTCTGCATAGGCACTGAAGGAAAGCTGGAGAGCCTGCTAGGTCATATACAAAACTGGTTAATGTCCTACAAGGCATTAAAACTCCAGCCTCTGGGGTTCTTCCTTCAACTGGACAGAAATCTATGGATTAATATGTAACTTCAGAGCCAGGCCCTCTAATCAATAGTAAACAAGTCAAACAACAGTACGTCTCCTAGAGAAGGTGGTCCCTGGGTGGGTGTGTTAGTCCAGGCTTTAGTCTAACATCAACAGGACATGTAGTCACCCTCTGGTCTTATTGCTGAGCTTTGGGTCGATTTCTCCACATTTGTTTCTCTGTGAGTGCCTTCTCCCCTCTCTCCTCACCTCTGCTTCTCTCTTGATTATGGCATGCTCGGTCAATGTCTTTCTCTTCTCTGTCTGAGCCTGTTTCTCTGTCTTTCTTGGACTCTGTCCCTCTGTCTGATCTCACAAACTCATCTTAATCACCTTGACCTGGGAGTCAGCCACATTGTGCCAGCAGCCGCACAGGAGCTGCAGGGAAGGGATAGAGGAGCAGCCATGACCTGCCACTCTGTCTGAATTTCTCTTTAGCCTTGGAAGGACATCAGATGGAAATTCTGAGCCCTTGGAGCAGAGGAGCTGAGGGTGTGGGACGTGGCAGGAGAAGGGAGGGCTGGCCAGCTGCTGTGGGCTGGAGCGAGCTCCTGGCTTCAGCTGGCTGGGGCGGGGATGATTTCACACCACAAAAATGTCTGAATCAGGAGAATAATCCAACTTGGGATAAGGCTGGGAAGTGGGCCATTTAGTGGGGGAGGGCAGGGGGTGGAGATCTTGGTGTTGGGACCGGGGGCCAAGATGGGTAGCTGGCTCCGACTACTCATAGCTCTGGGGTGGGGCCCTTATGGTTCTGGGGTTTCAGGAAAGAAATGATTCCTTCTCCCACATTGCAAGTCAAAGTGCAAAGTCTGGCCTCCTGAGAGATAGCAGGGCAGACTCAGGGTTGCTACCCTGGAGAATCACAAGGCTCCATTAGAAAACCTGAGCATCTGGGGGAGGGAGAGACACAGGAGACAGCAGAGAAAGAGAAGAGAAAACACTGAACTGAAAGTCTGCAAGGCCTTGAGCTAAACCACATAGTGCTTTTCAAGAGTTATTTAGCTGCAGACCCGACTAAAATATACCAACAACAGCTGCCTTGGGGGGGTGGTCTAAGGAGAGAACCTGAGCCCCCTCACCTTGGTCCTCATCCCCCACCATTTGGAAATTGTGACCTAACCCGACAGCCTCATTTTACAAATGAGCCAAGTGCCCAGAGAGGGGAGATGACTTGCCTAAGTCATTTATGGAGTGAGGAACTCGGGCCCCTTGATGCCTGGTCCACTGCTCTCTTCAAAAAGATGGGAAGGGACTACCTGGTGGTCCAGTGGCAAAGCCTCTGCACTCCCAATGCAGGGGAATGGGATCCCACATGCTGCTGCCAAGACCTGGTGCAGCCAAATAAATAAACAGATGGGAAGAACAGAAGAAGAAAGTTAGTACAGTCACTCAGTTGTGTCCGACTCTTTGCAACCCCATGAACCGTAGCCCCCCAGGCCTCCCTGTCCAACACCAACTCCCGGAGTCTACCCAAACCCATGTCCATCGAGTTCATGATGCCATCCAACCATCTCATCTTCTGTCGTCCCCTTCCCCTCCTGCCCTCAATCTTTCCCAGCATCAGGGTCTTTTCAAATGAGTCAACTCTTCGCTGGAGGTGGCCAAAGTATTGGAGTTTCAGCTTCAACATCAGTCCTTCCAATGAACACCCAGGATTGATCTCCTTTAGGATGGACTGGTTGGATCTCCTTGCAGTCCAAGGGACTCTCAAGAGTCTTCTCCAACACCACAGTTCAAAAGCATCAATTTTTCAGTGCTCAGCTTTCTTTATAGTCCCTACATGACCACTGGAAAAACAAAGTTTTTTTGGCACTTTGTTGGCAAAGTAATATCTCTGCTTTTGAATATGCTATCTAGGTTGCTCATAACTTTCCTTCCAAGGAGTAAGCATTTTTAATTTCATGGCTGCAATCACCATCTGCAGTGATTTTGGAGCCCCCCAAAATAAAGTCAGCCACTGTTTCCCCTGTTTCCCCATCTATTTGCCATGAAGTGATAGGATCGGATGCCATGATCTTAGTTTTCCAAATGTTGAGCTTTAAGCCAACTTTTTCACTCTCCTCTTTCACTTTCATCAAGAGGCTTTTTAGTTCTTCTTCACTTTAGGCCATAAGGGTGGTATCATCTGCATATCTGAGGTTATTGATATTTCTCCCGGCAATCTTGATTCCAGCTTGTGCTTCCTCCAGCCCAGCGTTTCTCATGATGTACTCTGCATATAAGTTAAATAAGCAGAGTGACAATATACAGCCTTGACGTACTCCTTTTCCTATTTTGAACCAGTCTGTTGTTCCATGTCCAGTTCAAACTGTTGCTGACTGCACATAGGTTTCTGAAGAGGCAGGTCAGTTGGTCTGGTATTCCCATCTCTTTCAGAATTTTCCACAGTTTATTGTGATCCACACAGTCAAAGGCTTTGGCATAGTCAATAAAGCAGAAATATATGTTTTTCTGGAACTCTCTTGCTTTTTCAATGATCCAGCAGATGTTGGCAATTTGATCTCTGGTTCCTCTGTCTTTTCTAAATCCAGCTTGAACATCTGGAAGTTCATGGTTCACATATTGCTGAAGCCTGGCTTGGAGAATTTTGAGCATTACTTTACTAGCGTGTGAGATGAGTGCAATTGTGCGGTAGTTTGAACATTCTTTGGCATTGCCTTTCTTTGGAATTGGAATGAAAACTGACATTTTCCAGTCCTGTGGCCACTGCTGGGTTTTCCAAATTTGTTGGCATATTGAGTGCAGCACTTTCACAGCATCATCTTTCAGGATTTGAAATAGCTCAACTGGAATTCCATCGCCTCCACTAGCTTTGTCCGTAGTGGTGCTTCCTAAGGCCCACTTGACATTCCAGGATGTCTGGCTCTAGGTGAGTGATCACACCATCATGATTATCTGGGTTGTGAAGATCTTTTTTGTACAGTTCTTCTGTGTGTTCTTGCCACCTCTTCTTAATATCTTCTGCTTCTGTTAGGTCCATACCATTTCTGTCCTTTATTGAGCCCATTTTTGCATGAAATGTTCCCTTGATATCTCTAATTTTCTTGAAGAGATCTCTAGTCCCTCCCATTCTATTGTTTACCTCTGTTTCTTTGCACTGATCACTGAGGAAGGCTTTCTTATCTCTCCTTGCTATTCTTTGGAACTCTGCATTCAGATGGGTATATCTTTCTTTTTCTCCTATGCTTTTTGCTTCCCTTCTTTTCACAGCTATTTGTAAGGCCTTCTCAGACAGCCATTTTTCTTTTTTGCATTTCTTGGGGATGGTCTTGATCCCTGTCTCCTGCACAATGTCACGAACCTCCGTCCATAGTTCATCAGGCACTCTGTCCATCAGATCTAGTCCCTTAAATCTATTTCTCACTCCACTGTATAGTCATAAGGGATTTGAAAAAGAAAGCGTTCAGATAAAAAAAAAAAAAGGAAGATGGGAAATGAGAAGATGGAGAAGAGGGAGAGATTAGCAGAGAGAAGGAAGCAGAAGGCTAGGTCTCTCTAAAGTTTTCATAACCAGAAAGTAAGACATTGGTCTTTCTCCCAGAAGGTTACAGAAGAGGGACCTTCGGGAAAGGTGAACCAGCCTCAGCTCCCATCAATAAAGCTGCCAGACTGGTGGCTGATAAGAGATACCTCCAGCAGATGGATTTTGTTTGAAGCATTTTAAAAGGGGGTAAGGGATCTGAGAGCTTCTGGGTGGGGCATGTTCTCTCCAAGTTGACCAAGCTCTGCCCCCAACCCCCGCTAGATCCAGCACATTGTCTAGAGGAACTTCTCAAACCTGTCACCTGCCTGCTCCCAAATATGATGACCCTATCTCCCTGGTAACGCTGGTTTCTCCTCCAGGGATGTACGAGGCAGGTGGATGGAGCCCCTTCCTCATGGCTGCCTACCTGGCGTGAGGAGACTTCAAGCTTCTGGGGAGTGGGTCTGACATTGTCGGGGCTCACATTTGGTTCATGGAACTCTTTCCTTTCCCACGGGGATGGGTACAGCTTGTGAGTTTGTGATACTCTGTGTCTTGGGACAGATTGCTCTCTCTCTTTGCTCATTTTTTTCTTCACTGGTAAAGCCAGTGGGCTAAAGATAAACTCGTGCATTTCAATTTTTTTCTTAAGTAATGAAATCTTAGGCAATAGCCTGATATGTCAGACAAGTAAATGTAGTTCTGCTGTAGGTAACTAATAAGGACCTGCTGTGTAGCACAAGGAACTCTACTCAGTACTCTATAATGGCCTATATGGGAAAAGAATCTAAAAAAAAATAAAGGATGTTTATATACAACTGATTCACTTTGCTGTGCACCTAAAACTAACACAACACTGTAAATCAACTACACTCCAATAATTTTTTTTTTTTTTTAATGTAGTTCTGCTCTGGTTGAAGGCCGAGATGGACTGGGAATCTGGAGATCTGCCCCTTTGGCTTTCTTTCTGTCTCCTAAGGCTCCTCTATGAAACTCCCATAGAAGCCTGTGTGAACGTCACTGGTGTGGAAAGTCTCGAAGATTCATTACAAGAAGCTGCTGTCTGAGAACTGAAGCCAGGAGTGGGGAGAGATGACCTACTGGATCAGCCCCAAAAGAGAGTGAGCCTGCCAGGCAATGGCGGGGGAAAAGAGACTTGGAGACAGGGGTAAGGGGTTAATTGGTAATTGGTTAATCCAGATCTCCCTTCTGTGTCCCCAGTTCCTGAGACCCAGAAAAGAAGGATGGAGGCTCTAGGCTGTCCCCCAGGTCAGATGAGTCACAGCACCAGTTGCCACGTCGCTGGACTGGTGGGGATGTCATTACCCCTGGGTCCACAGTTGCTAAAACTGAAGAGAGGCTTGGTTTGCTGGCCACGTCAGGGAACATGTAAGATCTGCCACGTTGCCGGACTGGGTTATAGGGCTTTCCCCCTCCTTCAGAAAAGATTTCCAGGCGTGTGGGGTTTCAGGAGAAAATTGGTGCCTGCGTGTGAGTGTTCCCTGGACCCAGACCAGCAGCTGGAGTGTTACAGAGCCAGGGATGGGAGGAGGCAGAACTAATCCATCGTCGAGCTCCTCCAACCCCACCCAGGGTTATGGGGAGATAGCTCAGTCCGGAGGGAGCCTGGCATCTTCAGTCATGGATACAGGACCTCAAAGACAGGATAAAAGTCTATGTACTCTGTACACGAATCTTTGACATTTAGAGAGAATTTGTCTACATTTCTGGGCTCCCCTGGTGGCTCAGATGGTAATGAATCCAGCTGCAATGCAGGCGGATCAAACCTAGGTTTGATCCCTGGGTCGGGAAGATCCCGTGGAGAAAGAAGTGGCCACCCGCTCCAGTATTCTTACCTGGAGAATCCCATGGACAGAGGAGCCGGGCAGACCATGGGGTCACAGAGTTGGACACGACTGAGCAACTTGATGATGACCTGTCTATATTTCTACAGGAGGCCTTTCCTTGGCAAACTTTAATAGAGCACTATGTCAAAGAATTCATGAGCTTGGGTCAAGCCCCGGGTCTACCATTCACTGGCCTCACGACCCAGACAAGTTACTTCACCTTCCTGGACAAGGACATTGGATCCAACAGACATCTGTCAAAGGCATTTTCATGGAAACCGAGGTCTGTGGGACACACTCAGAAGTTCACTGAAAAGAGGGACACATAAAGGTTTTCCCTGGTCGGGGAAATAAGATCCTGAATGCTGTATGGCGCAGCCTAAACAAACAAACAGACCAAAAAAAAAGGTTTCTTTCCTGCAGAACTTTTCAGAGGCTTTAACACTGTCTTGTGCCTCAGGAATAACCATGAGGAAGGTGGCTGATGCTACACTTTCCAAACTCACTTGAACCCTGGGTCCCCCTTTTTATCTGGGGACTAATAGTATGTGGACATGCTTTGGGAAATTTTTAATGCTCTAATGATAAGATAGCTCACATTTCTTGATAGTGCAGGATATGAAACAGTGAGCCAAACACATTACATATATAATTTCATGTAATCCTTACAAGATCCTCATAAAGGCAGGGGGCTGGGAGGGGGGTGGATTGTACCATTACATTTGAGAAAACTGAGGTTGGAGCTGAAATACTATGCCCCAAGTTTTATTGTTGTTGTTTTTATTTTTTTCCTTAATTTTTGGCTGTACCTCACAGTCTGCGGGATCTTAAATTCCCTGACCAGGGTTTGAACCTTCGCCCCCTGCAGTGGAAATGCAGTCTTAACCACTAGACCACCAGGCGAGTCCCTGCCCAGAGTTTTAGAGTTAAATCACTTGCCACAGGATCCAGGCCCAGTGATCTGACTCCAAAGTTAGGCCTTTCAACTTTGCTCTTGTTAACTCATTCTCTGAAACCTACTCTCTCTTGAATCTAACACTGACTTTATACTCAGGAGGGTCAGATGTATAATCATGCTTATTTAATAAGACAAGAAAATTGAGGTGCAGAGAAAAGATAGGCCACTTGAGGATAGACTACAGGCAGGGTCCTACTAAGGGTAGAAGCTAACTGCAACTCAAACACTGTTCATTGGTTGGGGGGGGGTAATGTTTTGTGTCAGCTCAAGGAAGTGCAGCCAACACATGGTGAATGCTTTGCCACCTCAGTGGAGAAGAAGATGCCTCGGTAAGCTCTCCCTGGACCCCAGGTAGAGGCAGCTGGTTAGTAGAAAGAGACTCGGACCAGTTTGGAGTGGTCATTTCAGCTTCACCTGGGCCATCTGGGTGACCATGAGCAGAACATTCTGTCTGCTCAAGCCCTGAATGTGCCGAGTGAAGCCTTACTTTTCTACCTGAGGGACAGACTGTGCTGCTCCCTAAGATACGGAAAGAAAAGTCCTTTATGAACTATAGAGAGCTGAGGGAGAATGTGAATTTGCTGGTGGGAGTGTTAAGAGTACAGTGGGTGCTGACATGAAATTCCATCCTCCTCTCCCTTTGGCCTTGCCCTGGTCATCAGCCACTCTGCCCAGGGAACCAACAACCAGAGAACAATGGGGTCTTTGTGCCCTTCAGCCAATGGGAGGCCCGGCCCAGGGAAAGATACAGTAACAGGAAGACAGGCTGAGTCAGTCTCCCTGTGCCCAGGCTGTCTTAGTTTGACAGCCTTGACCTTCAGCCAGATGCACAAATGGTGAGTGTCAGAGTTTTGATACATAATCTTAAGTCCAAAGGGATCAGGTGGCCCAGTCCCTGCCTCCAGAGACTTGGAGCAGCCAGAATTGGCCTCCGCTTGGGCCTGGAGACCAGGGCTCCCATACTGTGACCTCAGGCTCTACAATCCTCCACTTCCCCAGCCATACAAGGAGTAGACCTGGATAGAGCTGAAGGGCCCTATCAGCTTTAAGCTTGGAAAGACTAACAAAGGTTCAACCTGAGCCCAAAGGTGGGTGGGCTTGGGGCAGATGGGGAAAGGGAGAGAGCCTCACCAAGAACATGGCGCAGGCAGGGCTGTGATTAGGGAAGCAACAGAGAGCTGGGGTCTGGAGTTAAGCTACTTGTGTAGATTCCTAGCTTTACAACAGTGGGACTTTGAGCAAGCTATTTAATTCTCTGAACCTTTCTTTCCTCATCTCTGGAATGGGAATGGTAATTTCACCTTCCTGCATGCATGCTAAGTCACTTCAGTCGTTTCTGACTCTTTGCGAACCCATGGACTATAGTCTGCCAGGATCCTCTGTCCATGAGATTCTCCAGGTAAGAATACTGGAGTGGGTTGCCTTTTTCTCCTCTAGGGGATCTTCCCAGCCCAGGGACTGAACCCGAGTCTTCTGTATCATCTACATTGGCAGGTGGGTTCTTTACCACTAATGCCACCTGGGAAGCAATTGTACCTCCCTATGGTAGACAAAATCATGCCCCCCACCCCTCCAAAGTGTCCATGTTCTTATTCCTGTAACTATAAATACGGCCAAAGGGACCAACTTTGCAGGTGAAGTTAGGCTTTGGAGATGGGAAGATTATCCCAGATTATCTGGGTGGGCTCAATGTAATCACAAGAGTCTCTATAAGGGAGGTGAGAGGGTCAAAGTCAGAAAAAGGAGATGCAACACCAGAAACAGAGGTTGGAAAGATGTGCTTGGAGGATGGAGAACAGGCCACAGGCCAAGCAAGGCAGCTGCCCTCTAGAAGCTGAAAAGGCAAGGACACAGATTCTCCCCTCAGGCCTTCAGAAGGAACGCAACTCTGCCAAAACCTTGATTTTAGGACCTCTGATCTCCAGAAATGTAAAGTCATAAATGTGTGTTTTAAGTCACCAAGTTTGCGATAATTTATTATAGCAATAATGGAAAACTAATATCCTAGCTAAGTGTGTGTATTAAGTGAAGTTTAAAAGAGATAATGAACATAAGTGTTTTGCCCAGTGTCTGCTGAGAAATACTTGAAATTGTCATCTCTCTTTCTAGTTTACTCATAATTGTTCCAAGGGGACCTGGTCTCCCCCAGGGCCTCAAGTTCCCACATACAAAACTTATTTTTTTTTTTTACTCGCAAGTCCCACTCAGGATTTACGGCCTTGGAAATCTGAACCACTGAGATGCTAACACTGCTTCTGATGTGAGGCCTGAGGGGATGTTTCTTGGCACTGCTTCTATTTACTTAACTTTCTGCTTGGTTGCTTTCCTTCTTGCTAGAAGTCAAATTGACAGAGTCTCCCCGTCTGTTTCCAGACCTCGGACCTCTTGCTTCCTCTCTAAGTAGTTCTATTCATACGTGGGAACACTGGTGGCCCACCCGGCCCCAGTTCAGCTCCCAGAGATGGTCCATCACGTGGCTCAGGTCACAGAAGCTCTGGAGTTATGAGCAGAAGGATGAGCGGGTTCTCAGCGAGCCTGAGATTCGGTCTCTGAGCCAGGGCTCAGGAGACCTGGTTTTGAGTCCCATCTCCACTGAGTGACTGGGGCCTCAGTTTCTCTATATCTACAACCTAGGTTCTAATTCCCTATTTCCCTGATTCCTTCACAGCATGGCTCTGTCATTCACTGAGAAAGGAGATGAAGAACAGGGATGAAGCAGAGGAAGAGGAAGGAGAGGAGGATGAGGAAGGCCATGAGGAGAAGGGAAATACTGATCTATAATTTTAGCCACATTTTCAGTCACTTGAAGAAGTCAGGGTCTTGGCACTTATCCTCCCCTTGCTTGGAACACTCCTCCCCCAGCCCTTCTCACTGACTCATCATTCATTTTTTCCCCAAAATTGACCTCCTCCAAAGGCCTACCCTGACCACCCTATTAGTAAATAATTCTCCCATTACCTTCTCAAGTCATCCTGTTCAGTTCATTCACAGAATTGATAACAACCTGAAACTTTATCACTGCCTCTAGCTCTTAGGATGTAAAAGGCATGAAGACAGCCTTTGCCCTACTGAGGGATACAGCCTCTGTGGAGTGGAGTCCTTGAATGAGTGATGGAGGCAGCTGATGTTCTGGGAGGTATGGGTGCCTGGGCACCATGCACTTGCGGGCACTGTCCTGGAGCCCTAAAACTGTGCTGGGTGCTATGTCAAGAAGGGAAGGATCACAGGAGCAGGGGTGGTACCTAAAGGAGCACAGCTGGTGAGAAGCTGGACGGGGTGATGGGCAGCTGGCAGGGGCCCCAAGGGGCTGACTTCTCATTTTGCAAGCTGAAAAGCCGATCCAATCTGATGTGAGGTCAGCAACACACCTGACTAGGGAGATGGGCAGTGATGGGCAGTCCAGAGCCCAGAGATGGCAGAGATGGAGGGGAACTTAGGAGAAGTAGAGTGTAGTAGGTTAAGCACTTGGGCACTGGTGTCCTTTATATCTGGATTTGAATCTCTGACTTAATCATGTACTTGGTGCATGAGCTTGGGCAAATTATCGATCTGAAATTTCACTTTCCACATGGGGTTAATAGTTCCTATCTCGTAAAGGTTAGGTCAGAAAATATGCACCAAGCACTTAGCTCAGTGCTTGACACGTAGTAGGTGTTTAATAAATATTGGCTCTTATGACTACTATGGGGCTTCCCTGGTAGTTCAGACAGTAAAGAATCTGCCTGCAATGCAGAAGACCTGGGTTCAATCCCTGGGTTGGGAAGATCCCCTGGAGAAGAGAATGGCTACCCACTCCAGTATTCTTGCCTGGAGAACCCCATGGACAGAGGAGGCTGGCAGGCTACAGTCCACAGGGTGGCAAAGTGTTGGCATGACTGAAGCGGCTGAGCACACATAGGGCTACTATTATGCTGTCCAGTATACTAACCAGTGGAAACCAATGGCTGAACCAATGGCTCAGACAGGAACAGGGATGAGCCTGTGTCACTCAGTGACTCAGTGTCAGAGCAGGAACTGGCACCCAGGATGAGTACCCCAGCCCAACTGCACTTCTCTCTCTTCCCTTGGTGGTGGCCAGAGGGCCAGCCTTAGTCCTAATGGTCTCCCTCCCTAGGTCCAAGTCATCTTGCTTCAGAGGCTCCTGTCCTCCCAGGGTGCTAGGGAGGACCTAGACAGAAAACCTCCCAAGTTTTCCTCTGAGGAATCCAGGCTCAGTGTCTCCCCATAGAGAGCCCCCAGATGGGATCTTTGTCCCAGAGCTTTAGCCTAGCCCCAGTCAGCTTTCTAGCTCCTGAACTGAAGGCCTCGTGAGAACTCCAGCCAAACACTGGGAATGGTTCCATCAGCTCACTTTCATCAGACTCATTATCTTAGTTTATGAAGAAAAACACAACGTTTAAGTTAATTTTAGTCCCCATGATCCCTGGGAGCTATAGCAACCAACCCTATAAAAGCATACATCTGTCCACAGTGCAAACAGATATCTGAGGAATCTGCCGGCACCCTGTACTAAACAGCTGAGGCAGAGTTCTTGATTTGTGCAACCAGGAGAGGTCTTGGGGGTCAGCTGGTACAGAAATACTTTCATGGATTTCTGACTCATCCCTTTCAAAACCTGAAGGAAGCCATGGGCCTTCTCTGATGAAAAATGCACAGACACCCAGACTTTCTCAGGTTCAAGAATCTCCCCCCTTTTTTAACTTTGCATTTTATAGTGGAGTACAGTTGATAACAATGCTGTGTTAGTTTCAGGTGTACAGCAAAGTGATTCAGTTATACATGTACATGTATCTATTCTTTTTCAAATTCTTTTCCCATTTAGGTTGTTACAGAATATTGAGGAACATTCCCTGTGCTATACAGTAGGTCCTTGTTAGTTATCTGTTTTATATATAGTAGTGTGTCTATGTCAATTGCAATCTCCCAATTTATGCCCCCCCCAACCCTTCCCCACTGGTAACCATAAATTCATTCTTTAAGTCTGTGAGTCTGTTTTGGTTTTGTATGTAAGGTTGTTTGTATCATTCTTTCTAGATTTGCATAAAAGCAATATCATATGCTATTTGTCTTTTTCTACCTGACTTTATTGCTCCTGAAGACCAGTGAAGACCAGCATTGGGCACCATTGCAGGCTGGAACCCTAGAAAAAGACAACCGCCACTCTGACCGAGAGCCAGCTTTGTGCTGGCCACTGCTCTAGACACTTGAAGCACGGCAGCGAATAAGACACAGGAGCGCCTGTTCTCACGCAGCGTCTGTCGAGCACAGGTGACAAGCCACTCCTGACCATGACAAGTGCCAGGAAGGAAGCCAAGCAGGGTAAGGTGCTGAACTAAGCCTCTGAGAGCCTCTTTTAGGAGCTGACAGTAGAGCAGAGATCTGAAGGGCAAAAAAACTCCAGGCACAATAAAATCAGATGGGAGAAAGTTCCCAACAGAGGTAAGAGCAAGTACAAAGCCCTTGGGGTGGCAATAATGTTTCAGTTGTTGAGGAACTGAAAGGAAGCCAGTGTGGATAGAGTAGAGTGAAAAAAAGGAGGAAAGTGATAGGAGGAGAGGATGGCAACGAAGGCAGAGCCCATATTGTGAAGAAGTTCACGAGAATGTTCTCTGTCTTCTCCCTTTTCATGTTATTCAAACCCAGTTCATGCTTTGAGAGCTACCTATTGCAGGAAGCCTTCTCTGCCTGCTCCGACTCAGAAACCCTGCTACTCTGAACTCCCGGGGCAAACCTCAGAGTCTGAACGACTCACGTGAGTGGGTGAATGCCTAAGGCATGCCCTCTCAGCAAGATCCAAGCACCTTGATGACAAGGACCAGATATTAGTTCTTACACTTCTCCAGATGCGAGCTATGCACTCATAAATATTCATACACTCAGTGATATTCTCATAAATATTCAACTAAGACCTGTCGTACCAAGAAGTTCATACACATCAAAGTGAACCAGGTTGGGACTTCCTGGTAGTCCAGAGGCTAATCTGCTTGCTAATGCAGGGGACACAGGTTCACTCCCTCGTCTGGGAAGGTCCTACATGCCGTGGAGCGGCTAAACCTATGTGTCACAACTACCGAGCCCACGCAGCTTGGATCCTGTCCTCTGCAGCAGAGAAGCCACCACAACGAGAAGCCCAAGCACCACAAGGATGAGTACGCCTCGCTCATCGCCAACCAGAGAAAGTCCACCTGCAGCAGCAAAGACCCAGGGCAGCAAAAATAAATACCTAATTTAAAAAAGAAGTGACCCGGACTGAATGTAGAATCCGCCTGCCTATCCCACTTCTAGACAGGTGATCTTGGGCAAGTGACAGCCTCTTAACGCCTCTATTTCCTGATTAGTAAAAATCAGCACAGTCAAGGGTTTGCCGAGAAAATTCTAAGTCCCAGGTAAACCTTGGTCATTGTTACCTCTGTGATTGTAATCCATATCAGCAATCACCTTATTTATTCTATACTGATGACACAGATTCCCCCAACTAGATGGCCAACCTCTTCTGTGTCTATCAGTGGCACAGCTAAGAGTTTGAGGTGGTTATTTTTAGACAGTATCCCGAGCCATCAATGATGACACCATCAATGGCAGCTTCTTCAGTCTGTACAGAGGCAAGTCCTGGCCTTGCCTTTGCCACAGATACAACCCCCTCGCAGGGCTCTGCCCTCCTCAGCACTGCCTGATGCTAGGGAGCTCTTATAAAGATACTGGTCAGACACTCCAGACACGTGCGCCTGGATATTCCCCTTGGGAACCCTGGGTGGATAATCCCTTGCCCCCTGCAGGCCTCAGCTTCCCCCCTCTGAACGAGGAGGGGGCTGTTCTAGGTGATTCCCACTGGCCTTTCCAGTCCCAGCGCTCTGCTCGGTCAGTCTGTCTAGGCAAGAGCTCCAGAACCCATGTGGCGGGTGGAGTTGGGAGGCGGGTCAGGACAGCCCACCGCGAGGAAAGGAGGAAAGGCTTGGAAGACCGAGACAGCTTTGGCTGTGGGGAGAAGGGGAGGGGAGGGGAGGGGAAGGAGGAGACACAGGAGGAGGAGGGACCGCGGGGTGGAGGGGGAGACAGACCCAGCCCAGAGCTCTGAGTGGTTTCCTGTTGCCCGGCTCTAAGCCCCTCACATTCCTGCAGACCTCCAGACTGCCCGGAGCTCGCCTGCTGCCTGCCTGCCCGCCACTGAGGTATGTCCGACCCCTGTCCTGCCTGTCCTTCCTCTAGGCCTGCACCCCCTGCACCCTGGCCCACTCCTCACTTTGTATACAAGGAAAAGAAGCTGTATTGGGGGGTATCCAGGCGCAGGGACTCCATCCTTGCTCTCCCGAAGGGCAGGGGACATGGACTTGCTGCCTGTTAACTCCTCAGGTGAAACTGAGATCATGTGGTCTCCCCTTTGGGTTTGCAGAAAGTAATTCGACTGTCTCTGAGAGAGTATTTTCTCCCTGTCTCTCTCTGCGCCTGTCTCTCGGGTTTCAGAGGCTGCCTTTACAAATGGGGGCCACCTCTTCCTTTCCTGGGAATATGATCTGGGCACAGCTGCAAGAGGGATGGGCCACCAGAGTCTGCCCTGCTTCCCATTCCAGGAGGAGAAACTTTCTAGACTTGGTTCTTGCACTCTGTTTTCCCAAAGGGATTTGGCATGAGTAATAAACTGATCTTTGGAGGGATAAGAGAGGGTCTTCACTTTTCATCAGCACTTCTGTGAAGGCTCCTATTGCCCTGGAATTTCTCCCCTCTCAACCTCCACCCCCTTCCAACACACACACACACACACACACCCCGATTCCGGTGCCATTCAGCCTGAAATAGCACTGTCAGACAATCAGTCCGGGGTTAGGCATTGTTCCCATCCAGGGCTCCCCAGGGTGTAAACACTGGAAACTCAGCAGCAGTAGCCCTCTGTGTGTCTAGACTTGAAGACCCCTGATATCCGATAGGGTCCAGAGAGGCGCAGGGTCCAACGGGAGACTGGGTGTGGTGGCGGTGTGCTGCACAGAGTGGGAGGGAGAAGACAAGATGGAGAGGGTTTCAGGGCGACATTCCCACACCTTTGCCATGAGAAGTTCAAACTCTACACCAGGCTGCTGTTAGGTCTTCTTCAGGTAAAGCCCTTCCTACCTATGGCCCCACTGGCTGGTTCATGAGCGGGCTTCCTGAGTCCTTAAGGGCACCAAGGGGAAACGGGGGCCTTGGGGAAGGCATGTCTTCCAGGAAGCCCAGTCCACCCAAAAAGGAACAGAGGGGCACACGTTTTCCTCCAGAAAATGCTACTCTATGCAGAACACAAAGAGAACGGGTTTTCTCTGTGGTTGAATTTCTGTGCGCCCCAAGTGCTGAGAGCAGGATGAGAAGCACATCCGAAGTAGGGGGACAGACTGAAGACATACATTTTACATGGGATCTTAGGTAAATGTCTCCCCTGGACTTAATCTCCCTGTCTGTAAAGTAAGAGGAATGGACTCAATGGTCTTTGGGGTGCCCAACATCCTCTGAACTTTCCAATGAAGGTCTCTTAAAGCAGAATTCATGGACTAGCTTTTGGCTAGGTTTCAAGGAAATTGCAAGCCCCTTAAAATTGTATATACAGTTGTGTGTGTGAGACAGAGAGAAATAGAGACAGAGTTAGCGGCAATATCCAAGAGGGTGTTCACAGCCTTCAGTCTTAAAAATATTCTCAAATGGACGCATGCCCTCCAGGTAGCCAGAGGGCATGACGTGGGAGATGGAGAGTGTGGGGACTGGAAGCCAAGGTGTATTTGCAGGAGGATGAAAAGCTTTGAAATGGGAGTGGTTGAGGGGAAGAGAGAGTTAACTTGCAGCCATCAGCTGCCACATCGACAAAGCCCAGAGCTGGAGTTGAGGGAGGGAGGGGGAGGGAAGGGAGGGTGCCTGGAGAAGGAATCAACTTTTGAAACTTTCTCCAAGTCCCACCCACCAAAAGGCTCTTCTTTGCTATGACTCACTCTAGGAGGAATGCGAGTTGCCACGGTAACCTTTTTTTCAGGGTCTCTGCCTGCTGGCTGGGAGGGGACACTAGAACACTTAGAATATCAGGCTCTGTAGGTCTGAATGTCCCCCACTCCACTCCATCCCAAGAGGGCAAATTCTAGGTCCTGCTCTCCCGATCTCCCAATCTCCCGGGACCCCAGGGCAGCTGTGGGGTTGTAAGATGCTTCCTGCTTCCTGGGATAGGCTACTTGAAGACCCGAGTTTTAAAACCACCTCTACCTCAAAGGTGCCATTTGACCTTGGACTAATGGCTTCTCCTTTCTGAACCCCAGGTTCAAGGAGAACCAGGTCCTCCTTGGTTCAAAAAGCAATAACACCACCACCTCAAAGGGATACTGTGTGGGCAAAACGGGGATGATACACAGAGAAGCTTGCTACACTGTGGCCCTCTCACCTAACGAGATGGGTTTTTAGAATGAATGAATTGATGGCATCCAAATAATTAGTGACATCATTCCCTGCTTTTTTGTCTGGCAGCTTCATCATCTTAGGGTTTGGATACAACTTCCCTTTATTAAAAGTGCTTATAGGCACATTTAAGCAAAATAAATATTGTCCAAATTCTTTTGATTTGGGTACCTTCATATTTCCCAAGAGTGTTGCACCCTCCAGTCTCCAAGGCAAAGGCAGAGGTTGAGCCTAACTCACAGTGACATTTGGAAAGACACTTCCCCTCTCCAGACTCAGTTCCCCAATCTGTTAAATGGGGAATCTAACCTAGGGCCGAAGAATTGATGCTTTTGAACTGTGGTGTTGGAGAAGACTCTTGAGAGTCCCTTGGATTGCAAGGAGATCCAACCAGTCCATTCTGAAGGAGATCAACCCTGGGATTTCTTTGGAAGGAATGATGCTAAAGCTGAAACTCCAGTACTTTGGCCACCTCATGCGAAGAGTTGACTCATTGGAAAAGCTCTGATGCTGGGTGGGATTGGGGGCAGGAGGAGAAGGGGACGACTGAGGATGAGATGGCTGGATGGCATCACTGACTCGATGGACGAGAGTCTGAGTGAATTCCGGAAGTTGGTGATGGACAGGGAGGCCTGGCGTGCTGCGATTCATGGAGTCGCAAAGAGTCGGACACGACTGAGCGACTGAACTGAACTGAACCTAGGGTCTCCAGGGGCCCTTTCAGCTCTGAAGTCCTGTGACCCTAACTGCCAGGTGCTGCTTTCATTAGAAAGAACAGTCAGGCTACATTTTTAACAGTGCCTGTCCCCCTAGTTGAAAAGGAAACAAGAGAAGAGGGGCTAGGGGAACTTGGATTGCATAATAGCCCTGCTAAAATCTTTATCCATCTGTAGAGACTTGGCAACCAATTGTGTGGCTGGGGTTTGCTATTCACAAGAGCAGTTTTCCTTGCTAAAAAAAATAAGCTATAAATAGAAAAGGATGGTGGAGGAAAGGAAAGAGCTGAGGATGTGAGGTAAACAGGAAAATATTTGATTTTTGACGTTATTTAGACAGGTAGCTATGTGTGCAGGGATAAAGAGGGACAGACACAAACCCACGAGGATGCCAAGTATATAAACATTGATTTCACCAACAGGCACCCACTGGCACAGCTGAAAATAAATGTTTCAATACATGAGCAGACACAGGGGGTCATGCACTCACGGCTCTCTCTGAGCAATACCTTGACTCACAGACAAGTCTCGGATGTCCATCTGATGCATACGCAAACTCTGACCCTCACCTATAAGGGCTGAAACCCACAGATGCTGAGTCAGGTAGACACACAGCATCGCATACAAAGCTTCACACAGTGGTCCTCAAGGTCATTGGTCATTTATGCAAATACACAATCGCCATTTGTAGCCACACACAGACATGCACAGCCAGACCTAACTACAGGTCATGGTGGAGAGATAGATGCCTGAGTGTTAATTGCTCAGTCATGTCTGACTCTGTGATCCCATGGACTGTATGAGGCCCACCAGGCTCCTCTGTCCATGGGATTCTCCCAGCAAGAATACTGGACAGGGTTGCCATTTCCTTCTCCAGGGGATCTTCCCAACCCAGAAATTGAACCCCGGTCTCCTGCACTGCACGCAGATTCTTTACCATCTGAGCACCATCTGTATATTATAGACAGAAATTGAGACTCGGGAAGGGAAAATAACTCAAAGTCACGCAGCAAACTGATGTCTGAGCCAAGTTTTCAGACATCTGGAAACATCCAGATGTTCATTTTGGCTTCTTTTGTTGGTTTCCTTTGAGCAGTTTGGTACTCTCCTGACACTCCTCCCCGTAGCCAACAGCCCCATGGATAACAAGTGATAAGAGTTACCTCTCTTCCTCCCTTGCTGGCTTGCCATGGCCTGACACAGCCCACATGGCTTTGTCATCAGGGCAACAGGAGGTGGCTAAAGGTGACTGCAACCAGTGACTTGACAGAATTATTTAGAAAAACAGCCTCCTTCTTATCCAGGAGATGTCTAGACAGGACATTAACTCTGCTCTCACTTGTCAAGTTATAGAGCTTGATGTCTGTAGGCAAAGTAGGAATGGAGATACCAACTCCCGCTATAGCTGGGTTCTTTCAGAAATGTGGTATTAACCCATTTCATCTGAGGATCTTTCTGGGCCCTTATGTGTTAGTTATGGCCATAGGATCCTAGACTAATCAAATGAAAAAATAAACAATTCCCCAAACATCTTGATATTTCTGAATATCTGGAAGTTCAGCCCAGATACCGGGTTGCCATGTATGACCTCAAGTGAATTATTTTCACTCTCTGATCCTCGGTCTTCCTATCTCTAAAATCAGAAGCATGGCAAAGAGGTGTTGCTTGGCATGACACCACCAACCCATTGGTAGCAGCTGCCAAAAGAACTGTGTCTAGGATTTGAGTCCAACGAGGAGAAGGGGATGACAGAGGATGAGATGGCTGGATGGCATCACCGACTTGATGGACATGAGTTTGAGTGAACTCCGGGAGTTGGTGATGGACAGGGAGGCTTGGCGTGCTGCAATTCATGGGGTCACAAAGAGTTGGACGCGACTGAGCGACTGAACTGAACTGGACTTTAGGGGGAAAGGTCATATGATTGATTAGTAATGTCTGCAACATGCACAGGAGGGGCAGGTGGAGCCGCATGTGCCGTGGATTTGCTTGCTATCTTTAGGATGTGACAGCCTGGACACTTTGATGTTATTTCTCATCCCTTCCATTTGTGGTCACCCAGATGCACCAGTGGCCCCTAGGGGGCGCCAACGGGGAGAGCCTGAAGCTCCGCCCTGGGGCTTCTAACCACAGCAAAAACGTGGCATCTTAGATGTGTTTATGGAACCTCTGTCAGACTGATACCAGTCTCATCCTCTGGGGCTATTTCTGAGTTGCCTCTGAACCTCTTCAAACCTATGCTTGAGCACCCTAAAACAGGGGTCCCCAACTTCCAGGACCTAATGCCTGACAATCTGAGGTGGAGCTGATGTAATAATAATAGCAATAATGCGCTTTAATCACATGCTCCACTCTGCCCTGGTCTGTGGAAAAATTGTCTTCCATGAAACTGGTCCCTGGTGCCAAAAATATTGGGGACTGCTGCCCTATATGTTTCCCTTAGCTTCTTCCCTTCCAGCAAGAATTGTTAGAAGTGGAAGCAGGAAGTCAAGGGCCAGGCTGGGAAAGGTGGTCCTCTGATAGGCTTCTGACTCAGCTGACTTGGAACGCCAGGGCTGAAAGGGACCTTAGGAACTATGGCCTCAGGTCTTCAAACTCTCTCATGAAAGAACTTAGAGGTTCTCCAAGGCATCTCAGGGAGTGTCCCAGTGCCAGCCCCCATCTCAACACTTTTTTTTTTTTTATTTTGAGCTGATTCATTGAATAGATAATAGTGCATTCATATGTACAACAAAAGTGAACGGCTCTCAGTTGTTCCAAACTTGGACTTCTGCAGAAGACTTCACTGAGAGAAAGGCTCCCTGGCTTATATGACTGAACACCACTGATCTAAAACAACGTCTGCATTGTGCAGAGGAGTGGCACTAGGTGAAGTCCAAGGAGTAGCAGAGCCTATCCTGATTTGAAGGGTGAGCTGGGGGCAACACTGCCAAGACTCAGTCCCAGGGCTCCTGACGTCCACGTCACCTCTGAGTGGCTGTGTGTGCTCCCTGGGGTGTGAGTGCCCACGTGCCCACACTGGCACCTCTCTGGACCGTCTCAGGCCTCCTTCTGAGTCCTGGCATTCTGGTGGGCCTGGCTCACTCACGAGTTCCTTTATTAGCCTCTAGACTTGTTTTCCTCTCTTTGGGCTTGTTTACCAGGAACATGTGTTTTGAGAACCCTTGTTAGTAAGCCAAATGGTGGAAGCAAGATGTCTGGTTTGCGTCAGCAGCCCAGCTGAGAGGGCAGCCTGGGGCCTGGCTTCATCACTGTGCCCTGTGGAGGCTGGACTGGAGTGCCCGAGACCGAAAGGAGCAATGCCTCCTTTGTTCCAGCCCAGCACCTGTTCTCCCTGGGCCATGGACAAAGAGCTAGGATTCTTGTCCTGGATTTTCAAGGGGAATGAAGATTCTGGGATCTTTGTATTTTAAGATACTCTTCTCATGCTTATCTCTTGTAATCACCCATGAGTCTTTCAAGGTAAGTATGTTATATTCATTTTAAAGATGGAAAAATAAACAGAAGCCCAGAGAGGGAAAATCACTTTCTGAAAGTCACACAACTGCTTTATGGCAGAACCAGGATTTGAACCTGTATATTCTGTCTCCAGAGCCCCTGGGCTTACCTCTCTGCCATAATGCCTCTATAAAAGTTGATAACCACTCTGTCTAATATGGGCTTCCCTGGAGGCTCAGATAGTAAAGAATCCACTGGCAATGAAGGAGACCTGAGTTTGATCCCTGGGTTTGGAAGATCCCCTGAAGAAGGGAAAGGCAACCTACTCCCATGTTCTTGCCTGGAGAATCCCATGGACAGAGGAGCCTGGCGGGCTATAGTCCACAGGGTCACAAAGAGCTGGGCATGACTGAGGGACAAAGCAAGCTCTGTCTTAATACGGTAGCCACTAGCCACATATGGTTACGTAGAATTTAATTAAAATGAAATACAATGAAAACTTCAGCCCTTCATTTGCACTAGCAACATTTCAAGTGTTTAATAACCACTGGTGGCCACTAGCCATCACGTTACACATGCAGATATAGAATATTTTCATCATCTTAGAAAGTTCTATTAGACTGCATTGCTTCATAAACTCTTCTACTCAAATCAGATTTGATGACTGTAACTCAGATTCTGTGCTTTATGTCCTTAGGGGTCTATGATTCCAAGATCCACAGTCTAAAATTTAATGATTCCAAGATTTTTCCCTAGTTCTGTCCTTCAGCAACTTTTCAGTGTCCAGAGAGAGCCCACAGGAGGCCCTTTATGTTTCAAGGGAGATGAACTTGGGTGGTGTTGGGAGGAGGGGGCGGCTGTACTTTTCCATCCCCAGACTCTTTCTAAAGAAGGAGAGGTGACCTCAGCTTCGGGTCCTGCTGGCAGCCAGGGATGGGTTTTCAGCCATCTCCAGAGCAAATAAAGGCAAAAGGAAAGGACTGGATGTTCGGAACAGGAGGCAGGGGTGGTGGTGGGGTGGGAGTGAGCTAAGTCTGCATCTGACGACCACTGGGCCAAGGGAAGCACACCTCCTGCTGCCCTCCCTCCCAGTCTCATTTCCTCCAGGGTACCTTGGGCCAGTTCACAGCCCAACTGGGCCCCATCAGGTGAGCACCCAGCGGAGGAACTGCTGCCAAGGGAAACAGCAGGTGAGGCAGAGGGCAGGCCAGAGGCGGAGGGGGGCAGCCTTGGTCTTCATTCAGCCCTGCCACCCACTCCCTGGGGCTCTGGGCAGGTTCTCCCCGCTCTGGGCCTCAGCCCTCTCTTCTGTACTATAAGGTGGAAAGACATGCCTTCAGCCCCTAGGGGATGCCGGATTATGAAAACATTCTTAAAAGGATAAGCACAGGCATCATTACAAACTAAAGAGAGACAGAGTTTTTATTTAATACTGCTCATTTATACAAAGGTGTTTATATTTTCACCAGGTGGGCGTGCCAGACCTAGGTTTGATTGGCAAAGGATGTGTGCACAGCTGATCATTCCTGGATGCTGGGGTTTGGCCCTGTGTTCTGACCTTGCTAGGGTTACTGATGCACCCCCTGACCTTTGCAGGATGGGCACCTGGCCTCTTTGACCAGCGGTGGTTTAGAGAACCTCAGAGAGGGAGCTCATGGGTATGCAGGGAGTATGGTCATACATTCGAGAACCGTCCAATGCTGCCCTTCCCACCCATCAAACGATCTGGATGGAGAGGATGTTGGGACTGGTGAGGGAAAACTGGGAAAACCCCCAAATTAGGAAAACAACTCCTCCTCCAAGACTGTGTGTCCTTTTCTTAACACTTACTTCCCACTTTTCTCCCCGATCCCCACCCCAGTCTCAAAGAAAAACTCTATGAGGCCCAACCCAAGTCCATGAGGAGGAATTTTGTCAGCTTGGAAGGGGCCTGAATGTTGTCTGACTTCCTCCCTCTCCACCTCAGACCCCTCATTGGAACAACGGGACTCACAGCCCTCGCATGCCATGGTGCCAGTGTGTGGGGCCTTTAGAGATTTTAACGCATGGTGAGATCTAGAACGACTTTTCTCTTCTGGCTGCAGCACCAAGGATGGGGGTGGCAGAAAGGGTCATGCAACAGGAAAGAGCAAGGCTGGTGAGGTAGGACAGACAGAAGAGCTGAGCCACAAATCTTTCCCTGGACACAGAGGAAGAGCAGTTCCTCTGCTCAGATGAAGGACACAAACCCTGGAGACGCCAGTCTTCCTGGCTCTCCAACTTAAAACTTATTGCATTTCCAGCCCTAGCTGGGCTGCTTCTCTAACAGTATGACTTGTCTGTCATTGGAGCCCAGACAAGGTGACTTTTTTAATTCCTGTTATGAGTCTCTGACCCTTCAACTTCTAACGATCTCAGACAACCCTTTCATTCTTGCTTTCTCTCCTGTTCCTTTCATCCAAAGCCACGTACAGGCATTGTTTTGATTTTGTCTCCAAGTGGGGAAGCAAGAAAGATTTTTCTCCCTCTAGGCTTGAGAGAAGTGGAGTGGGGAAGACAAGCATACAACTCTGTGTGGGGGGGGAGGGGCGAGGAACATTTCCAAAACCTCCTGGAAAGGGAAGACTGCATTCAGATTGGAGTTGGGGACACCGTGAAGCAAAGCCAAGCTCCCAGGTTGATTTCTTTAAATTTCTGTTGGTTTTATTTCTTATACATGCCATAGAATACTGAGGTTTAGTGTCTATTTCAACCCCAATAGAGGACCATTATGAAGTCTTCCCTTCTGCTGCCTCTTTCTGCTACCCAAACACCATAATTTAAGTGAAGATGGGGATAATGGAGGGGATGATGTGTGTCAATACCAGCATGTGCTTGGGACAGTTAAAGGGCATCTCAAGGGCTCAGGCTACTGCCTCAAACCTCAGCTAGTCGAACCCTCTCAAGTAATAGAAGAGGGAAACTGAGGTCTAGAGAGGATGAAGGATTGAACCAATATACCAAGTTAATATTGAGACAGAACCAGAATCCTTGGGATTTAGCTCCAAGCTAAGCGTTTCTTCCATGATGCCAGGGTACCTCCCACCAAGGTGCTTGGTCAGTTGAGAAATCTTGGAAGGAACCAGGGGCAAGTGAGGGGAGACATGGGCACTGCCCACACGGACTGAAAGCTGCTTGGCACAGGGGAGCATGCTTGCTCTGTGTGGCACAGATGGATGATCACAGGAGACCAGGAGAAGCTTGAAGGGAGGCAAGCTGAGCCGTAGAAGGAAGGACTCTCTAAAGCCATTTGGAAATGGAAGTTCATTGAGTTAGAACAAGAAACAGAACATCCCCACCACAGTTCCTTGGTACGGACGGCATTCTGGCAGCAAATCATCAGAGATTCTACTCCAAGATGCCTCCAGTCATTAGATTGTTAGAGTCGAGAGGTCAGCATCTAGAGGACAGTTTCAGCAGTGACCAGAGTGGGAGAACTTTCTAGAGAACTTTCTAGATCTCAGTTAACATCTTTTAGCTGTGAAGGGGAAACAGAAGGTAACACAAAACATATGCAAGCATTTGGGTAGTTTCCACACAGAATCCAGAGAAGTACCATCCCTCCTGGGCAGAATGGAGGAAAGTATGGCCATAATTCTCCACTGGCTACCCTCGAAAACTATTGTTCTTTGTTTTAGAATGTAGGCCTCATTGTCTCTAATTGGCAAGGGGTTGCTGCCTATTAAATTCTCTTATTAAAGAGGGGTAGGGAGAAGGAGGTCCGGGGAAAGACGGGAGAGGAGGAAGAGGAGGGGAAGAGTCTGGGGTATAGGAAGAAAAGGATCCTAGAACATCAGGGATTGAAGGGCCCTTGAACAAGATCTGGTTCAGCATTGCCCAGACTTGATTAATTAACCAGCTGTCTTTGTCCAATCACTGTCTAAAAATTTAAATAAATGTACTGAGGAAAGAGACAAGATCCCTACCATAAATGGAAAAACCTGCGTACTTTTGTCATAAATAGAAGGAAACTGTTAAACTAGACACAAAGGAGACAGGACAACTCTGCTGAATTCCAGCTGGATGTCGTTTCCTGCGGAGGCTCTGAGCCAGAGGCCTGCCCTCTGCTCAAAAGGGCGAGAGATGAGTGTTAGATGTTAAAGGCTGGTTAGCACCAAACTGAGACTTTCTCATACCATCAGGATTAAGAGAGAACCAAGTGGAAGCAACCTTCTCCCTGTCTTTCACTATTGTTTACCATGGACCATCTAAAATTATCTTGCATATCACAGGAATTCAGTGTCAGGAGGAACTCTCCATCAAGAAACCTCGCCCTCACTGAATTCTTCATCTCTCTTCTCCCCACAGGGTTTCCAGCACCATGAGGGCCTGGATCTTCTTTCTCCTTTGCCTGGCCGGGAGGGCCTTGGCAGCCCCTGTGAGTACCTGAAAGTCACATCTTCTTAATCTTACCTCCCACCACAAGCTCAGGGGCATTGAATCTACCAGCCCTGGATGTTCAGAGGGGACAAGCACTTCCCCGTCTTGAGTTGTCTTCTTGTTTTTTTTTTTTTTTAAGATTTTTTTTCCCTTAAACCAATAAGCTCAAAATAAAAAGGAGATTCCAGGGAAGACAGATTTCCATGTAATGTGAAGATGTACTTGTTTAGCGATCAGAGCTTCCCTAGAAAGGGACTAGGATTGTTTTAGAAGGAAGTGAGCCCTTTATCATATGAAGACTTCCAGAAGAGAAGGGGATGCTGATGGGAGTGATGGGAAAAGAAGCCCCAGCCAGCCAGGCACCTCAAAGTCACGTGCTATCTTGCTTCTCTCACTCCAGATTGACTTCAAGAAGGAATTGCCAAATGATGATGATGATGATAGTATCACACTTGTGGGGAAGATACTGACATCTGTTAAAATTCAGGGTTCATCCCCTATGGGTCTCAGTTTTCCCATCTGAAGGGAGTTGGTCTGCATCAGACCAGTTGGTCTCCCATCATTATGGGAGTCTAAGCTGCGGAGATGCTTTTTGAGTTTTGATAGACACTCCAGATATAACTATACAAAGTGCGGTGCTCCGGAGCCCCACAGGGCCAGCATCTTTGGCTTCTCCTGTGCCCGAGTTGTCCACCCATGGCAGGCCCTGGGACACAGCCTCGGGGGGTCTTCCGTGAGCCTCTCTCCTAGCTCCGCAGCTTCAGTGGTCCAGGCTGAGGCATGTTAGTGGTGGGAAGCTGGCCTGGGCCCCAACCTCTCTGAACCCCATTTTCACCTCCCAACAGCAACAGGAAGCCTTGCCTGATGAGACAGAAGTGGTGGAAGAAACCGTGGCCGAGGTGGCCGAGGTAGGTGGTGGGGGCCCCAGACTCCTCTCCGCCAACATCCGCTCGCTGGGGAATCCAGACGGGGTCTGCCGAGCAAGCCGTTGTTCCCCTCCCACGTGCATGCACAGGACAAACGGAAATCCTGTGGGTCCTGCAGTGATGACACTCCCGGGTGCTCCCCACATTCTCCCTGGAACCTCATAGGTGGGAGCTATGATTCCAAGTTTGTTTTTTACTGTTTGAATTGTGTGACATTTTTTCTCAGATGGTCATCCACGATCTCCCCAAATATCAACTGATGAAAGGGAGACTGCCCTGGTGCAGCTGAAGGGGAGAGAGCTTGGCACCCGCTCTTGCCCTGACACGCCTGGTGGCCTCCAGGGCATCTCCATAGCGTTCCGGGTCCATAGCTTCAGTCTCGATTCGGGACCTGGCACTTGTGCCTCCTGGGATCTGAACCCAGCACCCGTTTCAGCATGTCTATCCCCATCCCCTGTGGGTACCCAAGGCTTCGGGCAAGTCCCTTCCAGCCTTTGCCCCTTTCCTCCAGGTCTGGGGGTGGGATGGGGCATTTGACTCACTCTTCTCCCTCCACCTCAGGTACCCGTGGGAGCCAACCCCGTCCAGGTGGAAGTAGGAGAATTCGATGAGGGTGCTGAGGAAGTCGAGGAAGAGGTGGTAGCTGAGAGTAGGTCCCTTCTCCTTGTCTTTTTGCACCAAGCCTTTGCCCTCTGCCGCCCAGGCCTGGGGTGTGGGCCAAGCCTGTGTGAGGTTCCTTCCCAAGGAAACGCAGGGTGGGGTCATCCCTGTGGGAGGGGCTGTGAAGGACAAACTGCCTTGACTGAAAGGTTGGGAGTGTTTTCTGGAATCTGGAAAGATCTATTTATAGCCAGGCTGTGAGTGCCAGGAAAGGAAGTCTCAAGCTGGAAGTGGCCTTGTACCCTTGCAGCACTTTAATCTAGTTCCAGATTTGGGTTTCAGGTTCCTGCTGAGATCCCCAGTCCCGCCCGGTCACTTGGTGGCCCCAGACGCTTTCACATTTATAAGCTTACTTAATTTTCACATGGCCACGAGGAAATAAACCTGGAAGCCTGACACAACTCCTATAAGGCTGTGAGAACCGTGACCTGGGGCTTCTGGCTCCCGCCCGCAGTCCAGCATCCCTAACCCGCAGAATGGAGACTCACCGTACCCCAGGGGCTAAAGCCCCAATTCTGGATGTGGACCAAGGTCTGCCTCCAGACTTTCTGCGATGTCCTCTGACAGCCCTCAAACCTTCTCTGAGCCCAGCTTGCTCATGTCTTCTGTGGGGAAGGGTAAAGACAGTAGACCCCCGCCCCAGGGTTGTCGAGGGACTAAGAGATAAAAGTAGAGGCCCCCTTGCCCAGGACCTGGCAGGGCAGGCGTCTAACAGAGGAAGACCATGACACCCCAGTCAAGCACCAGGAGGAAAGGCTAGTTGAGCTCTCATCCTCAGGGCCTGCGTATCCACTGGAGCAGAGGGGCGTCTGTTGAGTCCTGTTCCTTCCCTTCCACGTCCCTTATCCGGTGTTTACGAGACACAGGCAGACTCTATTGTTCAGTGTGGTCCTGGGGCTCTGTTCCCTTTTCCGCTACAGACACTCAGGTCTGTTTTGCTGGGCTGCATAGCTCCCTGGCTCTATGACAACAGCCGACTTTCCAAGTCATTCTAGAAAGTCTATTCGAGAATTCCGAAATACCTTGCTGTCATTGATCCATGAACAGCCGAGAACACAGCGGTTACGTCAATCCTCGGGGGAGCCATATGGCATCCAGTGCTCCCGGGTCCCAGACTGAATCCCCAGCCCCCGCAGGTGTGCCTGGCCCTGACCTCAGACCAAATCTCTAGTCCCCAGACTGAGACAACTGTTCCCCAACAAGCTGATTTCAGCAGAAGAGAAGGGAGGGCGCAGGGCTGCCCAAAGGTCGAGTGGGGGCCAGAGCTGAGGACTTCTATCCAAGGATCCATGTGGGTTGGGTTGGGATGGACGTGCTAGCCCAGGTGAGGCTAACCACGTTGCCCTCACGCTCTACCAGACCCCTGCCAGAACCACCACTGCAAACACGGCAAGGTGTGCGAACTAGACGAGAGCAACACCCCCATGTGTGTGTGCCAGGACCCCACCAGCTGCCCTGCCCCCATCGGCGAGTTTGAGAAGGTGAGGCCCAAGGGACGGGGCACGGGGTGAGGACTGCGGCCCTCAGGGCGTCTGCCCAGAACACTGCTGGCCTGGGGGGTCCCACAGGGCAGCTCCAGGCTCAGAAGTCCCCTTGCTAGGTCTAGTCACAGCAAGAGACCCAGCCAGATAGGGTCTCGGTCTGGGACTCTCCAGCAGTCACTGGAGAGTGACCGTCACTGGACTCTCCAGCAACTGGCAAGAATTTACTCAGCACCACCAGCTTCCAGCCCTACTGAGACTCAGAAGGGAACACACATGAGGGACTTTCTCATGTGGGAGAATCTTGGCAAAGCACCAGGTCCAACCATGTGGGTTCTGGGTCACAGCAAAGGTTGACATCAACCTTCATCTCCACCTCTTGATAGTGTGAGATCTTAGCTATGTTCCTGATCCCCTCCAAGTTTTCTCACCTCTAAAGATGGACCAGAAATAGACTTTATCTCATAGAGCTATTGCAGGGATTTGTCAGATAATACCTGGTAGGTAGTAAGTACCCAATAGGTACTATTTTTAAAAAACTTTCAAAGCTGTCCATTCAGTCTCCAATAGGACTCATCTGTCCATTCATCCATCCAAGGAAATATTTATTGAGCACTCATACATATCACCCATTATGCTAGTGGTCGTCTAGCTCAGGGCCACAAATTGAGTTCTAGGATCATTCCCACAACCTCCACCTGATCTCTCCACCTTTAACCTCTCCCCAGTACAACTTACCCTTTGAGGTCCAAATTTTAGCATCTTCATCAGCTCTTCCCTCCTCTTCACCCCTTCACCCCCTATCACACTGGTCACCAGTGCCCATCAGTAATCCCTCTGCAGAGACATGTAAGCAGTAAGTATGTGCAGGGTGTTCAAGACAAGGCTTCTCTCCTCCTGACACAACTCCTTACTGCCACAGCCCTTGTTCAGCCCACAGCATCTCTGCTCCGCCATCCTCATGCTCAGAGATTTGCAAGAAGGACCAACATAACTCACCACATATTTGCACTCACTGCTAATAGTTAAGGATATGTAGCTGATGAAAAGGGAATTGGGTACAGGCTGAGTGTGGAGGGATCCATGCACAGTCTTGCTTATTCTCCCCCTGCCATGAAGGGTCTCTTTCCCCAGCTACAAAGATGAACTGCAGCCTCATACGAGCAAGGCTTCTGACCTATGAAGCCTATTACAGACTCAGCACCTAGTGTTTAGTTGAAGCCTGGCCACACAGGCATCCCATGCCCAGCATATACGCAAATTCCAGACTCTGAGCAGGAAAAGAGATGTTCAGCATTAGCCATACTGTTTGTGTGAGCAACCCAGGCAAATTGAGACACCTGCATCATTTGTGGACAGTTTTCTAACAGTGCAGGCAACTGTTCACCAGCCTCGCTCCCAGACACCAGCCAAGGGCCAACATCACAAGAAGGCCTTTCTAAGGATAACAATCCCAGGCCTGCTGTATTAACCCTTTTCTGAGTACTCTGCCTTTCCCTCATCCTCACCTTCAATTCATCTTTTCTGTATCTCCCAGGTTTGCTTTCCCATATCTCAGCCCTGACTCTGTCATTCCACTGTTCAGAGACCAGCAGCGGCTCTCAGCATGGGCTGAACATTGACTTAGGAGCCCAGAGAGTGGCTCCTTGCCAGGCCCCACCCCTAACTCACCGTGTGGACCCCGAGCTAGTCACGTTCTTTGCCTGGCCCTCAGTGTGCCCATCTCTGGAATGGGCATGGGTGGCGGCACTGGCGAAGGGCTTGGGAATGAGGGCGAGGCTCTCTGCTTTGCTGACAGGTGTGCAGCAACGACAACAAGACCTTCGACTCTTCCTGCCACTTCTTTGCCACCAAGTGCACACTGGAGGGCACCAAGAAGGGCCACAAGCTCCACCTGGACTACATCGGGCCTTGCAAATGTGAGTCTCTCCTCGGGCCCCGCCAAGCCTCCCGTCTCGGGGAAGAGGCACCAAACTGGCACTCCTACTGGCTCTGCCACCTCTGGGCTGTGTGATCTTGGGCACCTCTCTTCCCCTGTCTGAGCTTCAGGGATCCCAGTTATAAAATGAGATGATTGTTTATGAGCTGGTATCTGTACTCAGGACCCCTCCAGGGAAGGACTGAGCAGTGGAGGGAACACAGGATCAGGATGGATTTCTGGAGCCTCTCACTAGCATCCGAGACAGCTCACTTTTTTTCTGTAATGATGAGGAAGTTCTTCTATAGGTCTAACCACAATCTTTCCTGCTTCAATGTTGTGACGCAAAAATGATGTTCTTCCTGGGCCTAAAAAGTGTTTTAAAAATACTTGCATTTGAATGCTTTAAAATCAAGGCAATTCTGTCAGTTCCCCTTAGGCCCTGTTACTCAATATTGTCATATCCTAGGCCCTTTTACTCTGTTACATTCCCATCTGCCTGCATAAAACATATGATTAAGCACCTGCTTCAAGAAACCTGGGAGCCAGGTGTTGGGAGCAGGGATGCCAGGGCTTGCCTGGCCTTTGGGGAGTGATCCCAGGTGCAGACTCAGCTGGCCCAGGCTCCTGCTCCAGTGTGTCTGCCTCTCTGTCATCTGAGACAGGCAGGGGCCCCTCTGCTCCCCTCCAAGACAACATCCACACGGTGTGTCTGGTACATTCTGGCACCAGATGACACTGGGGAGGGCCACTCACTTGCTTCAGGTGTGCAGAGTGCAGAAAGGTGGAGGAGGGGGAACCAGGTTCTCCTGTGGTCAGCACCGCTCTTCCAGTTACAGGGCCGTGGATGTGAAAAGAGAAGGCTCAGGCCTGGAGAAGGAGGGCAGGGGAGGAACGTTGGCAGGGATCCTTGGGCAGTGAGACTGACACTTGTGCCAAGTGGCTGTTCTGTTCTCTGGGGCGTATCGCTTGCTCCGACTCCTAGCGTTTCCCTCTCAGATGTTCTCTTCCACTCCCCAGCTGCTGGTGAAGAAGGCTGTGGTCCTAACCACAGAGGGGACTTTCCATAGGTCCAAGGATGGGGGAAACGATGGACCCCTAGGCCCCCTGGCACCCACATGCCCTGGTGCTGGATGAGGCTCTGATAATGTGGCCTTAAGCAAGCCCCTTCTATCCACACTGATCTCTAATAATTCCAAGAGGGTGGGCTTGGATGAAATCTCCAGGACCGACATTTTGTCACCTTGAATTCCAAAGACCAGGATGCAATCCTATCACTAAGAATGTTCTGGTGATTAAGCATACCTGAACCCCCACCCCGGCTAAGCTGGGCCTCTGAGTGAATGCTGTTCCTCAGTCTCCCAGCTTCAAACACCTCTCAAGGGTCAACATCATCATGGTGGGTCCTGGCCTCTGTTTTCAGGGCCCAACACCCAGAAAAGCAGGAGTCTCTGGAGCAAACCATTTCCCTCCCCAGATGAGATCAAGGTCAAGGGAACAGGGGATGTGCCTTTGCACTTGTCCAATTGCAGAGTATTCTCCCCCTACCCTCCCAATCTCCTTTGTTCAAAAGGTATGAAGAAACTGTGACCCAGAGAGGCTGAGCCCGGTGCCAAGGCCACAGACTGAAGCAGCAGCAGGAGAAGGGCTGGGGTGGGGAGAGCGGCCTGACCAGCACACTGGCCCTCGGGCAGGGAGTCAGGGTCTGTGCTGACCACCCCTGTGCGTTGACCCTAGACATCCCCCCCTGCCTGGACTCCGAGCTGACTGAATTCCCCCTGCGCATGCGGGACTGGCTCAAAAACGTCCTGGTCACGCTGTACGAGAGGGATGAGGACAACAACCTCCTGACCGAGAAGCAGAAGCTGCGAGTAAGGCTCTTTTATAGTCCTGTCTCAGGGTATTTGCTCGACCCCGAGCTGGCCCTGACCTCGGGCCCCAGGCTGGCTGAGATCCCAAGTCCCATTCCCAGATCTAGGCCCCCAAATGTAAGCCCACATCCCTGCTCCAACGAGCACCTCTGTCCCAGGCTCTAGGACACAGACTCCTCCATGCGGCTTTTGCAGGGGCTTCCCAGGTGGCATTAGTGGTAAAGAACCCACCTGCCAGTGCAGGAGATGTAAGAGACACGGGTTCAATCCCTGGGCTGGGAAGATCCCCTGGAGGAAGGATGGCAACCCACTCCAGTATTCTTGCCTGGAGAATCCCACAGACAGAGGAGCCTGGCGAGCTATATAGTCCATAGCGTTGAAAAGAGTCGAACATGACTGAAGTGACTTAGCACGCAGGCAGAGCACATTCACATCTTAAAGGCTCTGAGGAGTCCCGTAATGAAAGGACCTGCTCACTTTGTTTAGCTCCATGTTAAGTACGAGACATAAACAATTCTATTCCTTTTTCCTTCTGAGTCTGTGGCCTTTAAGGGACACTAGGAGTACTGATAGAATGCAGCTCCCTGGGCCCTACCTCAGGCGCAATAAACCAGCGTCTCTGTGAAGGAGGGCCCAGGAAGCTGCCTTTTGACACACTCCCCAGTCAGGCCTCCGCTTCTGAGGAGGAGATAATGATGGTACTCATCTGACCACTTCCTTCCCTCATTTGGTCTTTTTTTTTTTTTTTTTCTGGCCACACTGCTCAGCATGTGGGATCTTAGGTCCCCGACAGGGATCAAACCTGTGCCCCCTGCAGTGGAATCACAGAGTCTTAACCCCTGGGCCACCTTCCCTCATTCTGAACCCTGGAGTCCTCCTTCCCTCATTCTTAACCCTGACTTTGGGTGGTCTCTGCCTACTCTGGCTTCCTGTCGGGGGAAGGGACCTTGACTGGCCCCGACAGCCTCCCCGGACCCTCTGTCACACAGCATCTCTGCTCCCACAGGTGAAGAAGATCCACGAGAATGAGAAGCGCCTGGAGGCTGGCGACCACCCCGTGGAACTGCTGGCCCGGGACTTCGAGAAGAACTACAACATGTACATCTTCCCTGTGCACTGGCAGTTCGGGCAGCTGGACCAGCACCCCATTGACGGGTAAGACCCCAGAACCTCAGGGTCACGGAGGGGAGCTGCCTCTAGCCTGGCCCTGGAGTGGACAGTCACCATCAGGGCTGCTGGGTGCTCTAGATGTGGTCAGAAGACTTCTCAGCGGCCTCTGCTGCTCCCAGCCCTGGAGGCCCATAGCTTGCCTAAGGGCTGCCACCAGAGAGGATAGGTGTAGGAGAAAGGATGTAGAAAGGATTTGGTACCATGAGACAATCCCTCCTTACTGCCTAAGAGGCAAAAGCCATCAGAACTGAAAACCCCTCCTTAACCCCATGAGTGCCAGCCTTGGGTATCCATTCAGCAAGGTAGAAGGAGCTGGGAAGGAGTGCCAGACTCCGTGGGGTGGCAAGGCTGAGGTCGGGGAGCAAGGCCTTAAGGCCTGGTCCCAATGGGGCAAACTGGCTTTGAAAGTTCTTAAGACAATCACAGTGCCCATCCCATCTCCATGGCAAGCTCCTGGTTTGATCACTCCTGCCCCATGTTGAAATGAGTTAGGAAGTGCTGTGTAAATGTCCTGTGGGATAGGCCGGGAGTTGGTCAGCGAACCAACATTTATTGAATGTCTATTACATGTCCAGCACGATTCCAGGCAGGGGATTTAACTGTAGTCAGAACTGCCACGTAGGCCCTTGCCCCCATGGAGCGCACTCTCTGGGTGGTGATCTGTTTCTCACAATGGAAGGAAAAAGTAAGGAATGTGCCCGGAAGTTGCAGGTGGGGGCTGACCGTCTGCAGCCAAGCTGGACCGGCCCCTCTCGCCCCCGCCTTCCTTTGCTGTGCACTCCTGGAGCAGCTCAAGAGGAGGGCCGCTCAGCTTGCACAGGATGCCCAGGGCTGCTCCCCTCTGGGAGGCTCAACCCTCCCTCCCGGTCCAGCCCACCCTGTGGGTGATCCTGGGGGACTAGGGTCTCCTGAGTGCTGGGAAACTGCCTGTAGCTTCTCTCCCAGGCTCTTTCTGTGGCTGGGATCCATCTGAGTCATACCATGAAGGGGAGGGAAGTAGGGAACATCTGGACTCAGGCTGAGCAAGGATGGGGCCTGGAGGGAGGCTTCCAGATGGGGCTGCAAGGACCCTGCATCTGGGAAAGCAGCCTGGGTCAGAGGATCCATCCTTCCCGCCTCCTTGTCCCAGAGCTGCCCGGTGACCTTGCCTGAGTCCCTGCCCCTCTCTGGGGCTCACTTTCCTCACTGATATACAAAGAAGGGAAAGGAGCTTCACTTCAACCAATCCCTTCCATGAGCTGGGCCAGATAGGAGGGCCCAGGGGTCCTTGGGGAAGAGTGTTTTGAGGACAACTAATGGAGGGCTCTGAGGAACAAGGGAAAAAAATCCTACATGTGCTCTGGAGTCCAGGCCAGCTGGGAGGACAGGAACAGAGGAGACGGGGAGAGAAATCAGAAGGCCAAATCAGAAGGCCTCCCTCTCACATGGGACACAGTACATAAAAGATAATGTTCTACTCGCCCTCCGCCTGCCAATTCCAGTCCCTTCCCACGCTCCCTCCCCAAGAAGTCGGCACCCTCTTCCTTTTTTTTTTTTTCTGGCCACACATCTTATGGGATCATAGTTTCCTGACCAAGGATCAAACTGGGCCCTTAGCAGTGAAAGTGCAGAGTCTTAACGCTGGACTGCTGGGGAAACCCCACCCCTCCTCTCCAAGTTTTTCAGTACTCGCTTCATTTGGATGCATCTTTTTCATCTCTTTTCTGAGCATTTGCAGATGTATAAATGTGTGTCTGCAGAAAACATGCATTGTTGTTTCATACCAGATTTTGATCTACCAATAGCGGAAACGCTGAATATCTTAAGCGTTTGTGCCCTCAAGTCTTAGCCAGTTAGGAAACAATGAAATGCACCAAGAGACCTGTGTTATGAACCCACAGACCTCAGATCTGGAAGGGCCCTTTAGAGGTTATGATCAACTCCTCCCCCTTTGATGGAGGAGGAAACTGAGGCTCAGAGTTGGGCAATGCTGTATGCTCAGAACCACAGCAGGTCAGTGGCAGAGCCGGGGTAGACCCAGGATCCTGGCTTCCCATTGAACATCCTCTCCTTCAGCCCCAAGGGGCAGGCTCCCTCCCTCTGTCTCCCCAAGCAGGGCTGTGGGGCTCGCTCAGCCTCAGCCTCTCCCCACCTCACCCCTGCAGGTACCTGTCTCACACCGAGCTGGCCCCACTGCGTGCCCCCCTTATCCCCATGGAACACTGCACCACCCGCTTTTTCGAGACTTGTGACCTGGACAACGACAAGTACATCGCCCTGGATGAGTGGGCCGGCTGCTTCGGCATCAAGGAGAGTGAGTGTTTGAGCAAAGGATCCACTGTCCTATCCTTCCCTCCTTGCTGCTGTCTGTGTGTCTGTCCTTCCTGTCCATCTCTGCTCTGTGCCTGGTTAACTCCTGTCTGCTCTCCCTGCCTGGGTGGGCCTCGCTCTTTTACGTCCTTCTCTATCCATCCGGGTGTCTCCTTCTCCCTTTTCAAGCATCAGTACTCACTCTGTGTCTAGCACTGCTTTGGGAACTGACAGGCGCCTACAGGAAACAGCACGTGTAATTTGGCAGCGCAAGTGACAAGGACGAGGGAGACCAAAGTTCTCAGTCATAGACTCCCTCGGTGACCTTGGACTGGTTACCTGGCCCCCGGCCCCTGGGATGGGTGGTATCCGCCAACTCCATGGGAAGCATTTCCTCATTGACCCCGGCCCCCAAGTCTAATTCTGCTCCTTCTTGCCTTGCAGAGGACATCGACAAGGACCTCGTGATCTAAAGCCACGCCTCCTCCTGCAGAACCAGATTCTCTCTCTTGACCTTTCCCCTCCTGTTTTCCCCAATGTTTAAAATGTTTGGATGGTTTGTCGTTCTGCCTGGGGTCAAGGTGCTAATATAGACTTAAACAAATACATTAACGGTGCTAAACATAGACATTTTAACCCAAGTCACGACATTCTTAGCTGTAACTCAGCTATCACAGCCTCTTGCTCACCCACTAGTGGTCCCACTTTCCTCTTGCTGTGTGCACCTCTGCCCATTGTCTTGGTGGCGCATGGGTGGAACACTTGATCTGCTCGAGTCTGCCTTCAACACACATTGCACCTTCAGATTTTCTACTTTTCTGTTTGAAACTAATATTCACCAAGTCAGACTTTGAGTTAATTTTATTTCAGGGTATTGGCTGCCAGGGGGGTCATCCCTCAGTGGTCTGAAGATGGACAAAGGGAAGTAACAGGCACGTGATGTTGGCAAGACTGCTTCTAGGGCCAGAGGGTCAGTGGTGGGAGAGACCTGCAGAATCCACCAGCCAGAACCGCAGATAATGAATCTTGTGGTCAGGGGCTGTGACTGAGAGAAGGAAACAGGCTATGTTCTGGAAGTACATAAATTCTCACATAAACCCAGTTCTTCATTTCCCCTCCTCACTTTGCACTGCCATTTCTTTTTGCATTAGGCAACTTGCTCAGACTTTCCAGAGCCATGGCCCATCCGTTCTCTGGAATCCCCCACACCTCTGAGAGGTGGATCACCACATCCTGCAGGGCTGTTCCCCTCCAAACCCCCTTTAGGAGATGCAGGACAGGGAGGCTGTTTCAGCCAGAAAGACCAAAATCAAGAGTGAGGTGCAGAACGTGGTCAAACAGAAAAAGGGCAGGTGGCAAATTGGTTTTCTTTTGGGTTTTCTGTTTTCTTTTTTCACATCTGGATGGCTGTCACCAGAGATCTTTCCTTCAGTCGCTAGCATGTTCCTCCTCTTCTCCCCTCCCCATTTTTTCTATTAATCAAAAGAAATTTCAAAATCAATGGGATGGTCGGATCTCACAGGCTGAGAACTCGTTCACCTCCAAGCATTTCATGAAAAAGCTGCTTCTTATTAATCATGCAAACTCTTACTACGATGTGAAGAGTTTGACAAATCTTTCAAAATAAAAAGTACTGATTTAGAAACTGCCTCCCTGAGTGACTGCATGTGTCTTAGTGACCTCATTTTCCTGACATGGAGATACGCGGACATAACAACATGTCCACACGTGAATGCATAGATGCAAAGCCTCGCAAATGCCTTATTCCCCTTTTGTATACACAAGCTTACTTATACACGGGGAATGTATGGTGCCTATAAGCATGGATTTAGCTTTTAATTTTATGACCTGGGGGCCGACCTTTTTCATGATTGCATTTCATTATCAGAGCACCGGGGCTAAGCAACTAGGGAAAGCACCAATGAAAGCAATGCCTTCACTTAGCATTCACTCATTCATTCACCCATCCAACAAGAAATGTTTATGATGTACTTACTATGGACTGATCTCATTCCAGGTACTACAGACACAGCTGTGGCAAAGCAGATAAAGTGTTTGTTCTTCTGGAACTTACAGTCTTAACAAGGAATGGGTTTTAAAAATGCCCAACTAAATACAAGTGACAATATGTGATAGGTGCACTGAAGGGTTCCCCTGGTGGTTCAGACAGTAAAGAATCCCACTGCAGTGAGGGACACACAGGTTTGATCCCTGGGTTGCGAAGATCCCCTGGAGAAGGGAATGGCTACCCACTCCAGTATGCTTGCCTGGAGAATCCCATGGACAGAGGAGCCTGGTGGGCTACAGTCTACAGGGTCACAAAGAGCTGGACTGAGTGACTAACACTCTCACTTTCCACACTGCAGGGAGAATATAAGAAACCAGCAGTGTATGTCACAGAAGGAATTAGGATTACTCTTGTTCCCCGGTAATCACTCCCCATGCCTGGCTATTTAGATTGAACTTAAAATTTAAAATTCAGTGCCTCAGTCACTCCAGAAACATTTCAAGTGCTCAACAGCAAAATGTGGTTAGCGGTTACCCTACTGAATAGGGCAGATCCAGAACATTTTCATCATCACAGAGTGTTCTATTGCATAGGGCTGTTCTAGGGCTTCCCTGAAAAAACCTGAGTCACAAAGGAAAAGAATGAAGTGTTGGGAGGGGCAGAGGTGAGAGAGGAGAAGGGTCGGGGAAAGGGCATTCCAAGCCCGGGGTACAGCACAGGCAAAGGTCTTGAGTGGGTGGGGAACATGAGTCCCCCGGCATGGCTGGTGTCCAGGCTGAGGGCTGTCTGGTGCTGGATGAAGCTGAACAGGTGGGCAGAGGCCAGACCCTGAGGTCTGGTAGGCCATGTAAGGAGTTTGGATTTTATTTTTTTGTTTGCAGTGGAAGTTGTTGGAGGATTTTAAACCAGAGAAACAGACAAGATTAGACTGCCTTTAAAAAGAACACTCTGGTTCTGGAAAGGCCCACCGTTAAGTCCACTGAGCATTTTACAAGGCCCATGCATGTCCATCATGCTGGTGTGATATTTCAGGCTGGTGTTCTGAGGCTCCCCTTTGAGACAGAGAAATAGTTCCAGGAAGTATGTTCCTTTGCAATGGACCACACACAGAGCAAGGTCTTCAGATGCCAAGTCTAGAGCTGGTTTATTCCTCTCTTATTTTACATTATTTTCAAACTACTAACAATACAAAGTCATTAAAAAAAAATCATGAAACTCATAAGCTTGTATTACGGTGTTGCTTGCTCACACAACAGGAGGCAAGAACTGGGCAGTTTGAATTTGATCCTGGCCATTTGCGGAAGGAAGTCCAGCCTAGTGTCATCAACTAGAGGAATCCAGGCAGAGACTGATAGGGTACATTTCGGAACTGGCTCCTTCCTTCCCTCTATGAACTTTACCAGATGCCCGCAATAATGTTTTATGTTCTCCCGAGTAAGCGCAGGCATGGCCTCTGCTGCCCTGGAGCTTTCATTCTGGCCAGCCAGACTGTGCACAAGTCAGACCATTTGAGGCAGAAACATGTGCTGCAAAGGCCATAAAGTAGAGAGCTCTGACGGAACGTGGCTTGAATGGGTTGTTCCTTCGGATAGGGATGGAGCTGTAACGTTTCCCTGAGACTGTAGAATGCAGTCCTTGTGCCTGGGTCAACCTGGGGGAGATCACCTGTATAATACACAGCGCTTGCTCTCAGAACAGCTCTGCTCCCCATACTCACACAGAGGAGGAAACTGAGGTTCAGGGAGGCTGAGTGACTTGCTCATTTTTCATAAAATGGGGGAAATTGGAAACCAGAGCTTCCCCCCGCCCCCATATCTAGAATTCTCCCTCTAGGGAGTTTTGCTGAGTTTTCAAGGGAAAGGCAGCATCAAAGAGAGGCAAAGAGCACGAATCAGCCTGGAGCCCTAGGAGGAGAAGCTGGGCGGGCAGCAACACTGAGGAGCTGAGCTGAGGGTCCCTCAGAATCCTTACAGGCAATGTTTTCATATTCTTCCTCCATCAGTGCTTTGCTCCCTGTAAGTCAAGTCTCTTAAAAAAAAATTAACATTTAAAGAAAATTATCTCATTACCCTGAGAGAAAAATCAGTATCATTTACTATTGACATAAATAAAATAAAATAAAATAAAATAAACACAGTGGAAAAAAACATAATGCATTTACAAATATTCCCTGTGCCTGAAGGATGCTGTTTCTTGTCAAAGGAAGAAAAGACTTTCTCTTTGATAATCAAATGGTCCAGAAGAGAATTGAATTACTCTTAATTCAATGCCAAATTGGTAAGTCTCCTGAAATCATTTCCAGTCCTGAAGTGGTGGGTGAAAGTGAAGTCGGTCAGTCGTCTCCGACTCTTTGCGACCCCGTGGACTGTAGCCCACCAGGCTCCTCTGTCCATGGGATTCTCCAGGCAAGAATATTAGAGTGGGTTGCCATTTCCTTCTCCAGGGGATCTTCCCGACCCAGGGATCGAACCCAGGTCTCCTGTATTGCAGGCAGACGCTTAAACCTCTGAGCCACCAGGGAAGCCCAAGGCATCTCTCCCTCTCTCTCTTTTTCTTGAAGGGGGTGGGGGTCCGTTAGAGATCTTCGAGGTCTTCTCTCCCATCAGCTACAGAACTGGTTTGAGCCCCGTTTAGCCCAATGACCAAACACTGAGCTTGTTTCCTCATCTGTAAAATCCTGGCGGTAACGGCCCCTGCCTCACAGGTCGTTGTATCTGGCAGCGAGGAAGATGATGTTGATGACAACATTCCCGACTTAAAGGAGAGGGGCCTGCACTTTCCCCACTGCCTAGATGAGTCCTTTATCCCTGGCGCTCTCTCATTTACAAAGTTTCAAGACCACATCCTCTTTGTGAAGGTGCTCAGGCATGTCACAGTGGTTAGCCTGGGCTGGGCTGCCTTGGTCTCTACACTGGTTTCGGTTTTAGAACTGCAAGGGTTAAAATATGTCCAGCAGGAAACAGAACTAAGGGAACCCTCATGAGGTAAAGGGCCCTGGAGAGGCGTTAAAGTCTAATTTCCAGTACAGTGGTCTTTGCCTGGAGTAGGGCCTTCCCCTCAGGGGTACAGCCTCCCCTTCGAAATAATGGTAGAGGGGCAGCTGGATAACATGGTCCCATCCTATGAGCCCTCCCCGTCTCTCCTTCTGAACCAGCGGTCCCAGGGATGAGTAAAGACCTGGGGCCATCGAAGCTTCACAACCCGGTTTCCAGATGGCCCCCCAGAGCCAGACGGACCCAGCAGTCTGCTCCCTGAACTGTAATCCCCAACCCGCTGAGGAGAGCCAGGGCGCCCTCTGGTGGAGCCGGGGAGAAGGGCTCCCAGAACTGTGGGATGCTTCTGAACTGACTGCTATAGCACCCAAGTCGTAAGAACCTACAGAAGTCATCTAGCCGAGGCCCCCTCATCTTCCAAACGTGGAAATGGAGGTTTGCAGGAGCAGAATATACTGCCTAAGGCAAGATTGCCAGATGTAACACAGGACTTTCAGTTAAACTTGAATTTTATATAAACAATTTTTTTTTAAGTGTATGTCCTGTGGAATGTTTAGAACATAATTCCATTAGAAAAGTATTCATTATATACCTAAAACTTTGCTAAGTCTGCCAACTCAACCTCCAGTCCACTCACTGGGTTAATGTCTGAGCTGGGAATGCAGCCCAGACATAGGTCAGGGCTCTTGCAAGCAGCTCTGCCCAGCACAAAGAGGCATAGGAAATGCTTGCTGACATTATTCTGGAGGAAAGCAAATGTAAGGATATCAGAATCCAACTTAGATGATCCCAGGAATGTTTCAAACAGAACAAGGGAAATGGGTCTTCCCCACTCCATTCCCCCCTCTTCCCCCAGCCCCCGGCAACCATCCAAAATCCACCTCTTCAAGGTTTTGGTCATAGTGTTTGCTGACATCCCTGCCCCAATCTGATTTACAAGGTTAGGGAGGAGCCTGGGATCTGCATTTCTGGAACTTCCCCCAGGTGCCTCTGATGCATAGCAAAGACTAAAACCTTCAGAGATGGCTGTAAGGAAAAACAAACTGCTTGATGGAGCAGATTTTAACCAGGATATGTCAGTGATTGTTAAGCTTCACTGTGCATAGGAATCGTGGTGGGTGAGGTAGGAAGAGGGAGAACGGATTGTTAAAAATGCACAGCTCTCTTTCCAGAGATTCTGAATGAGTAGACCCAGGCTAGGGCCTTGGAATCTGCACTTCTGACAAGCACTCAGGCTTCACCTGTATTAATGATGTGTTTTGTTTAAGAAACAAAAACAGAACTGAAGCAAGCATGGACGAATGGTTAAGTTCTTAAAAGCAGATGGTGAGCATAGAAATATACATTATTCTACTTGCTAAAACTTAAATATTTCACTAAAAACACTTTTAAAACTTAGGAACATTTTAGGGGAACTGTGACGCAAGTGATCTGAAGATCACACCTTGAGAAACACTGGCTTAGGAGGCAAGAGAGTGAACAGAGCTTCCTGCTTCAATATATACTGGGTGCCAATCTCCCTACCCCCACCCTGCCCATGTCTAAGAGCTGGGAGAGTCAAGGAAGCTTCTGGGAGGAGATGGACAGAGGCTGGTCTTGAAAGGTGGATAAGAGTCAGAGGAGTATCAATAGAAGGAAGTATTTATGGGCAGGAAGCAAGCAGTCTGAGCAGATGAAAAAGTAAGTATCAGGAAACAGGATTGTGTCTTGTTTACAGATGGTGTCTAATAAATGATCCCTCTAGCTATGCCCCCCCTTCATGGATCACTGCCTCGTCGTATTGAAGGGATTTGCATAACTCAATGAAGCTATGAATCTGCCAGGTAGGGCCACCCAAAACAGACGAGTCATAATGGAGAGTTCTGACAAAAAGTGACCCATTGGAGGAGGGAATGGCAAACCACCCTAGTATACTTGCTGTGACAGCCTCTGAATTCTGCCAGTTCTGCCATGCAAGAGAATGCATGGCCAATGCTGAAATCAAACTGATTATATTCTTTGCAGCTGAAGATGGAGAAGTTGTATACAATCAGCAAAAACAAGACCTGGATCTGACTGCAGCTCAGATCATTAGCTTCTCATAGCAAAATTCAGGCTTAAACCAAAGAAAGCGGGGAAAACCACTAGGCCAGAGAGGTACGACTTAAATCAAATCCCCTATGAGTGTGCAGTGGAGGTAACAAATAGACTCAAGGGACTAGAGCTTATAAACAGCATGCCTGAAGAACTGTGGATGGAGGTCTGTAATACCGTATGGGAGGCAGCAAACAAAACCATCTTGAATAAAAAGACAAGACGGCACAGTGGTTATCTGAGGAGGCCTCACAAATAGCTAAAGAAAGAAGAGAAATGAAAAGCAAGGGAGAAAGGGAAAGGTACATACAACCAAATGCAGACTTCCAGAGAGTAGCACAGAGAGACAAGAAGACCTTTATCAATGAACAGTGTCCAAAACTAGAAGAGAAAAACAGAAGAGGAAAGACTAGAGATCTCTTAAGGAAAATTGGAGATATCAAGAGGACATTTTGCCCAAAGATGGGCACAATAAAGGACATAAATGCTTGAGACCTAGTGGACACTGAAGGAATCAAGAAAAGATGGAAAGAATACACAGAAGAACTGTACAAAAAAGATCCAAATGAACCACATTGCTACGATGGTGTGGTCAGCCACCCAGCGCCAGGCATTCTAGAGAGTGAAGTCAAGTGGGCCTTAGGAAGCACTGCTGTGTTGGATGTGATGGAATAAAGCTAATAAGTTAGTGGATGTGATGGAATTCCAGTAGAACTTTCAAAACCCTAAAGGATGATGCCATCAAGGTGTTGCATTCAATATGTCAGCAAATCTGTAAGACCCAGCAGTGGCCACAGGACTGGAAATGGTCAATCCTCATCCTGATTCCCCAGAAGGGTAGTCCTAAAGAATGTGCTGACCACTGAACAATTGCACTCATCTCCCACGCTTGGAAGGAAAGTTATGACCAACCTAGACAGCGTATTAAAAAGCAGAGACATGACTTAGTCAACAAAGGTCCTCTAGTCCAGGCTATGGTTTTTCTAGTAGTCATGTATGAATGTGAGAGTTGGACTATAAAGAAAGCTGAGTGCTGAAGAATTGATGCTTTTGAACTGTGGTGTTGGAGAAGACTCTTGAGAGTCCCTTGGACTGCAAGGAGATCCAGCCAGTCCATCCTAAAGGAAATCAGTCCTGGGTGTTCACTGGAAGGACTGATGTTGAAGCTGAAACTCCAATACTTTGGCCACCTGATGCGAAGAACTGACTCATTTGAAAAGACCCTGATGCTGGGAAAGATTGAAGGTAGGAGGAGAAGGGGACAACGGAGGATGAGATGGTTGGATGACATCACCGACTCAATGGACATGGGTTTGGGTGGACTCCGGCAGTTGGTGATGGACAAGCAGGCCTGGCGTGCTGTGGTTCATGGGGTCGCAAAGAGTCAGAAATGACTGAGCAACTGAACTGAACCCATGCTAGTAAGGTCACGCTTAAAATCTTGCATGCCAGGCTTCAGCATTATACAAAACAAGAACTTCCAGATGTCCTAGCTGGGTTTAGGAAAAGAAGAGGAATCAGAGATCAAATTGCCAACATATGCTGGATCACAGAGAAAGCTAGGGAATTCCAAAAAAACATCTACTGCTGTTTCATCAACGACACCAAAGCCTTTTGACTGTGTGGATCATAACAAACTGTGGAAAGTTCTTTAAGAGATGAGAATATTAGACCATCTTACCTGTCTCCTGAGAAACCTATATGCGGGTCAAGAAGCAACAGCTACAACCCTGTAGGGAACAACTGATTGGTTCAAGATTGAGAAAGGAGTATGACAGGGCTGTCTGCTGTTAGCCTGTTTGTTTAATCTATATGCTGAGCACAACATGAGAAATGCCAGGCTGAGTTAGAAGCTGAAATCCAGACAGGCAGGAGAAATATCAACAACCTCAGATATGCAGATGATACCACTCTAACAGCAGAAAGCGAAGAGGAACTAAAGACCTTGTTGATGAGGGTGAAGGAGGTGAGTGAAAGAGCCGGCTTAAAACTAAATACTAAAAAACTAAGATCATGGCATCCGGCCCCATTACTTCATGGCAAATAGAGGGGGAAGAGGTGGAATTAGTGACAGATTTTCTCTTCTTGGGCTCTAAAATCACTGCGGATGGTGACATCAGCCATGAAATCAGAAGACGTTTGCTTCTTGGCAGGAAAGATATGACAAACCTAGACAGCGTGTTGAAAAGCAAAGACATTACTCTGCTGACAAAGGTCTGTATAGTCAAGGCTATGGTCTTCCCAGTGGTTATGTATGGTTGTGAGAGCTGGACCATAAAGAAGGCAGAGTGCCGAAGAATCGATGCCTTCGAACTATGGTGCTGGAAAAGACTCCTGAGGGTCCCTCGGACAGCAAGGAGACCAAACCAGTCAATCTTAAGGAAAAGCAGCCCTGAATACTCTTGGAAGGACTGATGCTGAAGCTAACACTCCAGTATTTTGGTCACCTGATGCAAACAGCTGACTCATTGGGAAAGTCCCTGATGCTGGGAAAGATGGAGGGCAGAAAGAGAAGACGGCATCAGAAGATGAGATGGCTGGATGGCAGCACCGATGGTTGGATGGCAGCACCGATACAGACCTTTGTCAGCAGAGTAATGTCTTTGCTTTTCAACACACTTGGGCAAACTTTGGGAGATGGTGAGGAACAGAGAGGCCTGGCGTGCTGCAGTCCGTGGGGTCGCAAAGAGTTGCACACTACTGAGGGACTGAACAGCAACCAGACCTGTCTCCCAGCACATCCTAGTCAGTCACTCCACTAGAGCTGTAACAGGCTCCTTTGTATTCCTGAAATAGCCAAGGTCTGCCCTGCCTCAGGGCCTTTGCACTTGCTGTCCCAGTTGTTGAAACTACACTCTTTCCCCAGCTTTCCACATTAAAACACTTTTATTACTAGCTTTTCATTAGTAACAAAAACATTGCCTCTTCGCCACCATCAGAACTCAGTTCAACTGTCACGCCCTCAGAGAGACCTTTCAGGTCTATTCTTCTTACCCCTTTTTCCTCTCCTTCATATATGCAGATGACACCACCTTAAAGGCAGAAAGCAAAGAGGAACCTAAGAGCCTCTTGATAAAGGTTAAAGAGGAGAGTGGAAAAGTGAAAGTGAAGTCACAGAGTCGATCCGACTCTTTGCGACCCCATGGACTGTAGCCTATCAGGCTCCTCCGTCCATGGGATTCTCCAGGCAGGAATACTGGAGAGTGGAAAAGCTGACTCAAAACTCAACATTCAAAAAACTAAGATCATGGCATCCAGTCCCATCACGTCATGGCAAATAGACAGGGAAAAACTGGAAACAGTGACAGACTTTATTTTCTTGGGCCCCAAATCACAGAGGATGTGACTGCAGCCATGAAATTAAAAGACGCTTGCTCCTTGAAAGAAAAGCTATGACAAACCTAGCTAGCACATTAAAAAGCAGAGATATCACTTTGCCGACAAAGGTCTGTATAGTCAAAGCTATATAGTTTTTCCAGGAGTCATGTGCAGAGTTGGGCTATAAAGAAGGCTGAGAGCTGAAGAATTGGTGCTTTTTAACTCTGGTGCTAGAAAAGACTCTTAAGAGTCCCTTGGACAGCAAAGAGATCAAACCAGTCTATCCTAAAGGAAATCAACACTGAATATTCATTGGAAGGACTAATGCTGAAGCTGAAGCTCCAATACTTTGGCCACCTGATATGAACAGTAGACTCATTGTGTCAGGAAGCACTTAACAGGAGGCAAGCCTCTTCGGGGCTGCGGAATCCAGGCATTTCCTTTGTTAGTTTTTCTATATGGTGATAAGTACCCTCTTTCTTTTTATGAACCATACGGTAAAAGTAGTTATTTACAACTCTCTCTCTCTTTAATATGGATCACTTATGTTTTGTAAGTCTGGAATTTTAATCTTTATCTTTGCTGAGAATAACTACAGTATATATGCCCACAGCGTGTTGTTTAACACACCTTTTCTCCATCAGAGCTCTAGTCCCCGTGTCTTTCTCTCTCTTTCTCAGGCTATTTCATTGGAGCACAGAGGCCCTCTGAATTCACTTTCCTGCCCGGGCTTCTAAGATTCTCTCGAGAAGGCACTCTGTGCCTTCACCCCATCGAGAGGGCACCTGAGGCCTCCATGAATGGAGAAAGTCCCATGCCAGGGGCTTTATTGGCTTTCTGCATAAACCAAGGAATATCAGACTCTTTCTCTCTTCTTTACTTTCTTATCGGTCGACTCCGGACCACCAGGTTCTGGTCCATTAAAGGACCTCAACACATTGGAAAAGACCCTGATGCTGGGAAAGATTGAGGGCAGGAGGAGAAGGGGATGACAGAGGATGAGATGGTTGGATGGCATCACTGATTCAATGAACTTGAGTTTGAGCAAACTCCAGGAGATAGAGAAGGACAGGGAAGTCTGGCGTGCTGCAGTTCATGGGGTCGCAGAGTCGGACACAGCTGAGCGACTGAACATCAACCTGACGCTTCCCTGCAATGAAAATGTAAGGTCCATGAAAATAGGGACCTGATCTCTATTTTCACTGCTGGGGCCCTCACCCTGAGCACATTTCTTGGAACATATTAAGATTTCATTAATATTTGTTAAGAGAAAATAAATTAATTAATGAGAGGTGGGACAAAGTCAGCATAAGAATAGTCTTGGGACCAAGAAAAAGGGCAGGTGGATATTGGAGTCTGACAGGGAAAAACTCCTTTGACATTGGTCTTGGCAAAGATTTTTTAGCTATGACACTAAAAGTGCAAGCAACAAAAACAAAAATAAAAATTGAGTTACATCAAACACAAAAGATTCCTCACAGCAAAAGAAATTATCAGCAAAATAAAAAGGTAACTTACAGAGTGGGAGAACATGTTTGCAAGCCATCTATCTGATAAAAGGTTAATATCTAAAATATATTAGGAACTCAAACAGCTCAGAAGCAAAAATGCCAACAATCTGATTAAAATATGGGCAGAGAACTTGAATAAATGTTCCCCCCAAAAAGATATTCCAATGACCAACATGGTCATGAAAAGATGCTCAACATCACTAATCATCTGGGAAATGCAAGTCAAAGCCACAACGAGATATCACCTCACATCTATTAGAATGGCTATCAACAAAACCACAAGGATGGTAGGCATTTGTGAGGAGGTAGGAAAAGGGAGCCCTCATACCCTGTTGTGGGAATGTGAAGTGGTACAGCCACTATGGAGAACAGTATGCAGGTTCCTCAAAAGACTAAAAATAGAGCTACCATATGATCCAGCATTTCCTCTTCCAGGTATATATCTGAAGGAGATGAACTATTTTAAGGAGGTATCGCCACCTCTGTGCTCGTGGCAGCATTATTAACAATAGTCAAGACATGGAGACAACTTAAATGTTCATGAATGCATGAATGGATGAAGAAAACGTACAAATTTATGGTCACCAAAGGGGGTTAGAGGAGGGAGAACTAGGACTATGAGATTAACAGATACAAACTACTATATATAAAAATAGAGAAGCAACATGGATTTACTACGTAGTACAGGGAACTATATTCAGTATCTTATAATAATAAGCTATAATGGAAAATAATCTGAAAAATATAACTGAATCACTTTGCTGTACACCTGGAACTAACATAAGTCAACTATACTTCAACAAAGAGAAAAAGAATGTACACACACAGAGGAATGTTATTCAGCCATAAAGGAAGGAAATCCTTCCCTTTGCGACAATATGGGTGGACCGTGAGGGCACTGAGCTAAGTGAAATAAATCTGACAGAGATAAACACTGCCTGTTCTCACTTCTATCCGGAATCTAAAGAAGTTGAACTTATAGACAGTAGCCTGGTGACTGCCAGAGGCTGGGGAGGGGGCTGTGGGGAAAATATTGGTTAAAGGGCACATACTCTCAGCTTTAAAATGAATAAATTCTGGGGATTAATCTACAACCTGGTGACTATTATCCACAAAAATGTGCTATATACTTGAAAGTTGTTAACAGAGGTCTTAAATGCTATCATCACACACACAAAAGAGGTAATTTTATGAGGGGATGGAGGTGTTAACTAGGCCTTCCCTGTTGACTCGGTGGAAAAGAACCTTTCTGCCAACTCAGGAGACGCAGGTTTGATCCCTGAGTTGGGAAGATCCCCTGGAGAAGGAAATGGCAGCCCACTCTAGCATTCTTGCCTGGGAAATCCCATGGACAGAGGAGCCTGACTGGCTACAGTTCATGAGGTCACAAAGGAGTCAGACATGACTTAGTAACTAAACAACAACAACAACAGGTGTTGTGGTAAGCATTTTGCAATACACACATGCATCAAATCACACTTCACCTAATATCTCAAAGCTAGAAAAAATTAAAAAATAAACAAAACCTCTGCATTTCGTATACAACTGCTAATTTAGTAATATGTAGTTTTCCATCTGTTAAATGAAGTCTAGTAAGCTACATATTTGCCAAGGGATATAGAATTTGCCTGCAATGCATGAGATGTGGGTTCAGTCTCTGCATCAGGAAGATACCCCAGAGAAGGGAACAGCTACCCATTCCAGTATTCTTGCCTGGAGAATTTCATGGATAGAAGAGCCTGGTAGGCTACAGTCCACAGGGTCACAAAGAGTTGGACACAACTGAGCAATTAACACTGACATGGCTACAAATGCTGGTGGATACAAGTGGGCAGAAGTGGTGGCATGGTTATATGAGATGGTGAACAACTCTTGATAAAGCTCTAGACAAAGCAAAGCGCGAGCATCCATTGGTTTACAGGATAGCTGCAGCTCAGTAGATCCTAAAACAGTGCAAACTAGAACAACAGACAAACAAACACTCAAGTGATTTGGTTAATGCTTGTAAAGGAGAGTGAGATTCCAGGCTCAGATAATTATGAAAGGGATTTCTTCATTGGCTCATTCAAAAGTTACGCAGGATGTAGGACAGTTCATTGTGTGGGACTGTCTCCTGCATTGGAGGATGTCCAGGGTCTCTCAGC